>NW_016815631.1:1656307-1666435 GCF_001698545.2 Rhinopithecus bieti | reverse complement strand
AAAAAAAAAAAAAAAAAAAAAAAGAGATTCCTAGTTCAGAAACAAAGGACTTTATCACTCATGGCACAACAGGCTCAATGAGCTTGGTGTTTGCAAAGGTGCTACTTGCCTTCCACCCTGCTACCCATGGGATGAAGAATGGTACCTGTGCATGCTGAGCATGGAGTAAATTGTGTCACAAATGAGGAACCCTGAGCTTAGAAAACGCCAATGTTTTAAAGAGGTCTCATGTAAACCTCCCTACATTTGCCCTGGAGGGAGACATTATCTTTATTATCATGAATAGCAAAACTTCTGCCTTCTTCCTAGCAGGGTGACACTACCTCTACCTTTCAATGCTGTCAACTATGCAAATATCCCTGAAAATACAGTAGAAAAGAAAAGCTGCCCATGCCTCTGCTCACAATTTGTGCAGAAATCTAAGTCCCATGGAGAATTTTCTCCTACCAGCCATTATTTTTAAAGATATTTTCTCAAAGGAAACAAAAACGTTTCTTTCATACAAAAAAGAGTTGTAGAAGATTGTTCATAGGAGCTGTATACATAATAACTCTAAACTGGAAAAGCATATGTTCATCAGTAGAGGAACAGAAAACACATTGTGGAACCTTCACATAGAGAAGTGCTAGTCAGTAACAAATATTAACAAACTAGATACCATAATAACATGAACGAGTCTCAAAAATCTGTTGAAAGAAAGAAAGGAAGGAAGATGACGGAAGGAAGGAAGGAAGGAAGGAAGGAAGGAAGGAAGGAAGGAAGGAAGGAAGGAAGGAAGGAAGGAAGGAAGGAAAAAGCAAAAAGGAATGCAAGAGCAGGGAGGAAAGGAGGAGAAGGAGGGAGGGGAGTAAGGGAAGAAAGAAGGGAAAAGGAAGAAGGAAAAGAAACAAAACAGACTAAAATGGCCTGAATATTTGTGTTTCTCCAAATTCATATGTTGAAGCCTTAACTCTCAATGTGATGATATTCAAAGTTGAGGACTTTGGGAAGTAATTAGGGTTAGATGAGGTAGTAAGAGTGAGGCCCTGAGCCATCAGGATCCTAAGGATATAACCCTTACAAGAAAAAATGACACTAGAGAGCTTTCTTTCTCTCTCTCTCTCTCTCTCTCTCTCTCTCTCTCTCTGTCTGTCTCCCCCCACACACACATGCACCAAGAAAGGTCACGTGAGCACACACCTGTCTGTAAGCCAGGAAGAGAGTCCTCATCAGAACCAGACCAGCTGGCATCCTGATCTTAGACTTCCAGCCTCCAGTACTATGATAAAATTAATTTATGTTATTTAAGTCTCCCACTCTGTGGTATTTTGTTATGGCAGCTCGAGCACATAGAAAAAAAGTATTGTATGAGTCCATTTATATGAAATTTTAAAAAGTCAAAATACCCTGACACAAATCGGTAGAATGGTTGTCTCTGATTGGAAGATACAGTAGAGTTGACGGTAAGTATAAATGAAGTTTGAGAGTTAATGAAGATCTTCTATATTTTGAGGAGGTATGGTTAACTAGACAGGTATATGCATTTGTCAAAACTCATTTAACTGCACTTCTAAGCCTTAAGCAATTTGCTATGTAAATTATACATTAATAAACATTTAACTATATTCAAAATAAAAATAAATAATTCAGAGTAACAGTTGTTACATTATATTCTGTCTTCAGTAATGCATGAGAGATTTGGTTCTGACATGACATTTATTGTTGTCAAATTTTTTTAACTGCGTACATTCTAGTATGTATATAGCGGTATCTCATTGTGGTTTTAATTCGCCTTTTCTTGATGACTAATGATGAACATTTTTCATGTGCTTATTGTTGCATATAGTATATGTTCATTTCATAAACTGACTCAAGTTTTCTCCATAGTTTTATTTTAGTATTGAACTCTAGAGAGTTTAATATATTAATATTATTGAGGCAAATTAGTTAGCAAATGTTTTATCTCAGTCCATGGCTTGCCACATTCACTTTCTTAATGAGGACACTTAACAAGCAGAAGACTGATGAAAAAGACATTATTAATTATTTTATTTTATTGCTAATGATTTCTGCATTCTGGGGAAAACTATGCCTATCTATAGGTCGTTTAAATTTTCTTATATGTTTTATTTTTTCTAGAAGATGTATAATTTGAGCCTGCAGTATTATTTTAATGATTGTCTAGGAATTAATTTTAGTGTGTGTGGTGTGAGATAGGGGGTCTATTATTCTTTTCATATGTGAATGGCTTCAATTTCCCAATATTTCATTTGCATTCATTTGTGATGTCCTTTTCTTTTTATGCCGATGTCAGGGTTTGTATCATTCTGGCCTCCTAAAATAAATTTATGGCACAACATATGGTACACCATGATGAATGCTCTATATGAAAAGAATATGGATTCTATGATTTATTGGTAAGGTTATTTATAAAATTGGTAAGGTTATTTATAAATGTGAATTAAGTAAGTTAAATGAGTTGATAGTCTTGCCAATTGAAATTGTAATATCTTCAAATCCAAATTGCAGAATTGTCTAACATCTTTCAGTTTTTTGCTTCACATATTTTAAAATTCAATTATTAGATGAATACAGACTTAGGTTAGGTGTGCTACACACTCTTGAAAAATTAACCCTTTTATAATTATATAGTATTTCTAATTTTAATCTGGTTATATGCTTTCTTTTAAAGTCCATTTTTTGCTATTAATAGAGACAATCTAACTTTTATACAATTATGTTTCCCTTATGTAACTTTATTCTTCTACATAAAACCAGTTATTGCCTTTATATTTCAAGTGAATTTCAAATAAACAGGATAGACTGTTATTGCTTTTTTTAAGTCTAAAATAAAATGTTTTTCTTTTCATTGTGATACATTGGCTACTTATATATACTCTAAATGTTAAATTTAAGTTCTCTATCTTGCTGGTTGATTTCCCCTGGGCCCATTTAATTTGTTTTGTATTTTCCTGTCATCTTTTGAGTTATTTAATTATATTTCTTACTTCTTTGTGTCATTCTTACATCATTGCTCTAGGGAATATGATAGTCATCCTTAGTTACTGTCAATAGCGAGTTAATATGGTGCCACAAACCACACATAAGAATTTTGCAATAGAAATATTTTCATTTATTCCCTCTCACACTTTGTGCTATTTTGCCACATGTATTTTCAATATATGCTCTACACTGCAAAAGTGATACATCTTAGGTTTTAACAGTTATAAGCAAATTAAGGGACAAGAAAAAATGTAAAAATTTATTTATCATATGTTTACAACCTCTGATGCTTTTTATTCTTTTGTGTGAGTTAAATTCTCTTTCTAGTATTATTTCCTTTAAGATGAAGAACTTTCTTCAACATTTATAGTAGTACAGGTCTCTTGGTAATCAGCTTTTCCTAATCTAAAAATGTTCTAATTTCATGGATTTATTTGAAACATATTTTTTGCTTTATATAGAATTCTAGATTAACTGCAATTCTTTTTCCCACTCAGCATTTTAAAAATCTGGTCCCATTGTCTTTTGGCTTGTATTGTTTCAGACAACTAGTCAGCAGTATCCTTCATGACTTTGACAATACCCAATGCATTTGTTAACTTTTATTGGTTTTAAGAGGCATTTCTTTACCTTAGATTTTTTGCAATTGATTATCATATTCTTGTGTATGGTTTTCTTATTTTTTGCTGACTTTGGATTTGCTGAACTTTTTATATAAAATTTTTAACCTAATTTGGAAAATATTTGGCTATTACAATTTATTTTCTGCCCAAATTATTCTCTTTGTTTCTTTCTGTGACTTTATTTACGCATGTGTTAGATTACTGACGGTGTCTGCAAGTTCAATGAAGATTGATTTTTTTAATCTTCTTTCTCTTTTTCTCTTTCAATCTTGATCATTTTGCTTGACTCTTTTCAGCTCAATTACCTATTCTTTTTCGGAGTCAAAGCTGTTGCTAAACCTATCTAAAGTGATTTTGCCTTAGAAATAATAATTTTTTGTTTCCAAATTCCCTTTTAAAAAAATAATTTTTGGCTGGGTGCAGTGGCTCACGCCTGTAATCCCAGCACTTTGGGAGGCCAAGGCAGGTGGATCACGAGGTCAGCAGTTCAGGACCACCCTGGCCAAGATGGTGAAACCCCATTTCTACTAAAAATACAAAAAAAGTAGCCAGTTGTGGTGGTGCACACCTGTAATCCCAGCTACTTGGAAGGCCCAGGCAGAGAACTGCTTGAGCCCAGGAGGTGGAGATTGCAGTGAGCCGAAATCGCTCCAGCCTTAGCAATAGAGGGAGACTCCGTCTCAATAAATAAATAAATAAACAAATATAATAAAAAATTTTTCATTTTCTTTTGTGAAGATACATATGTTTACTCATCTGTCTACTCTTTCCTGTAAATCCTGGAATGTATGTAACACACATGTTTTTAATCCCTTGTCTTCTAATACCAGTGTCATTTCTTGATCAGTTTCTCTTGCTTCTCCTAGTTAGGGGTCGCATTTTTCTAATTCTTCATATTCTGAATTTTAAAAAATATAATTATGGAGATTGTGCATGATGTGCATATAGATTTTGTTAACTTTCTATATAAAGTGTTGCATTTTCTTTGGCAAGCTATAAATTTACTGGTAAATCTGTTCTATATTGTGGAGAACTTTTTTAGACTTTAGAAGAATGAGTTTTAAAAAGGGATTTACCTATGACGAGGTCCGAATTTTCTAAAAATTCAGTTGAATGCCTCATCTCCCCACTCTGAATGGTTGCAACCCTAAAATCTCCTATTGCTATATGAAGTCTGGCATCTTCTTTTAGTCCACAGGGTCCTCATTGGCTATTTTGGCCAAGTCCCATAGAGTTTCACTATATTAATGCACAGGTGAGTATGTGACCAACAATTCAAAGGAACCCTAAAACATGTAATCTTTAAATTTCTCAAAAAGAAAACTCCAGGCACCTCAACAATTCTCAGCTTTGATCTATTTTATCTTTTGCACGGGAGACTGTTGTTCTGTTTGGGTTCTAATCTCCTGTGCAGAAGTACACAAAGTACCTCAGGGAGAAAACTGGGATGAAGTGGTTCCTACTTCATAACTTTTCCTTCCCTGAAAGTATCACAGGCAGATACTACTTGTTGCCAATGCCTGAAAACAGATGCATCATATAAAAATATATGTGTGTGTGTAGATATATATATATAATTGTAATTACATATATTACATATAATTATGCACTTTGTATATTGTGTATTATATATTTTATACATAATATGATATATATATCTACATAGAGACACTATATATAATAATACATATTTCCATTTAAAACATATTTATATTGAGATAATAAGTCTTACACTAATTATGTCTTGGACTGGAATTTCACATTGAAGTTTTCAAAATATGAATTTTCAACGTGTTTCAGCACTATCAATTTCTATTAGAGAACAAATTCATATTCAAAAGTTAAATTAAAATATTTTCATTCTTTGCCCTATTAAAGCATTGTGTCATGTCACAGTACAAATAATTTGAAACACTAACTGAATATCCAAAAATTTGAGGTTGAAATTGTTTTCTATTACAGTTTCCAATTCAATAGTTTCAAATGGTATATTTGCTTTGTTTTATCTTTCACTTCCTTAAAAAATGTCTTGTCTTAAATACGCAAATAAGCAGAATTGGCGTCATAAGTAATGATCACTCTGTACATATAATATTTTAATGTTCCATAATAGAATGCTTTAATAAGTTCTGAAAAGTATGAGATAATAAAAGTTGTATGGACAAGCAAACATAACAAAGTAAATATTTTATGTGACAGAAAAGTTGAATAAGTTAATAACTGCCACAATTTCCACATAGCAAGTTGACTCTGTGACATGTGGCAATTCATAAGGATTCTGCTAGATTAACTGATTTCTTTTTGAGTAATCACAGCCAGCCAGGTCTCATCAGGGGTAGGCAAAAGAGTTCTGTTACTACCATTGCTGACTTAATTTTTACAGTGTAATAGCTTTGGGGTCACTGAAAATTCTAGTTTAATGAGAGAGGCTATTTCTCTTGTGACATATTTTTTTTCTTTCCAGAGAAGCTAGCATTTTTGAGAATTTTAGGTAGTCCTAAGGGCAATTCCTAAATGGACTGATAGCCTTGAACCTTAGCAGCTCTGGCAGCAAAGTATATGGATTTTGTACCATGCTTTATATTTCCAGGCCTAAATAACTATGTAATTATTTTGTAATTATAAAGCAATCATTTACTGGCAACTAGAAGTTTTTCATTTTTATGGTAATTCCAAGTATAACTACCATATAATTTGTAAGAAAGAAATAGCTGTGCAATTACTCTGTATTAACACAGTAATTACCAAATATGTCCAGGCTTATTTGTGTCTTATGAAATAGAGATTTTCACACCTGCATACTGCAAATTACATAGCAGCTACATATGCTTTCTTCATGTGGCCTATCAAAAAACAAAAGGCAATGGGGTTTGGTTTCTATTTCATTATATCATTGTATTAGGTTATCAATTGAATATAGTATTTTGTCACAGCTGCTTCTCTGTGCTTGCAGTTGAATTGCCCCATCACAGAAAAGTAGAATTAATTTCATAGCTGCAAGGAAAAGGATAGCTCAGTGGAAAGAGGTGGAGTTTTAAAGTTTTAAAGTCAAACAGATATGCGTTTAAATTCCACCTTGTCTACTTTTGGGCAGAGCGTTTTGAATAAATTACTTAATTTTTCTCATCTGTAAAATAATTAAATTTATAAATTTCAGGGATTTTGTAAGACTAGATAGGCAATTTGTGTACATTATCTATCATTATGATGGTTTCATTCAACCAACAGTACATTTCACAAATATCTATGTGCCTGGCATGTCTCAGTTAGTGCTGCTGTATCAGAAAACCATAGAGAGACTAGGAGGCTTAAACCACAGAATTTATCTCTAATGTTCTGAAGGCTGAGACATATGAATCATGATGCTAGTGTGATCAGGTTCCAATGGGACCTCTCTTTCTGGTTTGCTGGTTGCCATTTTCTTGCTGTGTCCTTACATGTTGAAAAACAGAGGAAAAGGAAACAAGTTCTCTCCTGCTTCTTTCTTAAAGGGCACTAATTCCATTCCTGGGAGCCCTACCCTCATGACCTAATTACCTTCTTTAAGCCACATGCCCTAATACCATCACATTGGCAATATGGATTTGGAAGGTACACAAATATTCACTCTCTAGCAAGCCATTATATTAGGAACTAGAGAAACAATTATGAAAAAAACACAAATCCTGGCCCTGTGGGTCTTAAGGTCCAAGAGAACATCTTAACTGTAAGTGAATTATCACAACCATGTAAATGAAAAATTATACCCCTGATAAGTGCTATAAAAGAAAAGATGCAATTCAATGAAAGTATGCCCTCCCTTAGATAAGTCTTCACTAGAAGATGAGTTAAGAACGATCATGTGAACACGTATACACAAATGTTGACAGCAGCTTTATTTGTAAGACCCAGAAACTGCAACAGACCAGATGTCCTGCAGTGGGTTTATACTTTAAAAAACTGTAGGTCATATATACTATTCAGAATAAATCCTATTAAGCAATAAAAAGAAGCAACTTGAATGAATCTCCAAGGAATTACGCTGAGTGAAAAAGTCGGTCCCCAAAGATTACATATTATATGGTTCCATTTACAGAATATTTTTGAAATGATAAAAGTTTAGCAATAGAGTATTGTGATTGCCAGGGGATGGAAGGGAGATGACTGTGTTATAAAAGAGCAACACAAAGGATCCTTGTGTTAATAGAAATACTCAGCATCTGCGGTAGTAGATACATAATTGTACACATGTATTAAAATTGCATAGAAACAAATACAAGCACACACACACACAGAGACACAAATAAATAGAAGTTAAATTGGGAAGTAGACTTAATATCAATGTCTTGGTTGTGGTGTTATACTATAGTTTGCAAAATGTTACAATTGGGAAAAGAGGATAAAGGTCACAAGGGATCTCTCTGTATTATTTCTAATTACGACTACATATAAATTTGCAAGTATTCCAATAAAAATTTCAATTAAGAAACAACTTTGCATTTCTGTGATAACTCCTGTCCCTCAACCTCTTCCCTCAAAGAAAACCCATAAAAAGTGCTTAAAAAAAAGCTATCTTCAGAGAGAATGAGGCCTGTGACAGAAGCAGCATGACATATTCAAAGAACCAAAATAGACGTGTGTGTGTGTGCATGTGTGTGTGTGTGTAACAAAGGGAATGAGGAATACAAAATTCAAGATGAGTGTAGAGATATATTTAGATCCAGTAGCAACATCAAAAGATTTGGTAATTCACCTAAAAAAATTTACATCATCAGATTTAGACTTCGACACTATCATTCTAAAAGACCTATGTTTGCAGGAAATGAAATAAATACACAATTGTTCACTTACTTTCTCCTCCAAAACTCCAAAATCACAAAAATAAAATAATTTTAAAAGTATACATACACAAATGTTAACCGATTTGGACAGGAGCAGGTGAGGTATTTCAAGATGTTTTTGAAAGATAGAGAGATTGACAGATAACTGATTCAGTAAAAGGATCGGAGCTTTAAGGTACAGACCTTCACTAGAAATAAATATTTTAAACTTCAGAATTTCTGAGAGGCTCAAGTCTTCGATTCACAGGGTACAATGGCAAACCTGCCAGAATATAATTGCTTCACACAGAACAATGGTGAAGCTGGAGCTGAGTGGGTGGTGGTGGGTGCAGAGAGGAAGACAACTTGGAAGTTTGAATATAGAGAAGGTTAGTACCTTGATTCCCATTCCTGTCTCCCTCAGCAAGGACGCTGCTGCCCAGGGAGAAGCCCATCCCATCTCCCTGTGAATACTCTCAGACCACACCTTCCACCTTCTCTCATAATTTCAGCTGCCAGACATTTGCTCCACCTCAACCCTCCCACCATCACCCAGGCATGAAACACAAGGAGAGAAGGAGAGGAAAAACGGAGAAATGGAATGACAAAAGGGAAAAGGAGGTTAATTCAAAGCAAACTATAAAAAAAGAGAAGTGAAAAATTCACATTAACATTATTAAAGTAAGAGCAAATGTGTACAACATGTATTTCCTCCCCCTAACACATTAAGTAGTGGGTTTATTGCAAACATTTGGACGAAAATAATTTAAAGCTCTCACTGAAATTTTTGACAGAATGAGAAGCAGATACTTTTTTAAAATTTTGAGATCCTTGTATTACGCACCTGCAATGCGTAGGGAAACCATGCATACTGCTTTCCTCTTGGTCGTGCTGGTTTTCTCTGGTAGTCCAGAGGTCACACCTGAACAAAACACCCTCTTTCCCTATCAAAGCATCCAGTTCAGATGATAAATTTCATATTTCATGATTGCCACACAATGTATAAACCCCTCCTTTTTTTTTTTTTTCTTGAGACAGTGTCTCTCTCTGTTACCCAGGCCTGAGTGCAGTGGTGCAATCATCACTCACGGTAGCCTTGACCTCCTGGACTCAACAGATCCTCACACCTCAGCCTACCAAGTGGCTTGAACCACAGGCACCTGACACTTCACCAAGATAATTTTTTTGAAAGGATTTTGTGGAGAAAGAGTCTCACGATGTTGTTCAGGCTGGTCTCGCCCTCGTGGGCCCAAGTGGTGCCCCTCCTAGGCCTCCCCAAGTGCTGGGATTACAGGCGTAAGTCATTGAGCCCACCCTAAATTTTCTTCCAATTGCCATGTTAAATACACATGATAGTAAGAGATGAGCCTTCACTAAATCCTCAAAAAAACTGTAATCTTTAATTGGCCAGAGACCAATGACCTGATATGGGTGATGATAAATTATTAACAATGACAAATGTAACACTTGTTTAGTAAAAGTTTCAAGATGTGAACAATTTTAAAAGGAAAAAGTATCTTAAAATTTTGAATGAACTTAGTTTTCAAGGACTTTATATAAAGATAGACCTTATCATAACAGAGTATTGGAAAATGTTTATTCTGTTTTCTCTATGTATACAACAACTGGTACAGAATGCAAACAAAGTAGGATAATATGCAGATTTTAGAGGTTCATTTTAAAGCCCTTATTTTGCTTTTCTTTTTTTTTTTTTTTTTTTTTTT
>NW_016815631.1:1604300-1651978 GCF_001698545.2 Rhinopithecus bieti | reverse complement strand
TTTTTTTTTTTTTTTTTTTTTTTTTGAGGAGTCAAGTGTTTTTTGCATAGCTGGCAGAATGAAGTCTCTCATAATTTATTGAAATTCACTTAATGCTCTGTCAGCCATTACAATTTATTGCAGTATTGTCCAGACAAGTCAGAATATAATAATAGGATACAATATGATATATTACATAATAAGCTAAGAAAGGAAGAGCCTTAATTAGACAGGAAAATGAGGATGTTTTAAGAATATCAAACTAAAAGTGTATCTATATTTTGTAATTTCTCAGCCTGGAGTAACCTGAAATTTCAAAGGAAAAAGGGAAGAATTGAGTGGATATTTTTTAAACTATTGCATAATAAGGAGGCTGTTGCCATCTACTCCAGTAAGTCTAGAGTGATAAATGCTCCAGCGTGATTATTAATAGCTAACAAGTGACAATTCTCCCTAGAGTGTAAGTTACTGCAAGAATACAGATGCACACACTGGTACCCATCACTATTAGCTAACCTCGCTAACCAAAATTATTAGTGATGGTCTGTTTTCAAAAGCATCTGGGAAAGATCAATGCAGCCATATTGAGCATATTCTAGTGTCTACTTTAAAAAAAATGCATTATAAATGGAAAAGGAGAATTCTGCCAGCTAAAAACGTTAACTCATTCAAAAAATAAAAAAGTCATATTTTTATAATTTGTTCCAAGGATACCTAAAGGCAGTACCATGATACAGGTAGAGATTTCCCCTTATAGGTAACCTTATATTAGAAGAGGTTTCTAGCCTAAAGAAATTTCAATTATAAAGATTACCTTCTCTTTAAACTTGTTCTTTGCCTTAAATGTGAGAAGTCACCTATTTCAGACAGTAAGAGACATAGAGGAAAGCATATGGAGAAAATATATACTGATGGTTTAATGAAAACTTTGAGTAGTTATCTGATAAATAACAATGACCTTGTGACAATAACACTTTGTAAATGCTTCACTGAATATTCAGTGAGGCTGTGTATCTGTGTGCGCGTTCATTTGCTTAAAGACAAATCCCCCCTGCCATTATAAATGATGCTTCCAGAGTGGGATTAAGTTCATGAACCTTCTGAAAAAAAATCCTTCCACAGGACCTCATTATAAATCATATTGTATCATTACCAAATAAACTGATGACTGAGTGAAAACATCTGTAATGATATTATAACAAACCACACTCCATCATTTTGAATCTGGATATTAGATGCCATTCTTTAAAATGACTCTAAATTATAGTTTTTGAGAAGGGTGAATTAATGTGAATACTTCAAATTGTCCATCTGAGACCATGAACTATGAAAACCTAGAAAATGATTGAGAGAATTACATTTCACAGGAAAAGTTCTATACGTGGCTGGTTTTCATCTCAACTTATCCTTATATCCTCCCAGAAAAAGAAAAGATAATATCTTATTAAAACACATCACTTTATAATAAGCACTTTCTTGATCGAGGTGTCTGTACTCTCTGTCTCCCTGCTCTCACCCCACCTGCAATAGTGACATCTGACTCTTTGGTCATCTCTGTTACTCAGCCTTTTTGCTATCCTCTGAATACAGCAGGTGCATGATACAATTTGCCTGCAGTTTCCTTGCTTTCCTGTTCAGAATGGGCGTATGAACCATATATACCTCTACCGGAGATTGTGTTGACTAAAATGCTAACAAACATCTGCATTTTGTGACTAAAGCTTTGAATAGCTTAATCAACATATGGATAGGGATAAAGTGGTGTGCACATTACCTTATCCTCCATTGCTCAGATTCTATTTTTCTGTTACTGCAATTACATATTTATCAGAGCTGTGAGAAATATCTATTGGCACTCTAAAGTGCAATTATTTGCAGATATTACTGCAAATTTTGGTGTAATGTCTTGCAGTGAATTATAAATATATTCAAATTTACGTGATGAATATGAAAATCTATTTCTGCATGTTCTTGGGTATTAGACTTGGTGTAGAAAGAAATCTTATTTAAAGTATCTCCTTTTCTCATATAAGGTATTAATAACATTCATTGTTTTCCAATACTATGGAGTTTACCCATGGGTGATTCAGTAACGGAAATGCAGGGGAAAAAATGAGAAATAGAAACAGCAAAGCAGAACAAACATGCCGACAATGTAATTATTTCATTAAGCAGTCTTAACTCTTTGTGCTATAAATGCTAAAAAAAAAGTTGATTTCCCCCAATTGCTGCCTCATATCATCAGCCTCCTTTCATTTTCCTTCAATAATACCTTGGGAAAATTCCATAGTTGAATGATAACTTTTGGTTCCTAAAATCAGCCCAATTTAAAATTTTAACCTCAAACTTTATTATAATAATCTCCTTTCTTTCCTTCTCATAGCAGAGCTAGAGCTGGGATCCTGACTTCTCAGCACAGAGGGAAGATAATTTGTTTAATCTGCAATAACAGAATAGGGAGGGTGATAGTTTTAGAAAGGCAGCTGGCATCTAAGTCCCACAGAACAAAAAATGGGACTAGGGTATTGGGATTCTGGGTCATCAAATAAATGCTCAATCTGCCATGGGCTGTAACTTTTGTTCTCATTTGCGTTTTCTCTAACAATGTGAATTTGCAGACATACTTGCTTTAGTCTCTGAATTTTCAACATAGTGTTTTACAACTGCAGGTCATTTTGTAGTGTTTCTCAATCTTTTGAAGAATTGCCTTCTAGGGAGACTTTCTAGACATTTTTCCCCTAATATTTTACCCTCATGAAATGTTAATACCTATTTATGTACTGTGACCTTTTGGAAGGCCACAAACCATTCTACTGTCTAAGTTTTCTTTGTCCCTAAGAAACCATTTTTCCCCTTTGGGGACAATATCACCCCCATTGAGAATGCATGATTTAGAGGATTGCTATCAGATTTTTTTAGATGATACTGAAAAGAAAAGATAGTAAATGTCAGTGTTTATCACAAGCAGTATAACAATAGGTATTATTTTATAAAAATGTTTTTCCAAAATTATATAAATTGTTGCATGTGTATTTATGTACACTCACAATATAAAATGCCCTTCTTACTTTAGGATTCAACCAAACAATGAAAATCACTGTCTAACAGGTAACTGCTGGTACAAGAACATATAGCACAAACACATACACATATGTGCACACCCACAAGACTAAACCAATAAGTAGGAAAATCATTTTCCTAACTTAATTTTCAAAGTAGTGTTCTTGGTTAAGTTACTATAGGATGAACCTCTCGTGCTATGCAGGACAACAACTAATTCCTATCCTTTTCCTCCTCAATTCTAAATTGCTCCTCTGTGGACTTGTCAGGAAACAGAAAGGGGTCTATTGCTCAGCCAAGATCTTCTTAGTAGCTATGCCTTTCCTCCCATTATGTTATCACTGTTAGCAAGGACTCAATTAAATTCTCAAAGTCCTTTTATCTTCCTTTGTATTTTTTAATAAAAGGGCAATTCACTTTTCTTTTATTAATAATAGATATGATTATCAGGTTATATCATTTTATCATAGTTATATTGTCACAAACTAGACCACTTTCTATGTTGTTGTTCCTGATCATAGCTCTAGAATGACTGAGTTGAAACATCGCTTTGGAAAATGTGAAAAGAATGGTACAAACTGTTGCTCACTCTTTTTCCTTCTATTAATTGGAGGGAAGGGGCAGAGAGTAATCAGAGCAGCATCACCAGCTCCACATCCTAGGCAGGGACAAAAAAGACCAGAGATTCTTAGGATTAAAAGGAGCTGCCATTTTGGTGGTTGTTTTGCTGGTTGGATTTGTTTGCGTATTTTGTTTTGGGAATCAGCATTTACTGCAAGCAGGATACAAATTAGAAAAGAACCAGTTTCCAATGGTCTGGAATAGCTTTAAAAGTCAAAGGCTATAGAGGGTAGGTCAAGCAGTACAGATGGTGAAGTTGGCTGGCTGGGTTGGGGCCCTCGATGGTGCTGAAGACTTGGGTGATGTTCCATGTCTCTTCTAAAGGGGACTGCTGAGACCCCTAGAGAGAGATTTAGTTTTACAAAATTTCCAAATAGCAGACAGACATCTAGATTTTTACTTGGAATTAGTGTGCAACTGATTCACATTTTTATAAACCCTTTGCAGATCCAAAATGAGTGAGTTAAACACAACCCGAAGGTTCTCAGTTTGCAACTTCTGAAATAAAACTTTGTCTTTTGATAAGATCACTTGCTCCCAGAAAGGAAAATAGCTAATCAGACCCACCTCAAAACTGTTCTGAGCCTGGGGCAAGAGTAGCATTGAAGTCCCACACACTGTAAACTACCTATAAAGCTAACAAACATTTATATTAAATACATTTTAGGGTTGTCTTGATAAATATACTTCAAACAACACAATTTTAAATATTTCTGTAAAGCTATGGTTACTTTTATGGCTAAGAGTAGGCAAAGTATCAGAAGACTATATTTATTACTATTATCATGTTCATGTGTTCTGTTGGTGAATTTTTCTGTTTTACTGAGTAATGAAATAAAGACATAATTGATAAATCATTCATACTGACTTAAATGTAAGGAAAATTACTAATTGTATTATTAAAGTGAAATTTTCACATAATTTTTATTCTATTACAATACAAATTAAAAGCAATTGTTGTAGAACTAAGGCTGGCGAGTTAGCTGCCTGTGTTTGCAAATAAAATTTTATTAGAACACAGCCTTGTCCATTATTTACATGTTGTCTTTGGCAGCTTTTGCACTACAATTTCAGAGTTAACTAGTAGTAACTTTTTCTGACCCTTTACAGAAAGCTTTTCAATCCCTAGCCTTAAGAATTCAAAATTAAAATGTAATTTTATGGAAGTCTACAAATTTAAACATATCCTTCATTAAAACATAAACTGAATATTCAAGACTGACATTATTCTATAAAATCTTTTTTCTTCTAAAATACTGAAAATTGTTAAAAGTCCAAATATAGAAATATCAATTATGATTTACAAAAACATCAAAATTTAAAGAAAAAGAAAATATTTATAAAAAATGATTTTTATTTATTGTAACCCATTATTTGGTAAAAAAACAAAATTAGATTTGCAAATTCACTGATGTCTATTTAGTTTACCAATAGCTTTAAGTAAGTTAGATCTTGACTTACATATACATATAAATTTAAAAGAAATGTGAATGGTGGAGTTTCAAAACTGTTTCTTTCACTAGTTGGTGCAGTCATTGTCATCACCTCATTCTAATTCAACACTAACTCCAGAACTACAAATTGGAACAGGAAGAGTGAAAAGAAAAATGGGTACATTACACTACTAGGAGAGGATATTTCATTAGGCAAGAAACTATTACATCCATATATCTGAAAAAAATTGATATTATTTTTTTTCTTACCGATGAGCATCCACCATGAAAATTTTTCCTCATCTTAAAATAGTATCTGTCTCCCACATTATCAGAAGGATGACTTCTGACCTTGAAAGGTTTGGACACAAAGCTTTTGGTTTCAAGACAATAGAAAAAATGTGGAGAAATATTTTCTTGCGGCCTAACACTGGTAGTCACGAGAGCAGATGTTTAACTTTTCAGGTAGTGCCACACCAGTGCTAACTACCAGATTTCAAGTGACAGAGGCATCCAGATTTTTTTAATGAGTATAATGAATATATTCTTATCATTTCGTGTTTGTGATAAGTGAAGCTTTATAAAGCATAGGGCCTCTTCTTGTCCGGGTCTCAAGGCAGCTGCTAATAGAATAAGGAATGATGTGGGAGGGATTGGTTTTGTAACAAACATGACTCCTAGAATAAAGCAATTCTACCTTTCTATTTTAGTCAAGTCCCATAGGCGATGCTTAAATGGGGAAGCCTAGGAGTATATAGTAAAGGAACTATTGCCGAAAGTATGAGCAGGGTTCGGGGAAACCAACAAGGGATGCTTAAACACTACTAGAGCTGGTCTCATTGAAAAACAGTGAGAAACAGTGGAAAAAAATGGGACTAGTCACAGGAGAACATGTGACCAGCTCCTAATCTAAACTTCAAGGAGGAGGGAAGAGTTACCAAATCCCTAAGAGAGCGCTGTAGTGCCCTCCACAGCCCAGGACGGAGGGAGTCAGGGAATGAACACTCCAATCTCACTCTCATGCACCCAGCAATCTCCACTCAGTGCCTCTCATTGGCCAAGTTAACCAAAGAGAGGGCAAAGGGAACTCCAAGTGGACAGAGTGGACAGTGGATCTGGGTCTTGAGAATGGGAGTTGATGGGGAATATTCCACACTCCACATGCACACAAAGTATTATCTAGTTTTGCGGACAGAAAGAAGCAGCTAGAGCACTTTCAGCCTGGATACCTTCCCACCTTTAATAATCTGTTTTCCAGATTTTAATAGTCTGTTCCCAGATTTCAAAATGCATGTTTTTGACCTTTATTTAGGAAATTGGCAATTCTGGCAGTGTTATTATTATGCAGTTGTAAATGCCAATGATTATTATTTCTGAGAAGTTACTCTATATTTAAACTACGTTCTTACTGGCTCTGTCTACAATTCACATGGTTATCATAATTTGTAGATGTAGGAGCTGTGCAACATTCTTTCTCACAATGAAATGGGGTTGATCTATTTGAACAGTTGATTGTCAAAAGTCAAGTCTCATTGTTTGAACAGATCCTATGATTTTTTTCTAAACTCTCTATTTACAAACTCTCTACTCTGCCCACTCTTTAACAACTGCTTTACTATCCTGCCTGCAACCATGCTCTGAATCCAACTGGTGCAGTGGAGCAGAGCAGAGCTATAGCAAGGAGAGATGTTCACTGGAGATACAAAGCTGTCATCAAATTCTGCTGCCTTAGTAATACATTCTCCAATTTGGAGTTGGCAAAGCAGATCACAGAGGTAAATACAGGAGAGCAGATCAAGGCAGCTTATACATCTTTAAAAAGTCAGTGGGAAGGAAATGAATAAACTCTTGCTTGCTCCTAAAAGAGCTGAAATTACCATCAGTGTTCTGGATTTTTTCTTTTCTTTTTTTTTTGCCTATGGTGGGAGTTTAGGTAAAAATAGTAATAGTTATTTTAAAATAGCCTACTTAGAAGCATAATTACCTCATCCCAAAGGTTGATATTTAGTGTACTGTAGAAGCAAACCTTGCCACTGCTTTGCCTAACTCCTGGCTCCCTCTCACTGTCTTTCCTTGCACCTCAACCCTCTCTAGTCACAGTTCTTGAAAGACTACAGACGGTTCATTACCATCTGTGTCATAATCAACTTTAGGAATTTTTACGTAGTCTAGGAAAGTAAAACATCTTTAACGCAGCTCAACCCAATTTCTTTTAAACCAATTGGTTTGTCCATAAGCTATTGTCTGCCTAGATCGCCTTGGCCCTATTTTGTTATTTCTGTGATTACCTCTCCGAGCTTTAAAAGACATTTGTTCAACTTGCCTATGAGACTCTACTTCTACGGGCTATTGAAGCTGGCAATTCCATGAGCTGGCATCCCCAAAGGGTGGCCTTAGTAAATGACCAGGAAGCAAGAGAGTAGAAAGCCTAACTCTCTGAACTCAAGGTGAAATCACTTCCCTGGAAGCTGGGATCAGGCAATCATCAAGAGGATTTCGCCAGAAATTTTACCTTTGTTGGTGTTTTAATCAGTTCAAACTGCCATAACAAAATAATATAAACTGAGTGGCTTGTATACAACAGAAATTCATTTCTCATGGCTCTAGAGGCTGAGAAGTCCAAGATCTAGGCATCAGCAGATTCAGTGTCTGGTAAGGGCCTGCTTTCTGATTCATAGATGACTCCTTCTCACTGTGTACACACATGGCGGAAGGGGCATGGGAGCTCTTTGGGGCCTTTTCTATAATGACACTAACCCTATTCATAAGGACTCTGCTCTTATCATCTAATCACTTGGTAAATTCTCCACCTCCTAAAATTATCACATTGGTGATTAAGTTTCAACATATGAATTTTATGGGGGACACACATTCATACCATAGTGCTGGCTTCTTCCTCTTTTTGTTCTGCTTCTGCCTTTCCATATTAGTGTCTCCAGGAAGTGCCTTCTTAATGTTTCTCTTGGGCATAAAAGCTCATCTCAAGATTTATTTCTAAGGATCTTGACCTAAGAGAGCAACTTCTATAGTGGAAAATAATGCCTGTAACAAGAGCCACTGCTAATTCCTCATATACTCTCTCATCTCACTATTCATGAAATCTTATGTAAAATTCAGAATGGGTAAGAAATGACAAATTCATGGTATCAACCCAAACAAAATAGCATATATTTGGATATAAATCATGGATATTTTCTTGTTTTTAATGTGGTTATGAAAAGGTAAAGTAAGGGAGAAACTGGAAAAATTAGTTCACGCTGAAAACAAGCCCCCAGTTTAAAGCTGACATTGATGTGTTTTCACCACAGGGGCTTCTCAAGGCTTCCCCAGGCTGTTCTCTATCAGTGGTTAGCCAAAAGGACTATAGAAAAAGGAAGGAAAATAACATTAATGCTCCGACCTCCTGCTTTGTTTGAAATTACTAGTAGTAAAGACTGAGCTGGTAAGAGCTTTTAAAAGCATCTGCTCACCAAATCTTCTGAAAAGTTCTGTAGTCTTCCACTCAAACCAACAAATAATCTCTCTTTTTCACTTACTTCTAAAATAAATTTTTTTTGTATGATTGTAGAAGCTTCTTAACTTTGTACCAACTCAAAGAGAAAGATTTTGTCAACTCTGCCCTGAACATGGTTTTATTCAACATCCTAATCCTAACAAATCTCACTTTCAATTGATTTCTGATTTCTTTTTTATTAAATAAAAGCGTGCATATGGCTATATGCTTCCAGAAGGGAGTGTGTCACTTCCAGCCAAATGTAATATAGCCTTTAATTACAGGAAGCTCTGTCAGTGCATAATAGACATTCTGGGCTCTAGGGAATTCCAAAATACTTCTTATTCTTTGTCAGAGATAAGATAAATGAAGCATTCCCAGCTTGCTTGCGGCTTCCTCTTTCAAATCTTTCAGAGGCGGAAGGGCAATTTAAAAAATTAACTCTCAAATTCTTTTCTCATAATAGAAACTGTTTGCCTTTAGATACTAGACCATTTTTCTCTTACGTAATGTAGGATCATGGAAAGAATCCCAGATATTGAGTCAGAAGATTAAGGTTCAAGTTCCAGTTTTGTCATTTAATTGCTACAAGGAACATTCTTGATTTCCTTACCTATGAAATGAATAAAAAAAGAAACAGTCACATCTACTAAAAACAAAAAAAAAAGTTGTTTTGAAGAGAAAATAAAATACAAAATTAACTAACTCAATTTACAATGAGATGTGAAAAGAAAATATACACTATAATAACTAGAGAAATAAAAGGCTTCAATAAAGGTGTCAATTTCAGAGGAATAACAAAGACTACATCATTTCTTGCGAGGCTCAAGAATTACTTGTAGTGCTAATCAACACAACAAAAATAACCTTATTTCTAATTGTCTTTAATTTTGCAAATTTTACCTTTAATATTTCAACCTTTATACTTTTGTTTTGCCTATTTATTTGCCTGTTTTTCCTTCTCCTGGCAGAGAAAGAAAATCACTGCATGATGTTTACAAAATAAAAAATAAACCAAATAATAAGAGCACTTCATACTCATCATGAATCTAATCGGGTATTTTGAATCCAGTGGTGTACATGCAAGGTAACTCTGACGGAGTGTTCAGAAGCTTAAACTTGGAGCAAATACATTTGAATTTCACCTTTTTTGTAACTTGTCAGTCATCTAAATTTTGTAATACACTTACCCTTTCTGAATTTTCATTTTCAGATATAAAGTATCAATAATATACATGTATCACCATAGTTGTTGTGAGGATTAGTATAAACACTTATTATCTATTTAACACTACTGTCAATATTATTATTACTATGTCAGTCAGGTGTGGTATCCACGATGATAAGGGAACATTTTTTTAATTTAATATCTTTGTAACTGTCCAAGGGGTTCTTCCTGTCTGCTGCATGAAGGACCATAGCATTGCAGTAAAGAAAGAGTTTAATAGACACGAGCCCAACCATGTCACATGGGAGACAGAGTTCATACTCCAATCCTCTTGTCCAAAGCTCATAGGTTAGGGGTTTTGCAAAAGCAGTTTGGGGGAAGGGGTGAGGAAGGCCAGGTAATGGTCTGACTGGTAATTGGTGAGGAAGGCCAGGTAATTGCTGCTGATTGGTTGGGGATAAGACGACATCATAAGGGGTCAAAGTTGTCCTCCTGCAGGCTGACTTGCCTCTGAGTGAGGCCACAGGAGCAGAGTTGCAGGGTCTAGGTGGAGCCATGTTTGTCAGACATGCAAAAAACCTGAAAAGATATCTCAAAATCTACACCAATGGTGTTATTTGCAGGAGTAACTGGAGAAGTCGCATATCTTGTAACTTCCCGAATAATGTCTGACAATCGTTTATGTCTGTACTTTAGCAGGACTCAGGATTCTCTCCTCCTACCAGCCTGATGGCTGCCCATTAGATTTACAAAAACGTTGAGTTTCCTGGCAAGGCCTATTATCTTTTAAACTATAGCCTAAACGTTTTACAAAGTTAGCTTTACCCAACAGCCCAGGAATAATTAAGGGAAAGGCAAGATGAGGGCAGGTTAGCTTACCTTACTCTCATAATTTTCTCGCTGGTATAATTTTTGCAAAGGTGGCTTCATCTTTTTCCTGACATGAGTCCTCTCTTTTACATATTCTTCTTTCAGGGGCATCCATTGCTCCAGTGCCTACATTTAGTAAGTCATAAAATCTTTTTGGTGCTCTATTCTACTTTTTTCACACTTTATTTTGATCCCATTACCCTGGTCAGGTCCTCATCGTTTCTGTTCTCTTTTCACATTCTTTCCTAACTATTGTAAAGGCCTCTATGCTCTTCTCCGAATCATTCTCCTATTTGCCAGTTGTTTTCTCCATAAAGTGTAGAACTGATCACACCACTCCTCTGTGTATAATCCTCATATTAATTTCTATTACCTACATGATTAATTCAAAACACTTATAACAAGTTTCTAACCCTCTGTATCTTACTTCTCATCTGTCTATCTTTGTAAGAAACCGGCTTTCCTAGGAAATTGTAATCCCTTGCCATTCCCCACACCACACCCTTTCTCACATTCACACAAAGCCAGGGGTTCAAGACCAGACTGGCCAACATGGTGAAACCCCATCTCTACAAAAATACAAAAATCAGCCAGGCTATTAATGGCTGGTGCCTCTAATCTCAGCTACTCAAAAGGCTGAGGCAAGAGAATCACTTGAACCCAGGAGGCAGAGGGTGCTGTGAGTCAAGATAGCCCACAGCATCCCAGCCTGGGCATGAGACTCTAAATAAAAAAAAAAAAAAAAAAAAAAATCACATTACATAGGATAGTTTCAAATAGAAGGAATGAAAAAAAATTCTGTGTATTCAAACGTCTTCACCTGAATTTTATTCCCATAATGAAAATCTCTGAATCAAAACTTGATGATGTTGGTGTCTGTTTCTTTGATATACAGTCAACCAGATAATCAGATAAACTGAATTATAATGTTTTAGTAGTGAATGCTAATACTTGAGTAAAAATTAGTACATTGGGGTACAATGACCTCTTATAAGTGGAAACTCTGGAAGAAGACATCAGATATTGGAAGAGATTACTGTAAAGGTAGGAACTTTCAGTCTTGATATATCAGATGATATTCAACTCTCTATTCTGTCTCCATGTAAAATGTCCTGCTCTTGTGTACAGTGCAAAAAGAATGAGTATATCCCTAGAGGAGAACTGGGAAGTATTAATTGCCATTAAACGGACAGTATGTTCTAAGAGCTAAAATACTACAAAAACAGAGCAACAGTCTACCCATCTAGTGATGAAACTCCAGGACAACGCTGGTGACCCTGAAATTTGAATACAAAGTGAACTTTGACCCCAGCGTACCAAAGTGGTACTTTTCTTTAGCACAACAGTCCACACTAAATTGAGGCTATTTGCCAATAAGCTCTAACTCTTTAGTTCTAAATTTGCGATTATAAGTGAGTTGTCTTCCATCTAAAGAGTTGCCCTTAGCAGACCTCACTCTTGAATGAAGGTCATCAGCAGTATTTAAGAATATAAAACTCAAGCAACAAAGACTGACCCTTGAAGCAGTACTTCCGACTTCTTGCAGAGTTGAATGAGAGTTGTTAAAATGGGTTTAAAGGCAGATTTTAGATTCACACATTCAGTAATCCTTGATGTTTTGGGGCTGTTTTCTAACCAGGGCCAACACTGCATTTAGATTTCCACCTGTTCCCACTGAGAGGGGACATTTTCCTCAAATGTACTTGGGCCAGTATGAGGCTTTTGAAATGTCCTGAGCCAAGTCTCCAATCAACAGGTTTATGGAGGTCATGTTATATAGTAGGCTGCCAGAGTCTGGCACTTTAAAACTCAACGATGTGTAAAGAATGCAAAGGCTGACAGATACTCCTTATAAAAACCATTACCAATCCATGCTTGGAGAACTCCTCAAGCATGGTTCACGTAGATAAAAGAAAAAAAAAAACAACAACAAAAACCCTGTGAACAGACTTTGCACAGAAAACTTCAACAGAGAAATGCTTTCACTTGGACAAAAGTATGCAGTATTATGGAGCTGCAGTGAAGAGCCCCAGTAGCAATGAGGCAGTGTAACCTCCCAATAGGTTCACCTTGCCCGCTAGACGAGCCAGTTTTTCAAGACAGGGGAATTGCAATGGAGAAAGGGTAATTCATGCAGAGCCATCTGTGTAGGAGGCCAGAATTTTATTATTATTCAAATCAGCATTTGGGGATCAGAGTTTTGTTTTTTGTTTGTTTGTTTGTTTGTTTGAGACAGAGTTTTTGCTTGTTGCCCAGGCTGGAGTGCCATGGTGGGACCTCAGCTCACTGCAACCTCCGCCTCCCAGGTTCAAGCAATTCTCCTGCCTCAGCCTTCCTAGTAGCTAGGATTACAAGCATGTGCCACCACACCCAGCTGAGGCGGGTGGGTCACCTGAGGTCAGGAGTTCAAGACTAGCCTGACCAACCTGGAGAAACCCTATCTCTACTAAAAATACAAAATGAGCTAGGGATCAGTGTTTTTAAAGATAATTTGGCAGGTAGGGGCTTGGGAAGTGGGGAGTGCTGATTAGTCAGATTGGAGATGGAATCATAGAGGGTTAAAGTAAGCTTTTCTTGATGTCTTCTGCTCCTGGATAGGATGGCAGAACTGGTTGAACCAGATTACTGGTCTGAGTGTTGTCAGCTGATCCAACCAGTGCAGGGTCTGCAAAATATCTCAAGCACTGATCTTAGGTTTTATAATAGTGATATTATCCCAAGAAGCCATTTGGGGAGGTTCAGACTCTTGGAGCCAGAGGCTACATGACCCCTAAACTGTAATTTCTAAACTTGTAGCTAATTGGTTAGTCCTGTAAAGTCTGACTGGTCCCCAGGCAAGAAGGGGATCTTTTCAGGAAAGGGCTGTTACCAATTTTGTTTCAGAGTCAAACCAAGAACTGAATTCCTTCCCAAAGTTAGTTTGGCCTATTCCCAGGAATGAAAAAAGACAGTTTAAAAGTTAGAAGCAAGATAGAGTCTGTTAGGTCTGTTTCTTTCACTGTCATAATTTCCTCAGTTATAACTTTGCAAAGGTGGTTTCAGTAGTAGTAGGTAGTAGTATTAGTAATACTACTACCAATAATAATCAATGTCACAATGTCACCTCAATATATACAAAAAGGTAAGTGCAAAGTACCACCAGAATACAGATTCAATATCTTTAAAACCATTTTCTCATCAGTAAAATGGGGATAATAATTAATTTTTCCATTTAGGCTGTTATAGGATATACCAAAGACTATATGGCTTATAAACAGCAGAAATTTATTTTTCACAGTTCTGGAGGCTGGGAAGTCCGAGATCAAGGTACCAGCAGACTCAATGTCTGGTGAGTGTCTGCTTCCTGATTTATAGATGTCTGTCTTCTTGCTGCATTCGCACATGGGAGAAGGGGTTAACCAGCTTTCTGGAGACTCTTTTATAAGGGCACTAATCTCATTCATGAAAGCCCCACCTTCATGACCTAATCATTTCACAAAGGTCCCATCCTGTAATGCCATTACATTGACAATTAGGTTTTGACATATGAATTCTGGGGCACACAAACTTTCAGTCTATGGCAATAATTGATTTCATTTCTTCTGCAAAGAACACTTGTATTGGCATTATTAAAACAAATTATAAAACTGGAGGATTATGTGAACATTATGTGAACACTAGGTGATTATTAATAATACATTCACTGATAAGAGAGCTTGTCTTTGGAATAACCACACTTGATAGATACTGTAAGTGAATGCAGTGAACTGGAGGTATCAATAATGCTCCATAGCCAGAATTTTAGAAGCATGAAGCAGGAATTGGACGTGACTTGTGTTCATTTGATTTGCTATAGTTTATATAATTTGTGCATCACTCTTATTTTAGGCAGTAATAAAGCCTTAAGATAAAATGGGTTGACATATCAGTTCTTAGAGATGTCCTGGTAGCATTAGGCCAGAGTTATGATCTAGGTAGTTGTATAAAAGTAAACTTGGTGGCCTATACAGAAGACAGCTGCAACAATGGTTTCTCATGTCTTCTCCTGGCATGTGACTCACTTCAGAAAAATTATCCTAAGAAAATCCACCAAAGTCTAAGAATTGTAAGAGTCACCCGAATAATATTCTACCTTTATCACAAAAAAAACCAAGTTTTTATTGAGGAAAATTTATATATATTTAGCCAATGCTAGAAAAATCAAGTAGAAAATAATTGCATATATATATTTCTCTTTATGTAATACCACTATTGTAAGAATTGTTTTGTTTCTGTTAATAACTAAAATAACTGATTAAATGACTGATTTTCCTGAACCAACTCTATTGGATCATCATACAAGTCACCTCAACCTAACTCCATCATAAAAGGAAAAATGAAACCTATTATTTTCTCCCAAAAGCATATCTGAGTTTCCAAACTCTTGGAGAACGTGATCTGGGTAGTTTACCACTATTTTCAAACCAGAAGACATGATACATCACGTTAAAATGCAAGCCTGTAGCCAGATGTGTCCCTGACGGGGTTTCCTTTATTCTGTCAGCTCCATACTGGGAGAGCTTCATTGTCATAATTCTGTACATCCTGCCCTAATACTTCCGATTTCTTCCCTTAGAAAAATCAAACCAAACTTGACTGGTCCTAGTTTTAAAAATAGCAAAATACAAAGCCTTTCATGTCTTTTATTATTATTTCTTTGGGCAGTTTGCGTAACCTGATTTTTAAAATTTAGTTAATAACTCATCTGAGATTAAGTACTTCTAGCAGCAGCTCTAAAACAATAAAAATACAAACCATAAAACTAAAGTAAAAGTGCAAGCACGATGCTTTAAAATACATTCAACACAACAGAGGTGGCAATGCCATCTTGTTATGATTTCTTTTACGTAAATACTGTTTAAGAAACTGAAAAGAGGTGAGCAATTATTTAATAAGTAAAATAAACATGAAACTATTAAAAGATGTAAATATTTGACAGAAAGAGAAAATGTTTAGAAATATTACACATGTTTGCTGATCCTGTACATATTTACTTAGATTTATTTAATATGTGACCAGATTTAATATAGTTCATATCCAGCTTAAATGTGTGCTTTGAATCTTTATAAGCAGGCTGGAAGTTTTCTAATTTGTTTACAGTAGAAGGCTCCAGAACTGCCAGGGCATTATATTATCCTAATACACATACTACTCTCCACTCCTCACTGTTGTTAAAAAGCAGAATGGTCATGTAATTATGGAAATACACAATTTGACCTTTTTTCCTTAATGGCTGCGTACAGATGAATAGTGTCAAGAAAAACATTCTGTTAATAGTCATTTTGATATGAAATTTATTAGATTCATGTACAATAAACTAATTAATGTAAAGCCTAATATAAAAATTTCTGATTAATACTATACCATATGTGATGGTCTTATGCTACAAATTGTTGCAAATGACATCTTCCCTAAAACTTTTACAAGTATAATGCTACTCTAATTTCATTATCTTTTGATAGTTAATAGCTCAATAAACAAAAAAGCCTCTTCCTTTCATCTTCCTAGGAGAAGGTGTCCTACAAATATAATCAATTCTCAATCTATGTGTTCTGTCCCTCCTTACTCTTTTTCTAATTAATTCTTATTATTCCTTCAAATAACTCAATTGTCACTCCCTCAAGGAAGAATTTCTTAAAATACCTCACTATCTCAAGAGTTCCTAGGTTTACCCCTGACTCCTCTCTTTTTCCCTTTGTTATTAAATGCAGCAGCCAGCTCTGTGACGGTACCTTGAAATTATATCTGGAACACAACCACTTTTCACTATCTGTAATTTTGACACCAGTACCTGAACTACCCTTATCTGTGCCTAGAAGGTGGAGTATACTTCTCATGGGTCTCCATGGTTCTCTCTTTGCTACTTACAGCCGTAGTAATCTTCTTTTTTTTTTTTTTTAGACAGAGTTTAGCTCTTGTCGCCCAGGCTGGAGCCCAATGGCACGAGCTTGGCTCACTGCAACCTCCGCCTCCCAAGTTCAAGCAATTCTCCTGCCTCAGCCTCCTGAGTAGCTGCGATTACAGGTGCTGACCACCACATCCGGCTAATTTTTGTGTTTTTAGTAGAGACGGGGTTTCACCATCTTGGCCAGACTAGTCTTGAACTCCTGACTTCAAGTGATCCACCCACCTCAGCCTACCAAAGTGTTGGGATTACAGGCGTGAGCCACCATGCCCGGCCGAGGGTGACCTTCTTAAGACATGTCAGACCATGCCACTCCTCAAACTCTCTATAACTTTCCATCTTACCAGGATACAACCTGTGCCCCTGAAATGAACTAGAAGGCCCTACTTTTTCTACCTCCTAACTTAGCTCCTCTCTGAACACATCTTCTATTACTCTCTATCTCCTATTATACCATATCTGTAATTGATACAAGATTTTAAATAATTTATCTATTTATTTTGTTTATTCCTTCTCCAAAAGCAGAGATTTTTGCTGATTTTTTTCAGTTAAAAAAGAAGAGTTTTCTGATTTTGTTCACGATTATATCCTTAAAAGGGAAAGGGTACATATAGTAGCTACTCAATAAGTATTCTTGTGTGAGTAATTCACGATACTTCTTGCTCAAGGCACTTGCACAGACACACCTTTAACCTCACATTTTGTGTAAGTATTTGTTTAATGTTTGCATTCCCTATACTCAGTGCTGACATAAGCACCCGGAGTTCAGAGACCATTTATGTTTTGTCTACCTTTCATCCTCAATGCCCAGCGCATGCCATATGTGTGATATGCATGATATATTTATATATATATATATTTATTTATTTAAGGAATTAATAAAAGGAGAATAGTATGAAGCCTTCCTCTTTATTTTCTAATGTTTGTAATATATTATTCAAAAATTACAGTATTTCTGTAATAAGAAATATACTCATTATCTGATCTTTCCATAATATTTCCATGAAGTAACCCAAACTTTAAGCTGTCTTCGCATAAAGACAAAGTACCTGTTATCTTATTTAACAGGTACTTTTGTTTTCTGTTTTGCATAAGAACCTTATTTAAAAGATCAGTATTTGTTTTTCTTCACAATAGGCAGAAATAGATTTAATTCCTGTATTCATTCCTTAGAAGCAGAGTGTAATTTTGCAGCCATCATTCAAAACCACTATCCTAAACAAACTATATATATATATAACATCTTGTTGTATGAGTTCACACAAAAAGCAAACATAAAATGAGCATAGCATAATAAGGAAAAGAAGCAGTGGGCACCCATAAATCAGGAAGGTCCGTGCGTTACAGTCTTTGTCTAGGTCTATTCACTCATCACCAGGTTTTTTGCTAAAAGCAGTCATTTAAAAAGAAGTCTGCCACCCTTTGTTTTTCTGGCCCAAACCATATTCACTCAAGAGTACCTGGCCATGCCTGTGGTTGGGCAAACTTGTTAACATGCACATCCTTCTGGTGCAGCATTGCCATCCTTTCATCAAATACATTTGATGTAAAGGGACTTGAGGTTTCCTGTTAATAACTCCAGAAAGCAAACTGCAGGTGCAGGAGTAAGTGTGGTGATAACATACAGGCATAACATGTTTCCAGACCTCTTCCAAATGGGCCTTGGGCTATGAGTCTGTTTGTGGTTGATGGCCAATGTAGACAGCTGTGTGAGCCACATTGTGCTTGGCTTGCACTGGTTCAGGCAAAATGGAAAATTCTGTGAAGTCCTCATATACTGTGTAATTAAAATACAATTTTTTATTTCAAATTTATTTAAACTTTTAACTTTTGAATTTTGAAAGAGAGTATGTAATAACCTCTACTGTCTCTGAATCATCAATTTGTTAAGAAATCTTAGGATCATCATTGAAATTAAACTTAACAAGCACTTTATACCACCCTCAGAGAAGCAAGATGACCATAGCAGTGTTTCCCAAATTATATGTTACATGTTCCATGATTCTCTTTCCTCATTCAGGTACTTCTCTCATGCTTGTTCAGTTAATTAATGACTTTTTATGTAGAAAGATAGAGCAGTATAACCTACATATTTCTTCCTGAGATTATTATTATTATTATTTCTTATAAGCAATTATAAATTATAAAATTATTAATATAATAACTCTAGGTATAATCACAGATTATTTTAATTACTTATTGTTCTTTTCGGCTGAGTCTTTCTTTGGTTCTTCTATTCTAATTTCCTCTAATATAACACTAATTTATATCTGGGTGAAAAGATGATGTCTTTAAATAGGTGCTCCTCTGAAACTTTTAGGAAGCACTCAGCAAAAACATTTTGAATGAAGGAATGAATAGATAAATTATTGAACATATTTAAGTACTTTTTATCTTTTAAATGTGAATTATGTAAATAAATATATTTGCCTTCTAGAGCATAAGTTTAGTCAACATGTATTTTTAAAACCTATTCTAAACACCAAGAACACAATAGTGAACAGGCAGACAAATATTTTGCACTGATGCAAATCATATTCCAATAAGGAAAGAATGAATAAACACTGGTTTGCTAAAAATAATATAGCAATAATTGTAATATGTAACATTTCTATGACATTAATTTTGTGTTGTATATTGTCTTAATTCTCTCTCTCTCTCTCTCCCCCCCGCTTCTTTTATTCCTCCCACAACTCTTTTTTCTTTCTTTTTTTTTTTGTTTTTTGAGACGGAATCTCACTCTTTCACTCAGGCTGGAGTACAGTGGCAGGATCTCTGCTCACTGCAACCTCCACCTTTCTGTTTCAAGTGATTACCCTGCCTCAGCCTGGCGGGTAGCTGGGATTACAGTCGCCCACCACCACGCCCAGCTAATTTTTGTATTTTTAGTAGAGACGGGGTTTCACCATGTTGGCCAGACTGGTCACAAACTCCCAACCTTGTGATCCACCTGCATCGGCCTCCCAAAGTGCTGGGATTACAGGCATGAGCCACCACGCCCAACACCCACAACTCTTTAAGGTAGGTGCTCAGTGGCCAATTTTAAAGATCCAAAAACTGAGTCACAGAGAAGTTATATAATTTGTCTGAGGTTTTACTCTCCATAACTCATAGACTTGGGACTTGAATTCACAAAATCTGGTCTGAGGATTCTTAACTTTATCTTATTGTCTCTATTCTTAACTTTACCTTATTGTCTATTTAGCGTCATAAATGGCATAAAGATGAATGAAGCAGGACACAGAGAGAGGTAGTTGTAGGAAGAATGGCATGAGGCATACAGTTTTACTTGTTGTAGTGGTTTCCAGAACCTTCTGGCCAGGTGTGGTGGTTCACGTTTGTGATCCCAGCACTTTGGGAGGCTGAGACAGGTGAATTGCTTGAGCCCAGGAGTTCAAGGCCAGCCTGAGTAACATGGCAAAACCCCATATCTACAAAAAACACAAAAATTAGCTGAGTGTATGTGCCTATAGTTCCAGTTACTCAGGAGGCAGAGCTGGGAGGATAACTTGAGCCCTGGAGGTCAAGGGTGCAGTAAGCCATGATCACACCACTGCACTCCACCCTGAATGACACAGCAAGACGCTGTCTCAAAAGAAAGAAAGGGAAAAAAGATATGCACATTATTTGATAATCCTCCTTCCAAGAGGAGGAGGCTAATTTCCCTCTCCTTGAGTAAGGTTTGGATTTAGTATTCCACCAAGTAGAATAAAATGAAAGAGAAGGTGTGCTGACTTCCAAGATTAAGTTATAAAGAGCATTGAGGCTTCCTTTTTATTCTGTCTTCACACGCTCATTCTGGGAAAAGCCAACTACCATGTTTTGAAAACATGGAATCACCCCTGGATTGTCCATTTGATGATCAGAGGTCTCCTGAAGACATCCAGCATTGATTTGCTAGGACTTTGAGGGAGCCTCCTTAGAATTGGGTACTTCAGCTCCAGTCAAGCGTTCAAGTGACTACCTCCCTGGCTGACAACTTAACTGAAACCTCTGAGTCAGAACCATCAAGCTAAGTTGCTTTCAGATTCCTTGCCCTCATAAACCATGTAAGATAGTAAGTATTTGTTATTTTAAGTCACTGAGTTTTGGGGTTTTTAAACAGCAATAGGAATCAGTTTTATATTTTAAATAGTTATAGAAAACTAACAGGGGAGTCAAGGAAAGGTACTCTTGTGAGGTGACATTGGACCAGACATTTCATCAAGTTAAGAAGGAAACAATGTGTATGATTTAAGGAAAAGATTTTAAGCATTGAGAAAAAACAAACAAACTTGTACAGTACAAAAAACTTGAGCACATTTGTTATGTTCACGAAACTGTAAGTTGGCCTATTTGACTGGAATATAGACAAAGAGAAGAATGGTAGAGACTGAAGTAGAAATCAAGACTTCACTGTGTACTATAGAGGAATCTGGATCTCCCTCCGTCTGTAATATGAATCTGCTAAATGGTTATGAAATGGGAGTGACTATGATTTACTGTGAAAAAGAACACTGTAAGTTTTGAATGGAGAATAGAGCATAGCAGAGCAAGAGTAGACTCATGCAGTTCACTTAGGAAAGTATTTCAATAACCTAGGTGAGATATGGCAGTGGCATGGACTAGGGTAGTTCTGGTGGAAGTGGTGGGAAAAACATAGAGTCAGAATTGGAAGGTACAGAAAATAGGACTTGCTGATAAAGTGGATGAAGAGGTATTATGTGGATTATTCGCCTATCAGTAATTTCAAGGTCCATGATTCCACTGGGAGAAAGTATTTTGGAAGGCCCAGCTTTAGTAACCTTGGTTGGAATGTGTAGACACCTGCTTTTCCTTGGGCTTACTAGGAAGAGAATTAAAATATAAGGACAAATAAGAGCAAATGCTCATTTCATTTTTATTTTCTCTTCTTTCGAAGAATGTTATGTCTTCTGGTGAGAAAAATGAAACCTTTCACTCCAAGTCGCACTCTTGTAAAATGTGAAATTAGAAGTGAAGAGAGACTGTTAATGACCTAAAATGTTTACCTCACATTTGTCCTACAGGAGAAGACTGTGGAATTAGCTTACTCCTCCTTCAAAGTGAGACACTATGATATCAGCAATGGGATGGCTTTTGACATTGATACACACTCCAATTAGTGTGTTGTGGCAGCTGTGTGGGGCAGTGTGCTCTGGAGGGGTGAACCCTTCTCTGGTAGAGTCAGCTCTGCAGGTGGACACTGAAGAATAATACCATGGTTGTTGCTATCTTCCATGGCTTTTAACAATTGCAACCATATGTAATTAATTTTTTTAAATAGCTAAAAGCAAACCATCTAGGACAGAAGGAGCAGTGATAAGGGGAGGTGAACACACATGTTGCCTGGGCAAGACTCTTAGACATTTTTGGAGAGGCCTAATTAGATTTGAGCAGGAAACATCCAAACTCACCTGCCATCAATTTTGGTTTTTAGGCAAAAGATATAAAGTTTTGTTTTTAGAAACAGAACTTGGGCCTCTCAATTTATGATCTCTATTCTTTGTTCCTAACCCTGTCTCCTCCTTATCCTGTAGAGAAGAGACTATTCTAAATATTGAACCCTGACCCTGGGTTGAGGTAAAGGAAGATGCTTAAGACAAGAAAAGGTGTTCATAAAGTCACGCAGCTAGAAACCCAAGAGATCAGGTTGTGGGTGCTCCTAAATTCTCAGCACTCACCAGCACGTCTAAGATTCCCGTATCTCCTGTTTTTACATTAAGACTATTGGTCATGTATTCTACTTCACATCTTTTACCCGTTTCCTTTAAAATTATTCAAAGTCACGCAACTTGCTTTGGCATGAGAAAAGTACTCTGGATCTGAAGTGACATCTAATTTTTACCAGACAGAAATCTTATGAGCCAATGTGTAATTACCACATTTCCTTTTCCTCCTCTGGTCATTGAAAACACTGGAATTGAGGTAGGCCTTCTTTTAGCCTGACTCTAGACTATTATATTAAGCTCAATTTAACTTTCAATTTAACTTCCATACCCCTCTGTGCTGCACATGTAGCATTAGCAAGTAATACACTTTTGCTTGGTTTAGCCATTTAGTCTTGAAGGTTGCTTGTTACTGCAGCATAACCCAGACTAACCCGACTGATGCAGTCAAACCTTGATTAATGAGAAGATGGAAGGGACACTGTAGAACAGGAGAAGGCTGACAGTAGGTTTCAGAATATCCTAAAGTAATTCCCAGATGGCCAAGGAACTCTAAGGAATAAGGAAACAATTTGTCTATTTCCTTAATAAGGATACCCATCCAGCCACATTCAGGCATTTATCTCAAGGAGAGCCATCTGGTGTTTTTGGTTGCCAGAGCAGCCTCAAGACAATTCCCTGAGAAATAAATTGCCACACATCCGTGGGTAAGTTAATGGAAACAACAGGACTCAGGCACCAGTTGCCAAATAGAAGTGTCTTGATTTTTCTGACACAAAGCAGGCAGACAGAGCATCCTATGCATTTGCATTCATCATTGTTAGAGTGATACACATTTCATACTGTTGACATTGCTGTGTTTTGTCAATGTGTAAAGCATACAACTCTATGAACTAACTAACTCTCCTCCCTCAAAGATTTAATTAAGTAGATCCCTTACCATGGCCTTCTTTCTATCTGCTTGATTAGTGTGCAGTGAGAAATTGATTGTTGTCAAATCTCATAGTGATTTATTTTTTTCTGGGGTCTACAGAGTGTACTGTTTCCCTGCAGTCAGAATTTTTCTTTTTGATGGTGTATATTTTATGGAACTAGAAAAAAAGAGTTTATAATACATAGTTATCCCAGTGATTTCCTTCTTGCTGAATGTCAGAATACCATTGTCTTATCTGTTACTAACAACAGTGTGCCACTGGATATTTTATGGCAAAAATTATTTTTGTTTCTCCTTTATTCCAGAGTCACTATCATATGGTGAGTAAGCCCACCGACCCTGGAGCTCAACTTCTGGCACTACTACCTAAAGGCTCTGTGACTCTGGGCATGTTATTTAACCTTTCTATGTCTCAGTTTCATCAGTTATAAACAGGAATAATGATAGTCCCATTTGATAATGTTATTGTGAGGATTATATGTGAACAAATATAATGCTTAGTTCAATACCTAGAATAAACACTGATATGTCCACTTTTATTCTTTAATATTTTTTTTTCTGTTCCCATGGGAAAATCTATTAATCATATGTGTTGTACCTCTACTTGAAATAGAATAGAAAAGGAAGAATATTACTTTGGGAATATTAGTATCTGAACCTCATGGTTTTTGGAAAACATACACACGCCTATTTACATTATTAAACCCTTTTGATGCTAAAAAATAATAAATACATGAAGTCAGAGATCATATTTTTTCACCTTTGCATCCTTTGCCTGTAAGTAAGCACTATGTATATAAGAAAATAAATATTAATTGAAAAAGAAAATGAATACATGAATACATGACTTCCCCATTTACTTTTAATATTTTAAACGCCCATTGCAACATTGGACCTCAGTGCCCTCGACAGTACTTTAAAGAAATTTCCAAATTCAGCTGCTCATTATCTTGAGAACTTGATAAATGTACAGATTTCTTGGCCCCGCTCAGTAAGGATTTGATTTAGTGTGACTAGGATAGAACCTATGGGTGCATATATTTTATAAGCTTCCTGCGAGATTGACCACCTGTCAGGTTCAGGAACCATTCTCCTAAACTGTCTTCCAACTCCGGCATTGTATGATGCTAGGTTTAGCCAAAGCTCACTCAAAATATATGTTAAGGTTTTAGAAACTGAATAACTGGTTGGTTTTTAGAAGCAGGCCCAACTGATTAACATGAGAATTGGAAATCTATATTGGCTTCTCTTTTTATAACTTCTTACTGTAATATGTTCTTAGATCAAGAAGGGGTAGTTAACTCTAAAAGTCTCTTAGGTATTCTTTTGAATTTTTTTTTTTCAGAAAACCTTTTACAGATAGAACTATGTATTCCACTTAATGAGCTCTATATAAATTATTATCTGGATAAAATAGCTCTAAAATCCTGCAGCTTCATTATAAAAAAATAAGAAGAACAGTTGGAGTACTAACTAATATCCTCTTCCTTCTATTCACCTGTATCCTTCAAACATACATTGCTCCAGCCACACAAAGCTATTGAACATTTCACAATATATATTTACAATTTACAAAGCTGTAACTGTTCATACTATTTCCCCATCCTGGAATATTTTGTATCCCAACTTCTATTAAAAGTTTACCTCACTCTTCAAAATTCAACTTCTATGCTATCATATTTTCTTTCAAACCTTTCCCAAATCCCTACAGTGCTAACTTATTCTTTTATGTGCAATTATCTGCAATGCTATTATTTCATTCTAGCAATATTCATTGTGCAATTTGCTATTTGTTAATATTTATCTGAATCTCTCCAAAGAGATTATAGGCACCCTGTAGATAAGGACAATGCTTTACTCAGTTCTGTTTCCCACATAGTACCAAACTCATAATTTGTACGTAATTACAGCTTGGAAGCATCTGATTCATAAAACAAGCCATAAAACAGGCAGGGTTAGCCTGAAGCAAAGCCGCGGCCTTCCCAATCTTCACGTCTTGACCTCCAGAAATTCTACCCTTTAGGCGGTTTAAAGAGAAAATATTTGGCTCAATCACCTCAGTTGCTTCAAGTAAACTACAATTGCAAATGATTTTCTAGAAACTCCAAGTTAAGGCCTGGGACCGTTAATTGAACAAAGAAAAATGCTTTCTGCCAAAGTATGCCACTGATGGTTCATCAGTTCTGAAAAACATCAATTCTTATTTATTTCTGTCCACTTTCCTTCATTCAAAATTCCCTTTCATAAACTTTAGTAGGTAGAATGAAAATTAAGGAGTATTTAATTGGAATGACCTCTGGAGAGGGCATAGCTATAGGCAGTTTTTAAATAGTCTTATTGGCTGGGCACAGTGGCTCATGCCTGTAACCCCAGCACTTTGGGAGGCCAAGATGGGTGGATCACTTAAGGTCAGGAGTTCGAGACCAGCCTGGCCAACATGGGGAAACCCCATCTGTACTATATATACAAAAATTAGCCGCGGCATGTGGCACATGCCTGTAATCCCAGCTATCAGGAGGCTGAGATAGGAGAATTGCTTGAGCCCGGGAGGCGGAGGTTGCAGTGAGCCAAGATCACACCACTGCATTCCAGTCTGGGGTGACAGAACAAGACTCTGTCTTAAATAAACAAACAAAACAATAGCCTTGTCCTAAATAGGGCCTCAGGAGACCACCTAATTAAAGGGATGAACTCTACTACTCTGGCTATGGTGGAGATACTATTCTGAGTTCAACATACTTTTTTCTCTGTTAGCAGCACACAGAAAGACATTCCCCAGCCTCACTTGTGGTTCATCTGGAGATAGGTTACTGTGTTCTGGTCAATAACAGAAGGTGACTTAAACCTCTTCCACGACTACTCTTTTTTTTTTTTTTTTTTTTTTTTTTTTTTTATACTTTAAGATTTAGGGTAATGTGCATAACGTGCAGGTTTTGTCACATATGTATACCTTGTGCCATGTTGGGTGCTGCACCCATCACTCCGTCAGCACCCATCAATTCGTCTTTATATCAGGTATAACTTCCAATGCAATCCCTCCCCCGTCCCCACTCCCCTGATAGGCCCCCGGTGTGTGATGTCCCCTATCAGATACAAGTGATTCTCATTGTTCAGTTCCCACCTATGAGTGAGAACATGCGTGTTGGTTTTCTGTTTTTGTGAAGTTTGCTAAGAATGATGGTTTCCAGCTGCAATCATGTCCTACAAAGGATGCAAACTCATCCTTTTTTATGGCTGCATATATTCCATGGTGTATATGTGCCACATTTCTTAATCCAGTTCTGTCACAGATGGACATTTGGGTTGATTCCAAGTCTTTGCTATTGTGAATAGTGCCGCAATAACATACGTGTGCATGTGTCTTTATAGCAGACATGATTTATAATCCCTTTGGGTATAAAATAACCCAGTAGTGGGATGCTGGGTCTATGGCACATCTAGTTCTAGATCCTTGAGGAATTGCCATGCTGTTTTCCATAATGGTTGAACAAGATATATAACATCCACCAACAGTGTAAAAGTGTTCCTATTTCTCCATATCCCTCTCCACACCTGTTGTTTCCTGACTTTTAATGATTGGCCATTCTAACTGGTGGTGAGATGGTATCTCATTGTGTTTGACTTGCATTTCTCTGATGGTGGAGGTGATGATGAGCATTTTTTCATGTGTCTGTTGGCTGTATGAAATGTCTTCTTTTGAGAAATGGTCTGTTCATATCCTTTGCCCACTTTTTGATGGGGGTTGTTTGTTTTTTCTTGTATATTTGTTTGAAGTTCTGTAGATTCTGGATATTAGCCCATTGTCGGATGAGTAGATTGCAAATTTTCTCCCATTCTGTAGGTTGACTGTTCACTCTGATGTAAGTTTCTTTTGCTGTGCAGAAGCGTCTTTAGTTTAATTAGATCCCATTTTGTCAATATGGCTTTTGCTGCTGTTGCTTTTGGTGTTTTAGACATGAAGTCTTGCCCATGCCTATGTCCTGAATGGTATTACCTAGGTTTTCTTTCTTCTAGGTTTTTATGGTATTAGGTCTAACATTTAAGTCTCTAATCCATCTTGAATTAATTTTCGTATAAGGAGTAAGGAAAGGATCCAGTTTCAGCTTTCTACTTATGGCTAGCCAATTTTCCCAGCAAATGCATCCCAAGCAAATCTCTACCATTGTCCTCCTGCCACTGCAACTTTGGAGGATGCAGACCCAACTGGTATGGTCCCAAGACTGAGGAATTTCACTTGTCTTATGTTGAACTTGGTACAATTGAGAAATAAACTTTTATTGTGTTAAGCCAATGGTATTTTGGACTTTATATTGCAGAATAGCCTAGCCTAATCAGATTAACTGATGAATAGTACCCACACCTTCAAAGAGGACCATCCTTGGTGTTGGCCTCTAGGGCAGCCTTGAGTTTAACTATGAAGCAGCTGTGACACAGAGCCTATAAAATCCAAAACCATTGCTAGTGCTCGCCTGGTCTCTGATGACCTAATTCTCTGATCTAGGATACTTCTTCGCCTTTCTTTACTGAGATAATTCCTAAGAATCCTGGGAGACTTGGTACAGGTGTTGTGGCTCAGGAAAACTTTTCTTGACCTTCTTTTCTGGATTAGATGCCCCTCATGTGTCTCTCCTGCAGTACGTGTTTTCCATCATTACATCACTTACTTTATACTATTATTATTGTCTATTTATTTGCCCTCCCTCTCCTAGACGGCGAGCTCCTTGAGGATAGGTAATGTAGATTTATTCCTTTTTGTTTTCTAAATGCCTAGCACAATGCATGTCTCATAATGTTTAATAAGCCTTTGTGGAAGGAATAAAAGAAGAGACAAAAATCTGCTTAACCCAAATATCACAGACAAAGATGCTTTTCCAAGCAGACCATAGGGGGTGATTCCCTTTATGCAACTGTGCTTTGAGTTCTTACAAAAATACAGTTCACATCACCCCATGTAGGAAAGGAGAAGCTGATCCATTATTTCCAGGTTCTACCTCTTACATCATTGTCTCAGTATGAGGGTGTGGAGGACTGCAGGGGGATCAGCAGACAGTACATAATGCAGCTCACAGAGACTGTCACACTCACACAGAGGAAAGAGACACATTCTAGTACCTGCCCACTTCTGTAACAAAAGTAGAGGCAAATGATGATGGACGGATAAGGCACACTTGCAGACTTTAGCATCACTTGGGTTATGCTCATATTCTTAGGACAGTGTCAGTCATGAGCGTAGGACATATGCAATCCCAAAATGTGAAGTGAAATAAATATAGGATTTACAAAGAAAAGATATGGACTTTGCTAAGAGGTTTAATCTCTCTGTGTCTCAATTTCTTTACCTACAAAAGTAGGAGAACTCGAACTCTAGATTTCCAAAACCCTGTAATTTTATGAAATTTTATTTTACATGTAAGACATATATGTTTTTATAATAACTGATTTAAAGAACTTGCCATGGCTATGATTGTGATTCTGTTTGTGATTTCAGGCTGATCACAAACGTGTTTTCATAATTGGTCGAAACATTATTTTTTCTTACTCTAAGCTGTCACTTATCTCATGGTTTAAAAAGGATAAATAATTGAGAAAATCCTGTGATTCAGTGACTTCAAGTGAGCATTAATTGTTCAAAACTGTGTCTGTGGAACATCTAAGATCAGAGTCAATTTGCTGTTTAACAGATTACTTAGGATCTTTGTATTGATTTGTGAAAAGAAAGATACAAAGTCAAAAATTCAGTAAGGAGGGTTAATGTCTTGAAAACCTATGAGCAAGCACATCTACAACCACAGACACAGGCAAGATTTAGATAGCTGACTGCTATTGAAAGGAAATTATCATTGAAGGTGAGGGAATAACAGTATCAGAACTGAAAAAAGGAGACCTGGAAGTGGCAGATTTTTTTTTTTTTTTTTGAAGATTCTGAACGAAAGAAGAATATGAAGCAATTTAGGATAGAACTCAAAATACAGACAAAATAGCTGTGAGCTCTAGAGAAATAGCATAGTGTGTGAATTTGTGTGGTGGGTTGGAGAAAGGGTAGAGGAACGAGGTGGCGGGGGATGGGGTCACTGGTTCAGGAAAGAAGTACAAGAACAGTATTTCAGATTCAAGGCAGTGAAATGAAACAAGCAAACAATGTTTGTAACATAAAGGAAAGAAAATTATTTAAGGCAATGGATATCCCCATTATACTGATTTGATTTTTATAAATTATATGAATGTATTAAATCATCACATGTACCACAAAATTATGTACATTTATTACGTATCAATAAAAAATAAAGTTAGAAAAGCAAGGAAGCAATAATCATCAACAACAACAAAATGAAGTATTAAAATTTGTATAAAGCTTAAAGAATAAAGAAGCTATAAAGATAGGAAATAAAATGGGAAAATGAGTAATGACAATGTGGTTGCTTCAAAGGCTATGGATGTGAAGATGCAGCTGGCCAGTCTCTGTTGAGGTGTAAAACTACTCAGAAGACAATGAGTAGTGAGAGACTGTGGGCTGGCCAGAAACCAAAGCGTCTGATGGACTCTCAAAAATGCAGCCATTCCTGCTTACAGTCTAAGATAAAAGGCTTTGATGGAATATATTGTCAGTTATGCTTCCCTCCTCAATGTAGACTTTAAGAATGAGTATTATTGGTTTTGTATGCTAGAGTTTCTGTGATTTCATTGTAACTGTTAATTGTTCCCTGGAGATTTTAGTCTTGTGTCTGGAGTTTTACTGATTTCCAAAAAAGGTTTATATTAAATTTCCCAGTCAAGAATGCTATAAGGATGATTTATACCAGCAACTGTCAGTACTCTCCACGTGATGGAGTAATTTTATACTTACATATTTAAACTTATAATAGGTCTGATATCTCTTTTCTGACATAGCATTTCCTACAGCTCTCTGTCAGAAAGTTTTAATTTAATGCTAACAAGGAAAATCCGTATTATTTTTTCTCTAGGTAACTACGGGTAAGTACCTTTTACATTTAAAAGGTAGCAGATGATAGGCAGAATGTTTTTCCTTGACTTAAATTGCCATCTGAAGAAAATAGTCCCATTTCAAATGTCTCCTCTCTTCATATGTACTCTAAGTTATTCATTTATTCCTTTATCCTTTCCACTTACATTAACTTATTGCCCACATTCCCAGACAGAGACCTAGGTACGAGGAACACTGTGGTGGCCAAGACCCGTGAGAGCTGACATTCTAGGACAAAAACTTAACAATTAAACAGATAAATAAACAAGATGATGTCAGATAGTGACATGCTAGGAAGGAAATACATGGCAGAGGGGTAATATGCAATAGAGAAGTGGCCATATTTGACAGAGAGGCAGTGAAGACCTCTCTGAGGGGGTGATTTTGAGCTGAAACCCAAAGGATGAGAAAGAGCCAACCAAAGGAATATATGGGTGAGAGCATTCTAGGCAATTTTGGTCCGCTCTGCATTGTGACAAAATATTTCTTTAAAAAAATTAATCTTATTTTTTCTAGACCACTGAGCACAAGTTGATATAGATTAAATATGCATTTAGATGAGTCAAAATATAGAATTATTTGTATATCTCTCCTGTAATCCTTAATCCAATAAAATAAGTTGCTATTATTTTTAATTCCTGTGAATAAAATTTATTTTACTTTACATTTATTTTGATAATCACTTAATATATCTTGAGTAAGATAAGATAAAATCAAATAATTTAAAAAGCATTAAGAATTGTTGTCCTGAAATAGGACCTTTTTTGTTTTTTGGTCATGTTTGCAATCTTTTATCAAGGAGTATAAATTTGCAGAAAATTGATTGTTTTTCTGGTAATCCACGGAACTGTAGACTTACTTTAGGACATTGATAGAAGATATACATATCTGACAATACTAAGGATGCTATATTGTTTCATAGCAACAAATTTACCATGGATTATTCTTAAGTATATCCTCATACCCATTAATAATAAGTTTGGATAAAGATGAAATCAACCTATTCTTTGAAAAGCAATCACAGGATACTTGCAAGGTACATTGGTTTCTGAAGAAAACATAGTCTGCAAATCACCATTCAAAGTTTTCTGCTAAAGACCAACACAGACAATATGCTGAGAACCAAAATAACTTTTTCAGCCTTTAAACATGCTGCACCACCTGCATTTCTTGTCGTGGACAAGTTATCACCTTCCATTCAATTACCCAAGGTGTCTTCCATTTAATCTACCGTATAAGCAGTCACCAGTTAATGTTAATTCCCCATCACTTTTTTGGATGACTTCACTAGTATTCTAAGTGGTATTCTGGTTTGGTTTTGTTTTTGGAATCTTTATAATGTCTACATAGAAGTTTAGGGTGGAAATCCCTTGGGGAGGGTGGAACTAAGCAAATGTCCTGAAGCTCTGTAAGTAGCACAATGGAGTATGCAGAGTTTACTTGGGTCTCTTGTTTGCTGGAGGGAGAGGCTAGTGATTACTGCTGGAAAGGGGCTGAATATGCGACCACAGCTTCACGGTCTCCTTTTTCCAATTTGTTTTCTCTCATGACACCAGCTTATTTTTCTGAAACACAAATCTGACCTCAATTCTCACTGTGTAAAAACAGTTAGCCATTTTTTTTTAACTTTGTTTCCTGGAGAATGGGGGATAGAATCCCCTCAGTAGACCTCTAGCTTTGCACTAGTATTTGCCTCCCACAATTCCTGAATATTCCATGCCTTCTCTTATGTTATTTTATCCTGCATGGTCTGCCTTTGCCCGAAGTACTTTTTACAACCCTCAAATCTTGTGAACCACTACTGATCTTTCGAGACCCTTTTAATGTCTGCTTCATCCGTGAAGCCCTTTAACTTTTACAGTTAGAGTTAATCATTCCAAAATCTGCATTCCTGTAGCACTAGCACCACTTCTGATCGTATTTTGATTTCTTATCTTTTTCTTGCCCCTTTGACTATTCAATAGGATGTTATTAATTTTTGCATTTGCTACCCACTCCTAAATACTTGTACTTCTTCTGGAAAAAAATAATAAAATAGAAAGTTTAAATGAAACATCAACCTACTGACATGTTATAAATGGTACTCGTATTTGTGAAGAGGCATCTAACACCAAGTGAATACAGTCATCCTTTCATATCCATGAGAGATTAGTTCCAGGAACTTCTGCAGATACCGAAATCCATGGATGCTTAAGTCCCTGATATAAAATGGTGTAGTATTGGCATATAGTCTCTGCACATCCCCCTGTATACTTTACATCATCTCTAGATTACTCATGATACCTGAAACAATGTAAGTGCTATGTAAATAGTAGTTACACTTTATGGCTTAGGGACTAATAACAAGAAAAAAAAAGTCTGTACATGTTCAGTACAGATGCAATTAAAAATATTTTCTATCACTGTTGTTTGAATCCCTGGATGTGGATCCCATTGATGTAGAGGGCCAACTGTACTTATTCACAGTGGACACAAAATTAGGCAAAGTTTAACTGGCTACCCATATATGAACCCTCTCATGTGCACAGCCTGAACTCTCTAGCAGATGCCATGCCATCGCAAAAGATGGGCTCTCATAGTGGTGGCCAATGAACCAAACTGTCTATCAATCAGTTTTTATAATCTCTTTTCACTTGTGATCTCTTTGCAAGTTCTCTTCATTTTCAACTTTGGTGTCTAGATTTACACAGTTAAATCTGGAGCTGTGATATGAGAGCAGTAAGGATGGCTTTGAAAATAACTTTGGAGATATTATAAAATGGATTTTGGAGTCTATTAACTACTGTATTTGGGAGAAAATTAAGAATTAAGGATGTAAATTATGCTTTATCAATGATATGTTCACATAAGTATCATATATTATCTACTTTTAAAGCAATATTTGTGGCCCATTCCCCTTTTATTTTACTAAAATATAGACTTCAACTTACTAAATAAGGTAAAATGAAATAATAGAGTAGCCATGAGGCCAGGATTCCAAAAATTGGGGTCATGGCCCTGTTTCTGGCTGAAATAAAATAATTTAATTTCTTTGTTTTATTATTTTTATAATAAGAGATTTTAATGAGAAGATCTTAAAAATTGACTCCTACTTAACAAATAATTAAATATGTAGTCCACAAAAGGGTGTGTGTCGATGTGTGCCTTACACATTAAAGTACAATGAATATTACCTAAATCTGTCTTAATTACTGCTTCCTGATTTAACATTTTATTATCACTAGACTCTGGGTCACTTGACATAGACAGTATGTATCGCACAACTAATTTTTGTAAAGTCACTTCTTCATGGAAGTCCAGCTGATAGTGTAAAGGCTTTTTAAAGAAATCACTAAGATGGTACCTTTAAACCTCCTTGGCAAGAAATGTGTGTTTCATTAACAGCAAAACCAATAAAGGCCTCAACAACGTATTTCTATGCAATGCATTCAAACTACCCCGAGCCCCTCCATTGTCACAGATACGCTTCTGCTCCATCACCTTAGAAAACTTAAATTTCATTTCAGACTTGAGCCCTTCATGCAGACCAATTATTTTGGCTCACTTTAGAGACCTGCCCTCAATAAGTCTCTGCTCAAATTTCATTGCTGCCTGAATGAACTCAGAATATTAAAAAGTCTGATATATAATCACTCAACATGGTTATCAAATGAAGCAAGGCAGTCACCACTCTGTCTCAGGAAGTTCTCTATAAATGTTACTTATGTGAACAAACATTTTCAGAGGAAGCTGTTGAATAGATCGCCAAATTACAAAACATCTGGCGGACTTATGTGTGCACTTCCAGCTATCAAGGATTCTACAAGTAATCAGAGGGACAGAAAAAGGCACCTACTTTAATTTTCTAAAAATTTTCAAAGCAATATATTATATTAAGGGATTCTAATAAAATGAATGGCCACGTGCCCATAATGTGTCTAAAGAACTAAAATTGTGCATCCACCAAAAAGTCCTGTGAAAGCCCTTATTGCACATACTTCCCTACCAGCAAAAGGTAAAGGTCCAAGGAATAGGCATGGAGGCCAAAAATCAGAATAAAAGCACACAAGGGAAGCAAGTGCCATCAGCTAGAAACAACAGAATGAGACCCAAGATTTTATAAATTATAATTGGCAGGCAAAATATAAAACAAATGCATTCATGATGTTTAAAGAAAAACAAAAAGAATACAACATAGACGAAGGACAAGATATTGTAAAAATAATCAAATTGATCTGAATAAAAATTAAAGATTGCTGTTTAATTAATACATATTAAAGATAATCAAATTGATCTGAATAAAAATTAAAGATAATATTTCATAGGATAAAAGGATAATTAAAAATTTAGCAGAGGAGTAGAAAGCAAATAAGAGATAAGAAAAGTAATGCATGAGAAGAATGATCTAAAATAAGTATATGATCCACATAACACAAGGAAACAAGGAAATGGACAATATGACACAAGCTAAGAGATGTGGAAGATTGATTGAAAAGGTTTGTCATATATCTATTTGAAATTGCAGACAGAGAAAAGAAGTATAGTGGGAAAGGGCAAATCTGGTCCAATAAGCCTTCTTTTTGTAATATCTAAGATCATGCCAGAATTTCTGTAGGCAAGCAGTTACAAAATTTATGATACCATTTAAACCTTAGTAAACTTGCTTTAATAAAAGCAGCACATCTGTACAGTAGTTATGTTGATGTTCTTCTAAAAGCTGAAATCGCTGTAGAACTTAGAAAAGCATGAAATCCTTCTCTATTATATTCAGCAGAAAAGCACTGCATTTTATATAGAATAGCATCTACTTGCTAAAAATTATCAGTATAGTAAGAATGTGGTGGTCGCAGATTTGCCATTATAAAGTCTGACTTGTAAACCGTATTAGGCCAGAATACACCCCCAAAATGTAACATAGTAACAATATTTAATGTGATTTTATTGGATTTATTCCAATGGGTCAGAAAGTAGCCTAATAAAAATGTATTCTACTTCTCTAGATTTCAGCATGAAACCATTAATCATAGCAAGTATAGAGAACACTGCTAACTGTGGCTACTCATTCTCTTCCCAAACTCAATGTTTTCTTTCCTGGGATTTGTGGCTCTAGAAGATTCCAGAGCTTCATGCTGTCTTAGAGTGAAGCATGCTCAGAGGGCAGGGAAGGAAGTATTAAGCCCAACTCCTAAAGACAAACGTATCCTCCAAACACACCACACAACTGTGGGGTGTTATAACATTCTCAAATATGGATCGCCTCTGTTCAGCAAATCTTTTAAACACTCCTTGAAATTGGAAGACTGCTCACATTCTTGCCTGTAATCGCCCAGCATTTTATCACTCAGGACTCTATTGCCTAGCACAGTAACAGGCCCAATGTAGACAGCATAATATGAGGAGTAAACACAAAGCTCTGGAGGGAGGCAGAGCTGGGTTGGAACCCACACTATAACTCAGGTGTTACTAAACATACCCAAGGCTAAGGGGCCTAGCCCATGAAATTAAAATCATTTAGTTCCAGCCTCACACAGTGCTGCGAGAACGTCCCACGCAGGCTGCCACTGAGACACGGCATGATCATTTCAAAGACAATCATGTCTTCATAACTGCCTATTTACTGAATAGCTGCATTAACTCCACAGTGCCTGCTGTCTTTTTGCAATTGAAGTCAGAGTACATTTATTTAACCTTATATGGAGAATCAGTCATCCCTGGAAATAAAAAAATATAATCTCAGAAACAACTTTTTGTTTGCTTTTTATACATATAAGACCAAACAAACCTCATAGAGATAGTGGAGCATTTCCATGGAACTGTACGTAGCCCTAGGTAGCACTTCACTTGTTGGTTGGATTTTTGTCTGCTTCCTCTGCTACTGTGGCCTATCAAAGAACAGGTCCCTAGTATGTACATTTTTCTGCGCACACAACTTTCCCTCTGTCAGGAACACTTTTCTCTATTTCTGCTTGGCAGTATCTGCTTGCTCTTCAATCTCAACTCAAATTGCAGATCTTTCCTGATTGTGTCACAGCTTCCTGGGTGAACTAAGTGTCCTTCATCTATGCATCAATGGCATAATATCCATACCGCTGTCACCACTGCTTAGCACATTGTCTTGTAATGGCTTGTTAGCATGTAATTTTAGAAGCGGAATTGGGTTTTATTCACTCTGTATAGCCAGCACTGATTATATTGACTATCACATAGCAAACACTAAATATTGCACAGAGAGGTAAGTGGCACCTGGTAGATATTCAATTCATGTTGTCTAGTTAGATAAATGCAGAGATGAAAAGATGGACAAAAGGATGGGTGAATGGATGGAAAGATGGAGAGAGGGGAAAATACGTTTTGTTTTCTTCCACCTGAGAAATTAAAAAAAAAAAAAAAAAAAAATAGAACAACCGTGTTACCGTTAGACTAGAGCCTGATGTAAAGGTCACTTGCAACATGACTTAAGACAAGTTTTACTAATTGTCTTAGGGTAATAAAAATAGCAGTTGTTTTTCTTGAAGTTGAAAGATTAATGAGATAGCGGCCCCACCTCTTGCTAAAGTTGCTACTTGGTAGTACGTTAAAGCATTTAGGGACATACACTGGCTTTTCAAATCCTCATTTAGTTCTGCAGCTGGCTCAAGCCAGGTTCTGGCACAATCACTTTCATCTGAGCAGTAAAACCATCTTTTAAATTAGAGGGTGCAGTGAACTGAGCACCATACCCAGAGGACACAAATGGAAATCATTTAGAGTTGCCTGATCTTTCCCTTCACTCAACACCAACACAAAACAAGCTAGTTCAGCAAATTGAAACTATAAATAATATACAACACTTCATCATTTCAGTTACCTCTTTGTACAGCATCCAAGATGCCTACAAGCCTAGATGGAGCAGCCTTATTAGAACACCAAGGGGGAGGGGCATCCCTAGCTGGCTAATCACAATACTGTCAAATTGCTACATCAAACGACTATAATTCACTGAATAGGGCAGTTATTAAAATTCCAAGTTGTCTCTATGCTGTGACCAGAATGACAATGGCAATACAGTCAGCCTTCCTCGCAAACAAGGAAACACATCAGGAAAGGTGTAGGTCCCACAATCTCCTGTATCTATTCCATGAGAGCTACCCTCAACCAAACAAATAATGTAATCAGTTTTGTACCTTCTGTTATGTGACATCATTTGTGCAGAAGAAAATAACCCAATTCTACTGAATGTCCTCATGAAAGTTAAGGTCTTAATATTCTACAACTCATAGCACGGAACTCTGCACTACAACCACCCTTCACAATCAAGAAAAGCAACAGCAAATTGGCTAATTAGCATAAGAATGTGCAAACACTATTGTCTCTTAAGTGCCATTATTAAGCATTCTAAATATAGTCATTTCAATGGTAAAATTTATGAATTATTTTCTTTTTGCTTATAACAAATCTTGGCACCCTTGTGACATATACTATAATCCTCACTAGGCAGAAAAGCCCTAAGCTAACATAAAACGAACTTTTTATGAAACCTATGAATCTAGAAGAGAAGCAATTGAATTAGTCTTGGCACCAGCCTAAAACACACTTAGATTGGAAAATTACCAAATTTAACCCAATGAAACTCAGTTATGGTTTAATGAAAAGCAGTTAAAACAAGTTTTGAATTAATCTTTCTTCCTTATCATGAAAAAAATATAATTATGGCATACATAAAACCTCATAACAATGATTAGAAAATTATTTTCTTCCTAAAACAAATTAGTTAGTACATTACTACCTGAAATCATAATTTGAAATTAGTTAACAATGACAACCTTCCTTTCTGCATAAGAAGGTAGATTGCAAAAGAAATATAGTGTTGTGTTCATTCTGCACTGTTTCAGCTATGGAAAATGGTACTGGTGTGAGTTCTTTTTTACTGAAAGCTATTTAAACTAATAAAATTGAATGTCATAAAATTGGTAGTTGAATTTTCTTTTTTCTAAATTCTTTGAGATAGCTAGCTAAATAAAACATAAAATGGATATAAAATCATTAACTTTTAGATGCAGAAAGCATCTTTTAATCTATCAATTGCATAAATTTTCAAACCTGACATGAGCTGGAATTCAAACGTCTCCTAAAGAAAGGAAATGTCTCCAGGTTTGGTCTCTAAACGAAGTCACACAGGAACTCTAGACTTCACCTCTCTCACATTCCTAGATAAAGTGCAACCTACCAAGCAAAAAATAAATCATTCTCTGAGGCAATGATTTCCAACCTGTGGGATACAAGCCACTAAGGATCCCATGGTTATTGCAGTGGGCTTGAAACTCTTTCGAGTTTCACCTATATAAACTGTATTTTAATCGGTTTACCAGTGGTTTACATATTTACATATTAATACATTTTAACTATTATTAATAAAATGGATTCATTTGCAAAGCCAAAGAAAATTTATAGGCTAGAAATTTCAATCCTGCAAAGGTAATAATTTTACTCCAACTAATCCATAAACATGATGCATTGCCAACCTAAATCCCAATAGGGTTTGTTTCAGGGGTAGTGAAAAACAAAGATTAAAAGATTCTAAAGTTTGTTGAGAAGAATGATATCAGAGAATAGCTAAGATAATATTTTTAAAATAAAGGCTAACATAGAAGAATATACCTTGAATATATTAATACACATTATGAAGATGTAGTAATTTACGTATGATGGAGGTCTAAAGTTCATGTAGCCACACTCTGGTTTTGGACTTTAAACCCTGCTTCAGAAGAACTTCCCCATCTCAAGATTTTCTTCTAATTAACCCTGTTTGTTATTTTATTTCTATATTTTTATTTAATTTTTTAATATTTGTTCCATGTAAAATTTATTATTGCATATAAGGTGAAAAGCAAATATCATTATTTCTTAAAAATAAATATCCAGTAATCCCACTAATATGTAATTATTTGTTTACTCACTGATTTAAAACACTGTCATCTTGTAAAACTCTCGTAAATATATAATAACCAATACAATTAAATATTTCTTATTAAGAAATTGGCTATGAATAATAGTAAATGTTAAAATAAACAAAACTCATGATATTATTATAGCATTTTTTTCCATGCCTAAAATGATCATTTAGATAAATATCTACCAGTGTCCAATATCTCCTTAGTGTATCAAGTAAAAACAAATAAAACTTTTCAGGACAATATATAATATAAATCAAATATTATAAAATATTTTTGTGTTTCTGCTTAAATTGATATCAAAATGGATTTTCTCACTACCTTTTATTTCCCTCTATACTTTTCTGCATTTATTTTAATTTTTACTTTTTTGTTAATAAATGCCTTCCTTTCCTGAGTCTTCACAAGATTTGTCCCTATGGATATGTCCGCTTCCAAACTAACATATTAAGCACATGTTCAAATGAAAGTAGGACCCTAACCACTTGGCCATATAGTGATGGGAGAAGCCTCAGACATCTCTATACATCTATGTGTACACAAACAGAAGAACTGAGTCAACGTGAGCTCTCTGGAATTGGAAAAGTGGTTACTCTTTCTCTCTTTTTCTTTCTCTCTTCCATGTATCCATCAATTCTATCTGAAAAGAAATTTTTAGAAATCCCTGAAGATAGAGTTGGAATTTAACATTTTTATTTTTTGTGTTGAGAAACCACTATTAAAAGTAAAAATGTCAACGGGCATCTGAATTGATTAAAAAAAGTATTACTAGAAGAGCTGGCTTTGCCTCGTGAAGTTTCTCAACCTTCAACATCAAATCATAGTTAAATAGTGATCTCTTGTTTTGCTTCTAGCTATCATTGATTTATTAATCTATATCAGTAGATTGTTAAAAACTTTGCAGAATGAGATTTTATTTAGTATGATAGAACAACCATTTGAAAAAAACAAGCACCACTCTTTAATTTCCATTGGTTGATTTTTTCTGTATCTGTTCTTTAAAAAGTGGTCTCCACTACTTGTTTCCTCCCCTCAGGAGACTCGATTTTGCGGCCCATCACTTCAATCCTTCAATCACTCCGTTAATGATGTAATTATCTGTTAATTATTTGTCCTTCTATTGTACTCATTGGCAAAAATCACAATCCTGGAAAATTCAAATGTTCTGATTTCTTTTTTTTTTTACAGAGTCTTCCTCTTGTCCCCCGCCCCAGGCCTTGGAGTGCAGTGGCCGGATTCAGCTCACTCCAACCTCCGCCTCCCGGTTCAACGCCATTCTCCCTGCCTCAGCCCGGAGTAGCGGGACCACCAAGGCGCCCGCCACCTCGCCCGGCTAATTTGTTGTATTTATAAGAGACGGGGGTTCACCTGTGGTTAGCCAGGATGGTCTTCGATCCTCCTGACCTTCGGTGATCCGCGACAGTTCCGGCCTCACCAAAGTGCCTGGGATTACAGGCCTTGGAAGCCACCGCGCCCGGGCCTAAATGTTCTGATTTCCTAAACTGGCTAATGTGAAGGGATGCTGAATAAGCCTAGAAAAAAAAAAATGCACAACTTTGAAAACTGGAGGCATTACAAATTTATAGCTTCTAGTTCAAACTGGACGTTTTGTGCATCTTAACATCATTCTGGGACTCTAACGTCCTACAATGTCTCTTCAATCATCAGTTATCCTTTGTTCTTTCATACTCCACAGTGGCTGTGTGAACCATCTCCATTTTCATTGTCTCCTACTCTGCCACCTCCTGCCGCCTCACAGCCACTAGGCAGTCCTGCCCAACGAAGAAACTAGAACCACAGAAAAAGACTCCACCTATTCTGCCCAATGAAGAAACTAGAACCATAGAAAAAGACTCCACCTATTCCCTCTCCCTCCACCTACCCATTTACCTGCATACATATTTATCATGATTCCATCCCTTTTGCCAAAATTGTTTTCCCATCTAAAGTGAATTTCTCTGTGTCAAATCTTCTATTTCCCTCTTTTCCCTGCTTCTTTCCTTTACAAGGATCTTATTACAATCAATACTACTTCTTTCTTTGTCTCTAGTTTTTGCCACTTAACATTTAAACATGCTTAAGTCTCCTTATTTTGTTTACTCCCTTCCTCAACCCAGTGTGTTCTGGCTCTTTCACCTCTTCTAAGCCGAAGTCATGAAAAGGTTTACTACAGTCAACATTTTCACTTTTGTATCTCCCATTCACCCCTCAAATTCTGTAATCTAGCTTCCTACCAACGTTTCACTGAAGCTGCCAAGGCACTAATGATCTTGATGCTAAACCTAATGGACAAGGTTTAATATTAATCTTAGGTAAAACGTGGCCCCCTTTGGGGCTATGAAACAATACTCCCCAGACTTTATTTTTATTTTGAGATGGAGTCTTGCTCTGTTGCCCAGGCTGAAGTGCAGTGGTGCAATCTCGGCTCCCTGCAACCTCCACCTCCCGGGTTCAAGCAGTTCTCCTCCTCAGCCACCTAAGTAGCTGGGATAACAAACAGGCACCCACCACCACACCCAGCTATTTTTTTTTTTTTTTTTTTTTAGTAGAGATGGGGTTTCACCATGTTGGCCAGGCTGGTCTCGAACTCCTGACCTCAGGTGATCCTCCTGCCTACTCTTCCTCTCACTTTTTTTCACCAGATCCTCTCCTTCTGCTTATTTCTTAAAATATCATTTTTTCCCTCAGGATTGATCTCATCCACTCCAACTCTTCAATTACCACCTGTCTCCTAATAACTCTTTAGTCTATATTTCTACCTCAGACTTTTCTCATTTGTTCCTTTCTTGTATACTTACTTCTACTGAATATCTTCTCTTCTATAGCATAAAAGCACCTTACTCACAACATTCCCAAAGCTGAATGTTCATCTTTCACCACAAATCTGTCCTCTGTTTCAGAAATGGTCCCAGCTTCCATTCAGTTGTTTAAGCCAAAAATGTGGGTGTCCCATTTGATTTCTCCTTTCCTAAAATCCTATCAACACTACTTTCTTAATGTTTCTTAGTGTCATTTATTAATCTCCATCAGCATGACTTCAGATTAGGCCATCAATTACTGATTCCTGCACATGAATGAATACTTTTCTAACAGATGTCCCTGTCTATAGTCTTGTCTTTCTTTAATATCTCCACTGCAATCAGAGTTATACTTCAAAAATTCAAATCTGATTATGTCACTTATTCTATTAAAACTCTCAGTGTTTGAAGTATTTCCCAGTTTCTTTTCATGGCTTTTAAAACCCTCCATGATCTTAGCTGTCTAGTCTTCCCCATTCTAACTCACTCCTGCTCCAGGCATACGAAATTCCTGGCTATTCTCTAAATTAGACACTTAATTTTGCTTTAGAGATTCTATGCTACTGTTTTCTACGTCTAAAATATGCTTCCACTACCCAAGCTTTTAGGTTCCAGGTTTGATATCAACACCACCACAAGGCATTTCTGACTCATTTGCTTTGTTTACAGAATTAGGTGCCTATAGATGCCATTATTATAATGCTTAATACAATTAATTTTAATTGCCTGTTAATTTTTCTGTCACCCAAATGAGAGTGTCTTTAAGAGATATATAAAGTCTCTTTTAATTGTGTTTTAGAGTTCACTGTATGTAATGCCTGGCTCATGTAGATTCATGTAGATGTGCTATCAAAAACTGTTGGATGATTGATGATAGTCAGTTGCCCAGAAAGTTGTGAGTTAACAGAAAGAAACTTGAGATACCAGGGTAGCTTATTAGGCAGGTCAGAGGATCTGCATAATAAAATTAAAAATAAATCAAAAAATGTTATTATCAGAGATATATTGCCCATTTTATGCTGCAATCATCTAACTGACTGGGGATTTTTAACAGTGCCATAACTCATCATCGTGTTGATCCAAAAGCCACTATTCCACGTCAAATGGATAACTTAAATGGCTCCTTCACCACCCACTTCCAACAGTTTTTAAAGTAGGAAAGAAGTACCACGTACATATATTACATTTTTAATTTTTATTAAACTAGCTAATTGAACAGATAGCTTGGATATATTCCATTTATATTAGGTATTAAAAATACATTCAATAGTGCAAATGGTAATTCTCATTTAGAGTTGTTGGTATGGCACCAATTTTGATTGGTAGAGAGATGCATCAGAATCACTTTCAACCACTGCCTTCATAAGGAGACTTAGATCCCATCCATTATCACTGAGCATCTCTGCCATAGAGAGTTGATGTTAGGGAAAGAGTATCAGATAGCCAATACAGATATCTAACTGTGCGGTGTGGATGACAACCACTGATTTAAAGTTACATTTATTTATGGTCATGTAGTATGTAATTAATTCTGGTTCTAGAAATCAAGAATAAATTATCTGTTCTGCTTCTAAAAAGTCAAAATAATAGCTTCTAATTATTATAAAATTCTTATTTTCAAAGAAAATTATCATATGTGATACATTCATAGAATTATCAAATTATAGATCTAGAATGAATATTAGAGTTAACTACAATAACAACTAAAGCTAATAAAGTGCTTACTATGGGCCAATCACTGTTCTGGTTTTTTGTTTTTGTTTTTTTGTATATTAACTCATTTTCAGAGTTGTTCTAATTAGCCCCATTTTACATACAGAAAGATTAGTGCACAGAAAACTTAGCTAAGAATACACACCTAATAAGTGGCAGAGCCACTGTTTGAACCAGAAAAACTGTTACTGGCATCTGTGTTTTAACTAGTATTTTATTTTCCTCATATTCTTCTCTATTTTATAACTGAATTCAAGGAAATTTAAACAAATTGACCCAAAACTTTAATATCTCTGTGTATGAATATTTCACATACGTATATCAACGTGTTTGTTTTATTGATAAATATTGCTAACTCTAAAAAGAGTTGTTAGTTTCTTTGGGGGCTCTTTAGAGGATGACTAAAATTATGTGCATCTTAATAAACTTAATAGAGCTCATTTAACAGTAAATTGTAATGTGGAAAATAACAATATGGTCTGATATGTTGAGCTCTTTTCTCAATTATGGATAGCAATGGGAAAACTTTTTGGTAATTTAATTTCTTTATTCTGCTAACCAAGCCTGATAGCCTTCCATTTACATTACAAAGGGAAACATTTCACAGAAAATGTTTCACAATTGAATTCCATAAAATCTACCTCTAGTGCTCTAATGCAATGCTTACTAGCTAGTCCTCTCTCCTGGAGTGAGTAAAATAGGTTACATGGAGAAGTCATCTGACAAAGTGGAAAGGCCACTGGTCTATCAAGAGGCCGAGCCAGTAGTATCAGCTTACTTATTAATGAACTTGAACATGGCTTTAGCTTTTTTATTTTGCTGAGTCTTGGTTTCCTTGCTGGTGAAACTGTTACCACCTCACCAGGTTCTTGCCCACTGTCCAGATAGAGCTGAACACTGAGACAGCAGGTATTGCACTGTAGAAAGAGTTTAATTACTGCAAGAAGACTGAGCAAGGAGGTTAGGAGGTCGTTCTCAAAGCCCCCTTCCTGAGACTTCAGAAGCTATGGTTTTTGAAGATGATTTGGTAGGCAGAAAGGCTAGAGGATGGGTGGTACTGACTGGTCTGGGATGAAATCACAGGGGTGTTGAAGCTGTCTTCAAGCATTGAATCAGTTCCTGGAAAGCGGGAGATTTACAAGACCAGTCAACTCAGTTTCTTGGTTGAGGTCATGGGCTACCCATTTGGTGGTATTGGTTGGTCCATTTGTAGGCAAAGTCTGAAAAATATCTCAAGGACCAGACTTAAGTTTTACAATAGTGTTTGTGACTCCAAGTACTGTGGAAAGAAAGCTGAAAACAATGGCAGTTATCATTTAACTATGCCTTCAGCTTAGCAGAAAAGACTGCAGTAGGCGAGATCCCCAGTGATCAAAGCTACCCATTGCCCCCGCCCTGTTGGCCAGTCCAACTTCTGGAAGGCATCGAGAGGGGCTGCATGATCTAATGATCATTGTTCTTTAAGAGAAAAACAAGTTCATTAATCTTGCACGCAGCCTACCCAGAGGCCAGGACAGGAAGATATTCAATTATTAGTGACTACAATTTATTGAAATGATTATGTGCAAGTGTTCACACATAGAACAGGAAAAAGTCAAGAGAGAAAGGAAAATATCTTACCCAAATTCACCATAATGTTAATGTTGTGCCATTTTTAACTTTGATGAAGGTGGTTTCAAAACCTGTGAGGCATGTGTAGTAGCATTAGAAGGTTTAAGAAACATCTGACCCTCCTCCTCCTTAATGGGAGTTTAAGAGGAGAACAGCAACCAACTTGCTCGTATGCTTATATTCCCATATGACATAGACCAATGGAATTCCGTATCAGGTCACAAGACCTAATTCCAGCTTTCAACACAGAAACTAAAAAAGAAAAAAAAAAAGTACGGGGGAAAGAAATTAAGTTTAAGGATCCCCAAAGTCTTGAACTAACACATAGGAATATGACTTTTCTTATAACAAGAGAGAGAGAAAGAGAGAGAGCCAGGATTTGAGAGAGACAGTCCTGAGAAATAAAAATAAAATCTTAAGAGCCCTAACTGACTGACTGGACCATCTCTTGCCCAAGGGGACCCCAGAATAATCTTTAAAACTGAGTTCTCGGCCATGACAGGACAAGAAGTAGGGAATGCCTCATTATACCCGCTCCCTTGCTAACACAATTAAGCTTTCTTCTTCCCTAAGGGCTGAACAGAAACCCAGAAGTCGTAAAAACTCCACAGCTGATATCAGTCAATGACCTGATACTGCCCCCTCCTTTTTCAGTTTTGGCACAACCACCAAACAGCCTTCCTTCCTGATGAGAGACCACCAATCACAGAGTGATTCTGGACAGTCTATGGAGAAAGCACAGTGAAGGTTTTCATGTTCTCTGCTTCAACTTTGAGGTTAGAGGGCAGGGAACTCCATCCTCTGATAATGCAAATGCCACCATTTTTGCTCGTGGGGCCCATGAAGGGACATGAAGCTGAAATGCACGTATGAATGCTTCTCCTTTCATAAATCTTCATGACTTCTCCCATAGCTCACTAAATACGGATATTGGGCTACCTTGCTCAGCAAAAATTCTTGTTCCCTTTGCCCCTCACTCCAAGTATGTGTTTCAAGCTTCTGGGGGGAAGCTATGCTTCCCAGTCTGTCAGAATGGCCACCCCGCAGGTTGTAATCCTTTATGAGAAATAAAGCTCTCCTTTTCAAATGTATGAACCTCCCAATTCTTCAGCTGACAGTCCAAAGCCCATCTTGTAGAATTCGCTCAATACCCAGGAAAATTCCTTCCTGAAAATCTCTTTATAGAACCAGACTGCCTCTGTCTGAAGCTCTTTCAGACCCAGGGGCCTGAATTCCTGACTCTGTCCTTCACCTTGTGTTGTGCTCAGCCTAATTTAATCCTAGCACTGATTTCATTTACCATTGTACTTACCACTTGCCCAGTCTATGTTCTGTTTACCTTTATCCCTTCGGCCGAGCCTGATCCATATCTAGCTTTGCTTGACCAACTTTAAAGCTTCCTGTTCATTTTCACTCATAGATTACCTGATATATAGAATCACCGCACCTTTCCCAGAGCCCCTGGCCAGACTGTATTCTATATCCACACAGCAAAGTATTTAAACTCATTCTGGTATTTATTTATGTCACAGGGAAAAGTGAGCGTGGATTAAACATGAAGATACTGTTAATGTGAAGACAGGCTATAACTTATCAGTTCTTTAGGAGCTAAATGTGAAATTTAAATATGTATTAGTATATTTGAGTTATCCTTATTTTTTTCTTTTTGAGAGTAGTGTGACTCAGCTAGCAATTGTGGTTGTGTGATTGATTGTAACTTGTCTGTGGCTCTCTGGGACCTTCCTGAAAATGAAATCGACCATCTTCGAGTGATAATGTCAGTGGGATAGAATGTGTCACTGGATAATGGTCTCCTGCTGTTGCATAAATGCCAAGGCAAGCCAAAGGTATTTATGGGGAAAAAGTTCATACTAAGCTAAGATTTTTATTTTCAATGCAAAAGAAACTTAACCTGTGTTCGCTATCATTACTGTAACTTATGCTAAATGTAGATTTGATGAATGCAGATAATGGATGTTCAAGGCAGACTATCATAGTCAAGTCATCCATTTTTAAATTCAGCATTCTGATTGGTTTAGTAACTTGAGTTCTAGTGCAGTTAAGCAAATTTTAAATAAGATTAATTTCTCAAGAATGAAACACTTTCCTACATATGATTTTTACACTTATCCAGATTATTTTAGATTATATTAGGCATATTTGAAATGTATGTATGTGTTTTATAGGCTAGAAAAGTTGGATAAATAATATTCAGACATCTAGAAACAACATTGGTCAGCTCATTCTACAGTAAAAGGTAAAAGATTTTAATATGTCAACACTACTCTCAAGCAAAAATTAAGTTATGTTACTTGAACTGCACCTTATGAGAAAACATATCTATATAGGAAATATTTAATAAGAACTTGATAACTCTAATTAATTGAGAAGATGTTCCAAATATGAAATTTACTCAGAAGACATATGTGATATATTTGGGGTAGTAAAATGGTATTACCCAATTTTCTTTCCCTGAATCTGGCAAAAATTGTCATACTGTTAGTTTTGTACTATACAA
>NW_016815631.1:1554264-1603133 GCF_001698545.2 Rhinopithecus bieti | reverse complement strand
TTTTTTTTTTTTTTTTTTTTTTTTACTTTAAGTTCTGGGATACATGTGCTGAATGAGCAGGGTTGTTACATAGGTACAAACACATGTGCCATGGTGGTTTGCTGCACCTATCAACCCTTCATTTAGGTTTTAAGACCTGCGTGCATTAGGTATTTGTCCTAATGATCTCTCTCCCCTTTCACCCCACCTCCCAGCAGGCCCTGGCGTGTGATGCTCCCCTCCCTGTGTCATGTGTTCTCATTGTTCAGCTCCCATTTGTGAGTGAGAACATGTGGTGTTTGGTTTTCTCTCTCTGTGTTAGTTTGCTGAGGATGATGATTTCCAGCTTCATCCATAAACCCAAAACCATGAAAACCCTAGAAGAAAACCTAGGCAATACCATTCAGGACATAGGCAAGGGCAAGGACTTCATGTCTAAAACACCAAAAGCAATTGCAACAAAAGCCAAAATTGACAAATGGAAACTAATTAAACTAAAGAGCTTCTGCTCAGCAAAAGAAACTATCATCAGAGTGAACAGGCAACCTACAGAATGGGAGAAAATTTTTGCAATCTATCCATCTGACAAACATCTGTCTAATATCCAGAATCTACAAGGAACTTAAACAAATTTACAAGAAAGAAAAAAACAAACAACCCCATCAAAAACTCTGTATCTTAGAACTCACAGTCCTACAGTCTTTGCCATGTGATTGGTTAGTATCTTGTTCTCAATGAGAGCTATTGGTATAAGAGAAGGCACACAAAGCCTGGGTCAAAATAGTACATTCAGTACAGGCCTGGAGAGGGAGAGGAGGTGCTTAGTATTGCAATAGACCTACTGTGGATTCTACTGTAACCTCAAGGTTCCAACATGAAAATCCCTTATTGGTAGGTAAACATCATGAGATATATCAGTGGCCCCAACCTTTTTGACCTCTGGGACAGGCTTCCTGGAAGACATGGATGGGAGTGGGGGGATGATTTTGGGATGACACTGTTCCATCTCAGATCATCAGGCCTTAGTTAGCTTCTCATAAGGGCACGCAACCTGCATCTCCTGCCTGTGCAATTCATAATAAGGTTAGTGCTCCATGAGAGTCTATTGCCATCCCTGCTCAGACAGAAGGTGGAGCTCAGGCAGTAATTCTGCCTCACCTGCTGCTACCTCCTGCTATGGAGCCCAGTTCCTAATAGGCCAAGGAACAATACCAATCCATGGGGAACTCTGAGTATTATTGTGATCCTTTTAATATAATGGTGCTAAATGATTAGCTCAGAGTCCAAAGCAGTACAAATGAAACATTTTATTTATAGTTTAGATCCAAATTCATAGGTTTAAAAGACATTCTCATACTCAGAGCTATCCTCCCCACTACATCCCATCTTATCACTTACCTTTCATCTCTGAAGTGATCATTCATAATCATAAGAGACGAAGTCTGTGAGGACTATTGTTTTGCTTAATCTATTATACAGAAATTTTACGATTCTTATAATTGAATGAACAATTATTCATTTGAAATAAATTGTCCAAATAAATGTAAAGAATAATTATGATTCTTTGGCGTTAAATTATGAATCAGAATACTTATACTATGTCAAATATATAACTAATAACATTAATAACATAAATCACGTTCAATTACCTTCTGCACAAAGATGGAGCTTCATTGGCTTAAAGTCTTCTCCAGTTGTAAGATAAGGCCCTGCAAAGAAATACTGACTATCAAACTAATAGTTGCATTTAAATAATACTCTAGACAAATGAATAGACTTAAACAATGAAACATTCCTCACTTAAATCACAGTAACAGCATTGATACAAGGGCCATCCTTACCCACAGGTAAAACAGCTGCCTATTTGATTGGTATGATTTGAAAAGTGTGGGAAGGACATCCATTGACCTGTCACTGATGACAGTGATTAATGAATCATTGCTTTAGATGAAAAATTTCCTTTTTCTCCAGATCCACTTTTAAAATGTGAATAAGCATGGGGAGAATAGTGTATTAAATTACTAATACTCCACAATCTGTTCATTTTATTAGATGTCCTTCTGGTGGACATGAACTAATGAAGATAACCCAGCAACTTTAACCCCTATGGGCGGGTGAGGAAATAAATAAGGGAGTGAGCCAACATTAAAAACAGGGTGGATAGAGGATGGAAAGGGGCACAGAATAGCCAGGCCATGGGGCCAAAACTTAACCTCATAGCCTCACAGTTTTGCCACTAGTCAGTTCTCTTGGATACTGCTGATACTCATTTTTAAACATCTATACTGTTTAACAATAGCATCCTGATCATTATGATGCTCTTGTCTTACTTCTTCATCAAACATTTAAGAATTCATTTCAGTTTTGCCTTTTCTAGATGTTTCTTAATAAGAAAAGTATGAGAGATAAATACGAAAACAACAATATTATGCAAGACATAATTCCACACATTACAAAGATTAGTGAGCAACTATTTTAAGATTTGGATCTTGTGAAAAAATGGCTTATCAGGATGTATCATATAGAAAAGTTTCCAAGGTCTATTAACAGAATACTTAAAGTACAGTAAGGTTTTTTGTTTTCTGTTTTTCTTGAAGGAAAATGTAATTAATAAAAAAAAAGTAGCTAATGTTTAATAAGCACTTACTTTGTGCTAATTACCATTTTACATTATCATGATGTTTTACCTTTCTTGAGGAACACATATTTGAAATTCTCTAATAATTTCATGCAAATACTATTTTTAAAATAATCCTCATGCAGCAATGTTTCAATTCCTTTGTCAATGTAAACTTGATAGGCCTTGTAAATGATAAAGATTTTCTGTTAGTTGTACCTTGTGGATTTCTACACTTAAACTGCATATTCAAACACTTATGCTAAATTCAAGCTGTTTCCATCTGTTTAGGCTACACATTGCCTCACTTAGTAGTATAAAAGAGCAGTTTTCTTACACTCCTGGGACAAAAATCACACAGAATTCATAAGAGTTCCAACACATGAAAATTCATTTCCTGACTGGAAGCACTGCAATGCCATGTAGCACAAACTATTACATTTTCATCGTGTTTGTAATAAAGAAGTCAAGCAAACCATGCCCTGCAGGGCTGGACACCTCATCACCTCACTTGAACGCAGCCACAGCCCTCAGCCATGGTATGTGGAGTTAATTACTCTGGGCATTGAGACACTGAGCACCACAATGACCCTATTTATGACTCTTTGTATCATGTGCTATGCTGAAGCAAATTCTTTCCTCACCTGCACACTCAGGGACATTGAATAAAGCAGTGGCTCTGGCATGCTGGAGGACAGTTCAACTGCCATCTCAAAGAGACATTTCTTTTCTCAGGTAACCATTTGATGGGGACTGACAACAGTCTTCAGTTAGTTACTGTCATTCTTCTAGTTCAGTTGGCTTCAAAACCCAAGGTTATGGCTCCAGTGAGAGTTTTAACATTGTGATAGTTTCTCCAACACCTTGTGAATTTGTCATCTATAAAGCTGGGTCATTCTAAGAGCAATTTCTACAAGAATTGTGCAGCCATGAAAACATGACACCATGCAGTTCTGTATGCACCATAATCCTGGTAGCTGTTATCTGCTGAATTGCAGGAGCTCAGGCTTATTAAAATTCCCAGGAATCACTTACTGGCAACAGACTGTATTTAACCCTTTCAAAAGTATTGTCAAAACACAGTATTATGATAAAATAATCTTTATGAAGCAATGATATGAGAGCCTGGGAAGTCTAGGGAAAATGCAAAGTGAAGGAAAATTTTATTTGTCCCACTCTTAGCTCCTTTTCCTTGTGTCCATCTCATTCCTGTTATAGAACTTTCTGCTATCATCCCTGTGTCCCTGATCTCACAGAAGGAAATGATGAGAAGAACCAACTGACACTCAGATATTAATGACTTAATGTATTGCAATATATTATGAAATTCTTCTTTTACAATGTTTCTTTATTTGCTGGTACTCAAAAAGGCTCTACAGTAGCCAATAAATGTTTGTTTGCTTGTTTTAAAATAAGAGAAGGAAGGAGAAAAGAGAAAGAAAACAAGAAAGAAATGGGAAAAGAAAAGGAAGAGAGATAGACCATACACTGTAGAAGAATCCAAGTACTGGTAGAGTCTGGCTTTGAAATGCTGACTTTGAATTGTGCTTTGTTTCTTAACTGAGGGCAAGTTATTTAATCTCTAAGACCTCAGTTCATGTTCCCGTACATATAAAGTTAAACATTTCTTCTAATTACACTTGAAAAGCTTTGTCATAGTCATTCATAAAATTCTCAGCCAGAAGTATGTTTTATTTAGAGAGTTAAATTTAATTTTCAAATCGAGACTAGAGCTTATTTGTAGATTATTCCAATTATGTTCCAAAAATAGAAAGAATCTTGCATCTGCATTAGTATGTGATTTGGAAAATGATACCAATAATTACTTGTAATATTCATGAGAATTTGGAGAGAATTAAATTGGAAAACAGTGACTTGTTTTTCATTTTTAGCTATGGTAAAAGGGAATAACTGCAGGAAAACTAAAAAAGATAAATGTTAATATATAGCTGTTAAAGTTAATACCATATAGGAACACAAAATATTTCATATATTTTATGATTTGGAATAACTCGTTATAATAAGCTACTTAAATCAAAAAAGAAATACAATTTAATATCAAATAGATTATGCAGGAGAAATGAGCATAACTTAAGGCAGTTATTAAAGGCATTAATCTAAGGATAAAAAAGAGTTCAGAAAGGAGAAATGACAAGAAAGGTGATGAGCAAAGAGGAAAATAGAATCATGTTTAGAATTTTCACCCTCTTTCAATCAAAATTTTGTAATGCGAATTCAGTTATTGTGGCTGACTATATTATAATTCATCAACAATTCAGTCTCTGTTGTTGAGGACTTTCACTGTCTCTTTGACTTTAGGCCAATAAAATGTGTGTGTCATGTTCAAGTCTAGGCGTTAACAAAGATGGCATTATTCCATTCTACCCTTTAGGGAAATGACCTGAATTCTCAAATATTGAGAAAAATTGAAGATTATTCCCATTATATAGCAAATAATCCACCCTCATATCTGTATTTGTATGTATCTGGATTAACATATCAAAATTGTGTTGCAATATAATCAGGTCAGTCTCAGGGTCTTAGGAATGGGGAACAATAAAGAAAAACCTGAGCTCTGCACATGGAAGATCCAATGTGCTGAGTGTTTTTTCAAGTTGGAAGGAAAGACAAAAGGGCTTGGGCACAGCATGAGGCATGAAACACATGTATGCTCTGCACTTCATTTAGTAGGATAGATATGTTACAATATGATTTACTTTGCCTGAGAGATGAGCAACGTATTAGCTATCTATTACAGTATGACAGATTACCCCCAAATTTGTTGGCTTGAAACAATAACTTCCAGATAGACTATTTTGTCACACCTTTCCAAACGTTTGTCAGGATGGATTTAGTCTGCTCTCCATCCTCAAAATCGCCCCCAGTTGATGCATTCTTCAATTGTTGACTCCCATATTTAACACGCACACATGTATACACATGTCGGTTTCATTGGCATGATTATTGTGAAAATAATAGCTTTTAAAAGCTGGAGGCAGTGGCTCACACCTGTAATCCCAACACTGTGGGAGGCCGAGGTGGGCAGATTGCTTGAGCTCAAGACTTTGAGACCAGCATGGGAAGCATGGCAAAACCCCATCTACCAAAATACAAAAATTAGCCAGGTGTGGTGGTGCACATCTGTAGTTCCAGCTACTTGGGGGGCTAGGGTGAGAGGATTGCTTGAGCCCAGGAGGCAGAGGTTGCAGTGAGCCAAGATCACACCATTGCATTTCAGCCTGGGTAACAGAGCAAATCCTTTCTCAAAAAAAAAAAAAAAAAAAAAAAAAAAAAAAAAAAAATAAAAAAATTATATAGCATTGAAAACTCAGTTATCTTCTTGAATGGTTCACAAACTACTCTCAGTATATCACTTAAATAAAGATGAAAATTCAAACCAAAAAAAATGAACAAACAAACAATAAGAGGTCAGGTTATTTTGAAGATGTCTTTTGGAAAAGTCATTTCCATTAGGAAAAGCAGAAAATGAGACTCAACCACTCCTACATAATCCACAGATAAGTAACACAGAGATCAGTAATTAAACTTTTACCTGCTAGTGCTCCAAGCCAATGCATACTAAACAATTCCTTCACAGGTCCTAGGAAAGCAGTAAGCTGAAGGATGTCATATTCTATTGTGTGGCAGATGTGTTCCCACTCATAAAAAACTCTGTGGAACTCTTTTTTTTCAACTTAGCAATTTTTCTATTTACTTCAATTTAAACTTTGCAATACCTCATGAGATTAGCAAGCCTCTTCTAGAGGGAAGAAAATTAACATGCTTACAGAGCAGGTTTTCCTAAGCTATCAGGGAACTAAAAGGCAGCTGCCAACTCCCCTGAAACAAAAGCAGCAGCAACAGAATGAAGGAAAAAGCACTTCAGAAATTTCTATATTCTGTTAGCACCTTTCCCTTTAAACACAGAAACCTCAAGCATCAGAACAGACAACCATGAAGGTGACACTTTGAGAAAACTAAAGGAGGTGAGATCTCAAACGGTTTTACTTGAATTGTCCGTTAAATGCATATTTGACCCATACTAAAAGGAAAATATCAGGTTACCCTGACACAATTTCCCAGGTTGCTTGAATTTTCATCTAAAGGAATTTAAGAAATACACATTCTCTGAAGATGGTACAGTAAATTATTTTGTGCAGGACTTACACATTTAAAAGGCATCTATAGTATTAAATGTTTAATATTTTTGGCAATAAATAAACTCTGTATGATGTCAACTAACACCACTTCTATTTTCATTCCTGTTTTCAATCTTCCTACATTAGTTGAGAAAGCTCAATATTCTTGTCATTTGTAATCACATTTCTGTTTGAGCATTGTTTCTGATTCTTTGTTTTCTCAGTTTACAAACCAAAGCACTTGCCATTAATCTCTCTAGACAGAAGACCTGAAGGTTGGCCATTACGTCTATTAATATCGGTCACTATTTAGAAGAAGCAAAGTGTGTGTTAGAACATTTACAGCAATCCATTTGTCACATGAATAATATAAATGGTACAAAAAATGCTTCTACATTATGGAACAGGATTATAAAGTAAATCATTTTAACTATATTCAAACAGAGATTGAAAACTAACCAATAATCTGAGAAATCCATATTATGGTTCAGTTGAAGCTCATGTGAAGTGCACATTACAGTGAATGCTCAAAAATTCTGTGCCCCAGCCTGGCAACATACAGAGACTCCATCTCTACAAAAAAAAGTTTTTTAATAGTCAGGAATGGTGGTACATACTTACTGTCCTTGCTACTTGAGAGACTGAGTCGGATGGGTCACTTGAGCCCAGGGGTTTGAGGCTGCAGTGAGCTAGGATTGTGCTTCTGAACTCCAACCTGGGCAACAGAACAAGACTATGACTCTAAAAACATAAAAAATCTGTGCTGTATGCAAAAATGCATTTTAAGGGTATAGACTTTCTTAATCTAGGGTCACTAATTTAATGAAGAAATGAACATGTCCATGTTAATATTCTCCTAAAGTACAAAAAACACAAGTTTGAAAAATTATTCTTGCGAAAACTGTCTCTCGAGATTGTATTTTTCTTTACCCACGCACTAGGTAAAATTTATTAGTTTGCTCATAAGCTTATTAACAAAAGCACATATTCCTAATATTTGCTTTTGCTTTTTTTTTTTTTTTGACAGAGTCTCACCCTGTCAGTGGCATGATCTCACCTCAATTCAACCTCTGCCTCCAGGGTTCAAGTGATACTCCTGCCTCAGCCTCCTGAGTAGCTGAGACTACAGGGACCCCACCACCATGCCAGGTTAATTTTTTGTATTTTTAGTAGAGACAAGGTTTTGCCATGTTGGCCAGGCTGATCTCGAACTCCTGGCCTCAAGTGATCTGCCTGCCTCGGCCTCCCAAGGTATTAGGATTACAGGCGTGAGCCACCACGCCTGGCCAGTATTCTTAATATTGATGTGAATTCCATGTAAAGGCTGTGTCTGAGGTCTGAAACTTCTAGAGAATTATTTCAATTTTTCTATATTCAACCATAAATGAACATATTGTTTCCCTTTTATAGGACAGGGTATTTATGCAGATGTTTTTTCTGGAAAAAAATAAATTACAACTTTCTAATAGTGAAAAATGACTAAATATTACTCTGTAATTACTCTACTTTGAATGCCTTTCAGTGTTTTATTCTGAAGCCAATATTTGAGGCTGTACATTGTCATCCACATTTTGTATGGAATATGTAGTCATATTCTATATATATCATGCATGTTAAAAATACTATAAAGCATTATTAAAATAGAAATATTGTGATTTATAAGATGCTAAGATGCCAATTTTAAATCTACCAGATACTATTTCAATTACAGAGAAGTTAACTCTTATCTAAATTGTGCCATGTTTGAAAAAAATTGGCTTTAATGCTGTTCTAGGCATCTATTGATGCATAACAAACCACCTTCACTTAGGGGCATAATAGTACTAAAGGCACTCATTTTGCTCACAAATCTTCAATTTGGAAGAGGCATATTGGGGAAAATTTAATCTCTGCTTGATGCCATATCAGTTGGTGTAGTTCAGAGGCTAGAAGCAATTTACCAACTGAAGCTAGAATTGCTTAATGTTCATGTAGGCAACCTATAGACCATAGGTCAAATCTGGCATACCTTCTGTTTTTGAAAAGAAACTTTGACTGGGACACAGCATTTCTCATTGGATTATGTATTGTCCTTTAACATTTGTTTTTATTTATGGCTATTTTCGCAGAGAAGAATTAAGTAGCTCTGACCCAGACTGTATGGCCCCGCGATGTAAACATTTGCTCTCTAGCCCCCTTTATTAAAAAGACGCTATGTTCTCTATGAAGACTCACTCAATCACATGTTTGGAGGTAGACTTTGGTTGTTGACTAGCACCTCAACTTTGGCTGTCATAAAAAATTCTACACCGTCCTCCCCATGTAGCAGTTTGATTTTCTCATGACATGGTGGCTAGGTTCCAAAGTGAGCAATGCAAGAAACAGTAAATGGCAACAGCCAGTTTCTTAAGACATAGGCAATAACATAGTCCAGACTGAAGAGAAGGGGCATACATACTCTCATCTTTTGAAAGAAGGAGTATCAATAAATTTATGTTACGTTTTAAAACCACCATTCACTCATGACCACATTTCAATGACCTATTTCAAAATACTTATGTCATAGAAATTACTTAAATGTTCTTCAACTATTTACTGAGCCCATATAATGTAGAATGCATCTATAAGTAAAATAGATATCATCCTTGCTTGAAGGAACATATATTTGAGCATAAGAAAAATGTGAATAATAACCATGTAAATAAAAAATATAAACATGATAATTTTAGAGAACAATAAATATTACAACAAAGCGGAAGTGGAAGAGTTGGGAGTCTTACTACTTTTGGTCAGGGAGGCCCTTGCTCCATTGATGACATTATCAGTCCTGAAAAGATATGATTGCCAAGCACAGCATGCATAAAGATAATAAACGCAAACACCGTTAAACAAAAGCGAGCCTGTGACACTCAAATAGGAGAGGGAAGACAAGTGCGACTAGAGCATAATTGGTAAGGAATCCAAAAGAGACACAGTCAGAGAGGCAGAGGGAAGTCAGGCCATGGGGCTCTTACAAACAATGTGTGATTTTTCTTCTAAGCTTAATAGGAAATCATTGCAGTGCTGTAAATGAGTGGCAGGCCCTAATTTTGTTTTCAAAACTTACTCTCGCTGCTGGGAAGAAAGGATTCTGGCCGAGTAGGGCAGGTGAGGAGGGCAATTAATTGAGACAGTGAATATGATAACCAGGTAAAAGCAGACAAACTAATTGAAAAACAATTGCTATACTCAAGGCAAGAGATAGTGGTGACTTTAGCTTGGGTGCCAGCAGATAAGATGAAAATAAATGGAATAATGAGAATTTTAAAAATAGAGCCAGCAGGATTGATTGTAGGAGGAGTGGAGAAAAAAGAAAGGTTGTATGGTGAATTACCCCTGAAACTCAGGTTGGCTTAACTCTGACCTAGTCTGGGACTGGGGGCTACTAATTTAGTAGTTAGAAGCGCTTCACCCAAATGTAACTTCTCACTGGAAGGGACTTCCTTTCTTTATCAGTCCCAGTTCAACAAAGCTGAAGTTAGTAGTAGCTGGGCTTTCTTTGAATACTCCTTGCTCTACTGGCATCTGAAACCAGACTACTTGCCCTCTGAACTCTAACTCTAATTTCTTGCAAATAAACCTGTTCTCATGCTTGCCTCAAGGTAGAATAGGACTCAGGGTCTCTTCCCCAGACCAATGTCCCAAAGCGTCTGCCAGCAGAGTCATAGCACTGTATGCTTCTTAGTGAGATGATGAGAAAATAGGAAATTTTGTTGGCCTTTGTATTTAAAGGTCACTAACACAATGTGTGCTTTAGGTCATACCACATGATACTAACCTCACCACAGAAAATGATGCAAAGGGAGAACTCAACGTGACTCCTTGGGTTTTGTTTTGGACCAAATGTTGCAATTTACTAAAAATGGAAAGAAAAATAACAGGTTTGGTGTATGTCTACGGAGAGAGGGAAGTGCAGTGAGAATTAAGAACTCCATTTTGGCCATGCCAAATCTGAGTTAGCTATCATGTATTAAAGTTGCTGATGAAAAATGGAGAACTATATGGAACACAGAAGTTCTCAAGAAGACTAAAGAAGGAGCAAAGATAATTTTAATACCCTCGCAAATATGCCATCAGTCATCAAATATTTTCCATTGACTGTAAGGGGAATGAGAGTTGTTGGAACAGGCAGGTAAATTCAGGCAGCTGAGCTTACTTCTGAACCTGAGTCTCTAATGGCCTCTGTTCTCTGAGAGCTCCCACCTGATAGAGAGAAAGTCATAATCTCTACCATGAGTTTTAAAAAGTGGTAGCCTTGGGAAAAAATTAAAAATAAAAAAATTTGAGATATTGGGAATATTTTCAAATTCCATTCTGCCCCAGAAGCTGGGTTAAAGCCATAAACAATATCCAGAAAGTTTTTACTAACTTTCCACCCAGTTGATGACAAGCCTACTAAAAGTGTGGGACTCACCCTAAGGAAAAAATATGCAGAATGTTTCTCAAGAGCAGATGCCACTTTCTGTTACCTCAATTTCTTTTCTTTTCTTTTCTTTTTTTTTTTTTTTTGAGATAGGGTCTTGCTCTGTTGCCCAGGCTTGAGTACAGTGGCGTGATCTCGGCTCAATGTAGCCTCTGCCTTCTGGGTTCAAGCAATTTTTGTGCCTCAGCCTCCTGAGTAGCTGGGACTACAGGTGTGCACCACCACGCTTGGCCAATTTTTGTATTTTTAGTAGAGGTGGGGTTTTGCCATGTTGGCCAGACTGGTCTCGAACTCCTGGCCTCAAGTGATCCATCTGCCTTGGCCTCCCAAAGAGCTGGATTACAAGCATGAGCCACCGTGACTAGCCTCACCTTAACTTTTTTTCAAGCTTGGGTGGGAAGGCAGAATGAGAAAAAACACAGAGAGCTACTTATTTCCCCCAGTAATTTCCAGTGTAACAAAAGGCAAGATCAACAAGGGATGAAAATCTTGAGGGTACTATAAGGTAAGCAGGGGAGATAAGAAAAGGTGCTTTGCAGCCCTTGTAGTTCTTCTGTCTACTAGGTATTGATAATACTTGGAAAAATCCTTGGGTTCCCCTGTGTTTACCCCTCTTTATTCAGGAAGAAAGTAGGAACGGATCTTGCAGAATGGCAGGTGGACATGGGCATGTAAGTTCATGTCTAAAATCTCTGAAATCTTCTGTTAAGAGTGTCCTTTCACCTGAATTAGTAGAACCATACAGAGTCCAGAGATAATCCTCATGGAATAAGACACACCCAGCTATGACATAAAATCCACATAAAATATTATATATCAAATGATTATATATCTGAGTTAAATAATAATTCATTAAATAATGAATTATTTAATCTTCATTCAAATACACGAATGCATGGTCAAGTGCTTGGGACATTCCCAGGCACACAGTAAATATGCAATAGCTATTGGTCAACCATATTATTTCTATTTTAGAATTGCTGATATTATCTGTAATTGGCTTATATTATACATTCTGCTAAGGTTACTTTTTGACAATGAAGTAGGTATTTACAAAGTAAAATCTCATGCTCCAGCTTGTGAGGATTTAGCCTCTCCCACTAGGAAGTCATTTTAGATCTGGTAAAACAAACCCTCACATTTGAAAAGAAATGCTTGAAGACAAGAATTTGCACAATAAAAGACAGTTTATACATGTTTGAATTCAGCTTTTCCTCATCTCACTAAAAGTGGACACAACAAGTGCTGAAATAATACATTTGGATGCTTTACCCTGAATGCACTGTGTCAACATTTCAAGCATTTTCAAAAATACTCTTTTTCTGCTTCAAGATATAGCTCCAAATTTTGATGATGAACGGAGATGCCAGTTTGCTTGCTTGGATTTTAGTCTTCACATTTGCTGAAACATAGCTAAATGAGTTTAGGAAGACACAATACAAATAGCCCTGCACAAAAGATTTCAAATCAAATGATGCTGGTTCTATTTCCATCTACCTACATGTGCCATTTTACAGTTTTGTCAACTTCACTCTTCCTTTTCTAAAAAGGAAGGGAGTCCAGCTGCCCTAATTCATTGTTCCTCAGGCCTCACCCCAGGAATTTCTCTGCTCTGGCCAAAACTGATAATGACTTTAGGGTCCTCTACAAGTAACCTGTAAGTGAGCTAAATATTAACCCTGGAGATACCATCTTCAATAGCCTTTTGGGAACTCCTCAAATCTTTTCTATGTATTTTTTACAGGTTCAAAACTTTATTGTTTTAAAATTGCACATGTCTTTTAAAATGTAATATTTTGTTATATAAATAACGCTTAAATAATTTCTTCTAAATGGTTTATGATCACCAAATTTTTTTAATAAAAACAAACAGAAACGTAGAGTTCACTACTGAAGAATTATGATGGGATGGCTAGGCGTGGTGGCTCACATCTATAATCCCAGCCCTCTAGGAAGCCGAGGGGGACAGATCACTTGAGGCCAGGAGTTTCAGACCAGTCTGGCCAACATGGTGAAACCCCATCTCTGGAAAAAACCAAAAGTTAGACAGGCATGATGGCAGATGCCTGTAATCCCAGCTACTCAGGAGGCTGAGGCACAAGAACCCCCTGAACCTAGAAGGCAGAGGTTCCTATAAGCTAAGATCACACCACTGCACTCCAGCCTGGGTGCCAGAGCAAGATAGCAAGATCCCATCTCAAAAAAAAAAAAAAAAAAAAAAAAAGAATTATAATGGGAAATACACATACACTCAAATTTACATTTTGGTCTTTAGATAGAATATATTATACCCATCATACAGTGTCACATATTCTGTATGTCTATATAAGTGTGTGTAAATATGTACAATACACACCAATACACACCATACAACAGAGTCTTTCCCTAATAATGTGTATTCTGGGGAACAGGGGAATCACAACGGTCCCGCATCTCTGGGCTAGGGAAAATGTGGAGGACAGCAGATCCCACATTGGCAGCTAAGAAAAGAAAGGGGGAGAACCAAGGGAGGAAGTAGGATCATGGAAGACAGATTTGATCTTTGTCTATTCTTGGACTAAAGACAAGGATATTTTAAAATAAAAATTGTGTTGAGTATCAGGCACTTCATATGATACATGCTAACTTATATAATTTTCCAACAATTTTATGAAACATGTATGCTGTGTTTATTTGAACTGACACTCAAAGGGATTATTTTTTACTATTAGTAATTATATTTTCTACCATTTATTGGGTGCCTTAATTGCACCAATTCTCATTATAATTCTTAGAAAAACTCTATGAAGTGTGAATTATCAATCTCATGTTTCTTATAAGAATACCAAGGTCTATAATACCATAAAAACCCTAGAAGAAAACCTAGGTAGTACCATTCAGGACATAGGCATGGGCAAGGACAACATGTCTAAAACACCAAAAGCAAATGGGCAGCAAAAGGTCCAAAAATTGGACAAATGGGATCTAATTAAACTAAAGAGCTTCTGCACAGGAAAAGAAACTACCATCAGAGTGAACAGGCAAACCTACAGAATGGGAGAAAATTTTTGCAATCTACTCATCTGACAAAGGGCTAATATCCCAGAATCTACAAAGAACTCAAACAAATTTACCAGAAAAACAAACAATCCAATCAAACAAAAGTGGCAAAGGATATGAACAAGACATTTCTCAATAAGAAGACAATTCATACAGGCCAACAGACACATGAAAAAATGCTCATCAATCACTGGCCCATCAGAGAGATGCAATCAAAAACACCAATGAGAATACCATCTCACACCGTTAGAGGCAATCATTAAAAAGTCAGAAACAACAGGTGGCTGGAGAGGATGTGGGAGAAAAATAGGAACACTTTTAATGTTGGTTGGATTGTAAACTAGTCAAACCAATTATGGAAAACGTATGGCGATTCCTCAAGATCTAGAACTAGAGTACCATATGACCCAGACCATCCCACTACTGGGTATATACCCAAAGGATTATAACATCATGCTGGCCATAAAGACACAGTGCACACGCATGTTTATTGCGGCACTAATTCACAATAGCATAAGACTTGGAATCAACCCAAATGTCCATCTGTGGGACAGACTGGATTAGAAATTGTGGCACATATACACCATGGATACTATGCAGTGCCATAAAAGGATGAGTTTGCATCCTTTGTAGGGCATGGATGCAGCTGGAACCATCATTCTTAGGCAAACTTTGCAAGAACAAGAAACCAAACACCTGCCATGTTCTCACTCATAGGTGGGAAACTTGAAAATGACATCACTTGGACTCGGGAAGGGGAACATCACACATCGGGTGCCTATCATGGGGAGGGACGGGGGAGGGATTGCATTGGGAGTTATAACCTGATATAAATGAATGAATTGATGGGTGCTGATAGTTGATGGGTGCAGCACACCAACATGGCACAAGTATACATATGTAAACAAACCTGCCCGTTATGCACATGGTACCCTAGAACTTAAAGTATAATAAAAAAAAAATAGAAAAAAAAAATACCAAAGTCTAAAATATAAATAATCTGCGCAAGGTAAAACTACTAAGTAGCAGATTTGGGTTTATGTCCATTGAGTGAACACATTCGTTGACTGGGTTTTCCATTGTGAGGGAAACTCATTCATACTTATCATATTTCCACAGATGTGAATAAGTTTCCTTTCCAGTGCCCAGGAAGGAAACGTATAGGCAAGCATTGCTAGGTTTCTTCCACCTCCTCACTCACTCCCTTCAGGAATGAAGGACTGGCTTGTCTGTTTGGTGATCTAGGCTGAGGGGATACAGCATGCTCAGTCTGACTTCCGTCTGTAATTTCAGAGTCAGCCTGACCACTGTTCACGTGCTTTCTCTTCTCTTCTGGCTTGAAGCTTATAGTGACAGAATCACTTGGGCCTGATGAATGAGTCAGAATGTGGAACAAGGTTATGTAGAGCCTTACAAAATAAGATAGAGAAGTCAGTAGCCCTTCTGGCACTCGTAACTGGTATAATGCCTGAGCAATCTGGGTCTTCTACATTGATATTGTTACCTAATTATGAAAGAGGCTAGAAGAAAAAGGTATACATTCTAAATATGCAAAGAAGAAAAAATGGGAAGGTTGTTATTTTATCTGCAGAATAGAAATAAAAATAGAAGAGAAACAATTGCCCTTATTAATGAAATAAACTCAGCATCAATTACAGAGGTGAGCATATAGCTGATACGCAATTTTTGTTTATTTTAATTTGATTGGATGTAGGTACCTACAACCCAAATCACACAATAGGAATAACAGCATCTAGAAGTAGGGAGGCACTAATAATGTTTTAATATTGTTTATCTGCAAAAAAGAAAGAGATGACATCTTAAAGAAATTTCATGTATTTTTTCTATCTATAGATATTTGCAGTCTTTGGATCTGATCTAATATGAAGTATAATGTCAGCACTGATTGACAAGTAATTTAGAACAATCTTCTCCTAAATAATACACAATTGACAGATACTGTAGAACAACCTTCTCTGTAGCAGCTAGACTCATAGCAACCTGGAAAATTGGCATTTTCAAACCCTGAGTCAACTGAGGCAATAGTACGAGGTATTAGTGTGTGTGTCTCTGCTTCAGGTAGTGATAAACTAGCTTTATACAACCACCTTTGCCACTGACAAAGACAGACCTGCTTGTGTTGGGCCCCTTTTCTTAAAAAGAGGCCCTGCCACATGGAACCGCTATCCAGTAACTTTCCGTAAATGGATCTCATGCATTTTCTACCATATATGTCTTGTCTCCAGCTAACTTCTGCTAATTTTGTCTTCAAACACTTTATTATCTTGACTCCTGTATAGGTTTCAGCTACTTCCAAAGTGAGATACAAGATCACCAATGCAAAGAAGGGGACCAAAAAGAAAAATCAATTTTACACACATTGCTTTGGTTCCAATATATGTGTTCCTCCAAAATTCGTGTGTCGGAACTCAAACCCAAAGTTTAAGTTAAGATGGTATTAAGAGGTGAGATCTTTGAGCGACAATTGGTATTCATCATGAATGGAATTAATGTCCTTATAAAAGTGGCTTCAGAGAGCTGCCTCATCTTTTTCATCCCTTCCATTTCTTCTGCCATGTGAAGACACAGCTTCAGTCTCTTTTGCTTCCTTCTGCCATATGAGGATGCAAAAGAGAGTGCCATTTTGGAAGCAGAAAGTAACCATCAACAAAAACTGATTCTGTTGACACCTTAATCTTGAACTCCAGAGCCCCCAGAACTATAATAAATAAGATTTCTATTCTATATAAATTAACCAGTTTCAGGTATTTTGTTATAGCAGAAAGAACAGGCTGAGACACACATTTTATCTGACCACCCACCTCCCACCAACAAAAGAGGTTTGTGAGGCTGAGAGATGAGTTGGAGATCCAAGGCAGACTTCCTCTGGAATGTGCTGGAGCAGAATCATTTTCCTTATCCACTGCGAGGGAGAGTGATGTTCCATCCTACTTTTTGCCCAATGAAAAGAAAGTCAAGGATATAATTCTGAGAACCTGATGCCATTTTTTAAGTGATATGATATAAGAATTGGTTACTCCAACTTGAGGAATGAAGAATAGAAGCTTCACTGAAATGACGTGTAGCACCAGAGTAGAGAGTTGTAATTTGAGAATAAATTGCATTCCCACCAACAGGACAAATTTACACATTTTCTGAGGAAGAGATGCAGAGAGAAAGACAGAACAAATGAACCCATGCTAAGCGTTGATAAAGGGGACTTTTCCGAAGATGGTAATGGCACTTCTTCTGAGAAAGTCTGAGTGATGGTGGGCTGTGAAGAAACCAGGAGCAGAGAGAGAAGACAGAAGGCAGAAGGCAGAAGGCAGAAGGCAGAATTTGTTCTTTTTTTTTTTTTTTTTTGGAGATGGAGTTTCACCCTCATCACCCAGGCTGGAGTGCAATGGTGTGATCTTGGCTCACTGCAACCTCCACCTCCCAGGTTCAAGCAATTCTCCTGCCTCAGCCTCCCAAGTAGCTGGGATTACAGGCGCCCACCATCACGCCTGTCTAATTTTCATATTTTTAATAGAGACGAGGTTTCACCACGTTGGCCAGAATGGTCTCGAACTCATGACCTTAGGTGATTCATCTGCCTTGGCCTTCCAAAGTGCTGGGATTACAGGCATGAGCCACAGCACCTGGCCTAATTTCTTCTTTAAAAAGGGCAAGTGAAAAAACCCCACTGAGTGGTGTCTCTGAACCCTCCACAGAAGTGCTCATGAGTGAGAGTCAGCAATAAAACATCCACTGTGGTTACAAAGGGAAACCTATGGCATCTGTGCTGAGACTTTGTAGATATTAACCTTTACTTCCTTCCTTGTGTTCCCTCCTTTAGGCTCCAAAAATCCAGGTTTTCAAGACAAAAATTGGTAGGAAACGGTAGGAAAGCAAGCATATCCTTTTCCCACCATAGAATTCCTGCTGCTGGTAACTGACCCAAGTTGGTGGAGGGGTAGAATTTTGATTTGAAGTTCAGCATATGGATTACATTGTACTGGAAATAATAATTATTGATCCAGGGCTAAAATGACTTGAAGACAAGTTAATATTTAAAAGCGGCCTCTGGGCCATGTCCTAGATATAATCCAAGGGATTAAACAAGCCCCCAAATAGGGATATTAAGTAGTTGTTATAAGAAAAGAGTAACCTTGCTCTCTTTTCCATGCTAAGAGTTCAATTTTTCAACATAAAAGTCATAACGAATTCTGTCTTAGGCTTTGATGCTGATTGTTCATTGTCACTCTTTGTCTCATTGCTACTGGCTAATATGGACACACTTAAGGGTGGACTACACTTGAAAGTTCTCTAAGGGAAAAGGGTTTACATGGCTCAGTTCCCAGAGAGAAGAGAAGCCATAGGCAGCGGCTCTGTGCATCAACTTGTTGGGGCTGAGTAATACTATATGAAAAAAGAGATGTCCTCTTCCACATGAGTTAAGAGAGAGGGAGAAAAGATGAAAATATTCATTCTAGGGATGTCACAGAGAGAATCCACATTCTAAAAGAAGTTAAGTTTGAATATCTCATCACATCATACTATTTGAATGAATGAGAACATGACCAAACCACTGTTATCTATTACAGAGAGTTGCCTGGCTAGAAATGACAAATGAACAGTTTAATGTCAGACAAGATTTGCAATAGATCATAATAGAGTATATGTAATAAACAGGTAGTTTGACATAAAATCCACTTCCTATGCATCCTTGGGCAGTGCTTCTTGAAGAACAGAAACAGCCCAGGGAATTATTTATCTTCTCCCAAGTGGTAAAATTAAGAAAGTTTTAGCTCTGGGAAAATATTTCTAACAACTAGACTTCTGAGTATGAGTCCACTATGTCTGCTGCAAACCAGGTAGGCCCATCTTCAGAAGTCAGTGGGCTTCTGGTCACTTTTTTTTTTTTTTAATTCAACCTGCCATCATGGACTAGCCTGCTGAGGCTGAAGTCCCATATCCAGTCTTCCTTTTCTGCTCAACTTCTTGTTGATCTTTATTTCTGCCTGGCCCACCAATGTCATCCAGCCTGTATTTCTCCAACTTCTGACCAACCTGCTACTAGCTAATTACAGAAGCCACTCACATGGCAGCATGAGTCGGACACACTTATGCTCTGGCCACAAGAGCCTAAGTGTTCTGTTCTAGCCATGCCTGCGAATAGAAGAACTGCATGCCTATGGCCAGGGGTTCTCTCAAATTTGTACCTGTCTACTCTAAAGATAGAATTGGAAAAGTTCAATCCTATGCGATTTCTGGAGGGACAAAACGTAATCACATTTTTCCTGAACCAATTATCTTTTCACCATGGCAGGAATCAGATTCATTGCCAGTGGGCCTAACATTTGCTGCCATCAAGTTTTTTTGTAGTTGTTGCTCCACATACATCTTTAAAGCAAACCTCGATTTTTCTTTGCAAACTCAGATTAATTATGTGACCCCATCTACTACTGACAATGCTTTTATATACAATGGCTGATGTGCAACTAATCACTTCCTCTTACAGGTGCTAGTTGAGTGAGGTGATAATTTATCCTTTTTAGACCTCTGCATTTCCATTGGCTGAGATGTGATATGTTATGCACTTTACCTAATCATAAACACAGCTCTAGAGGCAGTGTGTGGTTTACGTTGCTGCTTTCAAATAGCACTGGCTCTTTTCAAGGCTTATTCTGAGGAATCAAGTTATTTTAGTCAGATGAAGTTTCATTTTTCCCTCATTGGCACAAAACACAATTGACATATCTTTAAAATACACATTGACAATTTCCTTTCATTTCCTCTTCTCTTGTAAATATAGATACAACCAGATTATCACCATGACAAAACTGAAACTACATTAATCGCCTCACCTAGCAAGGCATTTTCCCTTTACCGGGAAATCTGACTTGTATCACTTACTTCACTGTAACCTGCTCCTAACATACAGAGCTTTTATATGAGTAAATTCTTGCCCTTGACAATTTTTTAAGTAAATGTAAATATATACTCTGAATAAAATGCAGTTAGACACAAGCATATTTATAAAATTACATTTTGATTTTATAAGAATCATTCCACCTACAAATCTCAAGATATTGTAGGCAATAAATTCTAAATGAATTAAATTGCTGCCAGATGTGTATTTGGATTCTTTGAGCTTTTTTTTTTTTTACACAAATCTTCATTAGATTGGTATTTCTCAAAGAATAAGGAATTAAGTAATTTTCCAATAATTTAGGTGATACTTGGTGAATATTTCTGTAGCTCATAGGAAACTTGAAAACAGTACATGTGTTAGATCACAGCAATGATGGTCAATGGCAAAACAAAATTGGAGATAGAGTAGCTTTTCCATCAGTGAGTCATGAGACAGGGTACATGCAGCCTCAGCTGCAGTGCTGGCTCTCTTATGAATACAATGTGTGATCACATAGAGGGAGTGACTACAAAAGCCATGAGGAGGTGGCCCTAACCTAAAATGGATTTTGTACCCATCAGTCACAATCTAAATATTTCATTATTTCAGCTTAATTCATTTAAGTAAACCACTACGGTTTTTAAAAAATATCCTCTTTTCAAAATGCAAATTTTTCTGAAAGGGAAAATCTCATATCACTTACACTTCGGGAAAATTAATTTAACACGCCTCGTCATAACCTGAGAAACAGGACGCAGTGTAAGGTCACTAGCTGTCACAGGAGCATAAGCAGATTAGACAATGAAAGAAGGTACAAAGCCGAAGATAAACTTCACTAGCTTCGCAATTTTTTTCAAGATGCTCCTATTCGGTGCAATATGTCTCTAAGGAAAGATCACAAACTGTAACCTGTCTCAGGCTGTTTTTTTTTTCTTACAATCATGTTCTGTCTTCATTTGTAGGCAAGTTTATCCATGATTCTTAAATCCCAGTTGAGTTTTAAATTCAGCCCAGGATTCAGGTCAGAACAAATGGATTTGAATACCAGCTTCGTCACTTAAAGACTGTATGATTTTGAACAAGCTACTCAGCGTGCCTGGACTCCAGTTTCCTCAGGGCTAATACATCTAACCCTCTGGATTGCTGTGAGGATTTGATAGAATGATGCCCATCAAGGGCTTAGCAGAGTACCTGGCTCATAGCAATTGTAATAATTACTGGATTTACAGGGTCATGGACAGAGTGGAGAGCAGCTCAGTGGTAGAAGTCAGGACAGTCACCTATGAAACAAGGGAAGAGAAGGCAGTAGAAAAGACCCTTGAAAGACAAGCATGACATAAATCAGGTTGTGTTTATCTTGCCTTTGGTTTGCAGGACTGAAAACAATCTCCCTGTCTTCCCATATCCAAAAACATCCCTGGAAGCTACTAACAATAGAGAGTATTAAAGAGGCTGCCCCTGACATGGCATGCAAGCTAATGAACCAACTAGAAGTGATTCTATTACTGAGATATCTGTAGATACTGACATAAGGCATTTTTCTCCCAGTCTTCTCTTCACCATGCAGACAATTGTTCCAGAACAATAGATGCTTATCCCCTGTTCTTCACATCACCACCACAAATATCATTCTAAATAACATTTTAAATTACTTTTTAACGTAATTTTAAAAAACTATAAGGACTGAAATAATTAGAAGACAAATAAGAATACCATATCAAAATAAAGGCCTTATTAATTGAATTAATAAGAAAATTAATTTACTCAAATTACAGGAATCCAGACAAGGGATTCATGAATAATTTATATTTGCATGGATTTGAAATCTGTAGACCAATTGGTCTTAAATAAACATAATTATTTTTATCAGTCTAAAAATCTTAGTTAATCTGCAGCATGATGACTTTGAATCATGTTATTCCTTTATATCTGTTTTGTTTATGTGAATACAAACAGAAAGTATTTAATAATTTTCACCAAGAGATGCATTTAATAAGGGAGACCATCTGGAAATCAATGTCCTATGAATAATTTTGAAATAGAAATTATGTAAGCAGGAAACTACGACAATGGCATGAAAATGATGATACTGGTTTTGGAGACAAGGATGTGTAGTACCGAAGAACAACTCTCTGTCCAAAGGTGAACAGCAGTCAGAGGTTCAGGAAGTATCTATTTCCCAGGAATATTGACATCATGTATAAATTGACATTAACTGAGGTTATTACTACTTTTTGTCTTGGATTTGTAATAGAAACACAACTCATTTTATTGTCCTTCACATTATTGTATTTCACAGCTATTTCATTTCTTACAAATTGAAGGTTTGTGGCAACCTTACATCTAGCCATAACAACAGGTGCTCATTTCCTGTCTAATTTTGGTTAAGTTTTGCAATATTTCAAACTTTGAATTATTATATCTGTTGTGGTGATATGTGATCAGTGATCTTTGCTTGATGTTACTATTATAATTGTTTTGGGGTGCCACAACATTTATATAAGATGGAAAACTTAGTCGATAAATGTTGTATGCATTCTGACTGCTTCACTAACCAACTTTTCCACTACTCTCCATCCCTCTTCTTGAGCCTCCTTATTTCCTGACACAGAATAACATTGAAATGAGGCCAACTAATAAGCATATAATGGCCTCTAAATGTTCAAGTGAAAAGAAGAGTCATAAATCACTCACTTTAAATAAACTAGAAATGATTAAGCCTAGTGAGGAAGGCATGTCAAAAGCCAAGACAGGTGGAAAGCTAGGTCTCTTAGGTCAAACATTTAGCCAAATTGTGAATGCGAAGTAAAAGTTCCTGAAGGAAATTAAAAGTGCTACACCAGTGAACACACAGAAGATAAGCAAAACAGTCTTATTGCTGATATGGAGAAAATGTTAGTGGTCTGGATAGAAGATCAAATCAGCCACAACATCTTTTAAGCCAAAATCTAATCCAAAGAAAAGAACTAACTGTCCTCAATTTTGTGAAGGCTGAGAGAGGTGAAAAATCTGCAAAGGAAAAGTCTGAAGCCAGCAAGGTTGGTTCATGAGTTTTAAAGAAAGAAGTCATCTCCATAACATAATAATTCAAAAATAAAGCAGCAGATCCTGATGTAGAAGGTGCAGCAAGTTATCGAGATTTAGCTAAGTGGCTACACTAAACAACAGATTTTCCATGTAGGTGAAACAGCCTTCTGTTGGATGAAGATGCTATGCATGACTTCCATAGCTAGAGAGAAGTCAATGCCTGGCTGCAAAGCTTCCAAGACTGGTTGACTCTCTTATTAGGGACTAAGGCAGCTGGTGGCTTTAAGTTGAAGCTGGCACTCATTTACCATTCAAAAAAATCATAAGGCATTTAAGAATTATGCTAAGCCTATTCTTCCTGTGCTCTGTAAGTAAAACAACAAAGCCTAGATGATAGCACATGTGTTTACAGCATGATTTACTGAATATTTTAAGCTAAGGATTTGAGACCTACTGCTCAGGAAAAAAGATTCATTTTAAAATATTACATTGACAATGTACCTAGTCACCCAAGAGCCCTGTAGACATGTACAACAAGGCTAATGCCAGATTCATCAACAATGCACCTAGTCACCCAAGAGCCCTATAGAGATATCCAAGAAGGCTAATGTTTTCATGCCTGCTAATACAACATCCAGTCTGCAGGCAGTGACTCAAAGGGTAATTTTGACTTTCAAGTCTTATTATTTAAGAAATAGAGTTTGTAAGGCTATAGCTACCAAAGACAGTGATTTCCCTGTTGAAATTAGTACATTGAAAACCTACCAGAAAGGATTTATCATTCTAGATGCCATTAATATTTATATGGTTTGGATGTTCGTCCCTTGCAAATCTGATGTTGAAATATGATTCCCAATGTTAAAGGAGGGACCTGGTGGGAGGTGGTCAGATCGTGGGGTCAGATCTCTCATGAGTGGTTTAGTACCATCCTCTTGGTAATAAGTGGGTTCACATTCAGTTAGGTCAAATGACATCTGGTTGTTTAAAAGCGTCTAGGACCTCCCCCTCCTTTCTCTCTTGCTCTGGCTCTCACCATGTAACGTGCATGCTTCCACTACAATTTCTGCCATGAATGTAAGCTTCCTGAGGCCCTCGCCAGAAGCTGAGCAGATGTTGGTGTCATGCTTGCATCGCCTACAGAAGTATGAGCTAATTGAACCTCTTTTTAAATAAATTATCTAGTCTCAGGTATTATTTTACCGTAATGCAAAAGCAGACTAACACAGAAAATAATTAATAATTCACGAGAGAAGGTCAAAAGATCAACATTAATAGGAGTTTGGATAAAGTTGGTTCCAACACTCCTGGATGACTTTGAGGGGCTCAAGACTTCAGAGAATTATGTAACTGCAGACATGGTGAAAATAGCAAGAGAACTGGAATTAGAACTGGGGCCTGAAGATGTGACTGAATTGCTATAATCTCATGATAAAATATGAACAGACGAGGAGTTGCTTCTCGTGAATGAGCGAAGATAATAATTTTTTGCAATTGATTCTATTGCTGGTGAAGATGCTGTGAACACTGTTGAAATCACAACAAAGACATTAGAATATTACACAAACTTACTTGATAAAGCAGCAGCAGGTTATGACAGGATTTACTCCAATTTTGAAAGAAGTTCTACTGTGAATAAAATTCCATGCTACAGAGGTAAATCTTCCATGAAAGAAAAGGCCATGGTGTGGAAATTTTCACTGGTGTCTTATTCTAAGCAATTGCCACAGCCACCCCAACCTTTAGCAACCACCACCCTATTACTCAGCAGCCCTTAACATGGCGGCAAGTACTCGCACCAGCAAAACGATTATTACTCACTAAAGGCTCAGATGATTGTTAGTATTTTTCAGCAATAAAGTATTTTCTAATTAAGATATATACTTTTCAATATAAAGTTTTTGTACAGTTGATAGACTACAATATGGTGTAAATATAACTTCTGCATGGACATAGGGAAATAAAAAAATGTGTGTGACTCAATTTATTGCAATGTTAGCCTTATTGCCCTCATCTGTAGGGGAACCCACAGTGTCTCTGAGGTATGCCTCTAACTCATTTTTCATCCTTCCTTCTCTATTCATTTAATTCATTTTTAAAATTTATTATTATCTTTTATTTTTGACCTCTGCCCCACCCTCTCTTCCCATATTATTTCAGCTTCACACCATAATTGCACTAATTTTCCAAAAAATGCATCTCTAATAATTTTATTTTCTGTTTAAAAAACCTTGAGCATTACCTGTATATTATTATGTTAATCTACTTCCTTGATTTAAAATACTCAAATATACTTAGTTATCAAACCAATTCAAAAGACTAATTTTTCTTTGTTTTGTTTTCTGTATTCTGAAATACTCTCTCCACTTCCCACTTCCACTGAGTAAAGTTGTATGAAAAGACAGTCCAGAAAAGTCATAGTGTGGTGTCCAGTGTTAGACAGGCTTGAGATCAAAGAGAGGTTGTACCTGATCATCTTCTTTTCATCCTGGAGACAAAATTACACAAAAGACTGTAGCACTCCCTGAAAGCATAAATTGTGGCAAGTAAAAACCTTTGTACCTATGTACCTGAGAGAATAGCTGACTATTTATGAGTATAGGGAAGATGTATGAAGTAGTCCATGCAAAGTTTTTAGTACAGTGCCTGGCACACAGTAAGTTCTTTATACATGTCAACCATCAATAATACCATTGTTACTACCATTCTTTATTTATTTGTTTTTGGAGACAAGGTCTCACTCTGTTGTGGATGCTACAGTACAGTGGCACCATTGTGGTTCGCTGCAGTCTCAACCTCTTGGACTCAAGCTCTTCTCCCACCTCAGCCTTCTGAGTGGCTGAGATGAAAGGCACATGCCACCATGCCTGGCTAATTTTGTCTTTTCTCCTTCTTTTATTTTTGTACAGACTGGGTCTTGCTACGTTGTCCAGGCTGGTCTCAGACTCCTAGGCTCAAGCAATCCTCCTGTTTCAGCTTCCTGAATAAATGGCTGAGACTACAGGGGAGCACTAATAGGTTAATTTTTTCTTTGCTTTCTGTCATTTGTGTGTTTACTGTATTTGTTTTTGTTTTTGTAGCGACAGGATCTCACTATGTTGCCTAGGCTGGTCTCAAACTCCTGGGCTCAAGTCATTCTTTCACCTCAACCCCCCAAAGTGCTGGGATTACAGGCATGGGCCATTGTGCCTGGCCCATAATTTATTTTGGCCCATAAGTTATTTTGAGGCCCAAAATAATATATTCTTCACTCATGACACTTAATTTATCATCTTCATCTCAAAGTAATGTGTACACCTATATAATGAGAGAGAGATAAAGCAATATGATTATCAGATTTAATAATTTAAACCTTTTTTAAATTTCAAGGTGGGTAGTTGAAATTTTATAGTAAAGAGGGCCATAACCAAATAACCAAATCCATAATATTTAAAGACAATACATCATGCAGGGTGTAAGATGCATCAGTACAAGGAAAGATGGGATAAGGGCACACCAGTTAGGAGATCACTAGAAAAATATAAATGAACTGTCTTTGTTACCAGTGACAGAAGACACTGTGGAGGTAGACCAAATATGAGAGTTAAGCAAAGTGAAGAGAATAATTCCTATGCCTCAAATACAAATAGAAACAAAATATTCCAGGCTAAGATGAAAGGCATGTATTTTGTTGTGTTAGATGTCAGGAGCCTCAGATTATCAGTAATAGAAATGTGCAGCCAGCAATTACAAACAGGATTCTACAACATAAGAAATAAGTCAGAACTAGAGACAAAACGTCCTATGGTCAGATTGTTTGAGTCATAGAATTAAATAAACTCACGAAAGATTAATTGCATTTCATGATGTAAAAAAATCCAAGGTACCCGTTAAGACCATCTGGTATATGGATGAGAACAGCTGTAAAACGGAAACAAACAAAAAGCAGAACAGAAGAGCAAAGTATCATGGAAGCCAAAAGAAAATAGTATTTCAAGAAGGCATGGCAGAAAGCTGCAGTTGCATCTCTCTAAACCTGTGTTTCTTCTTTCTGGGTCCACAGTTAAAGTCCACTTCCCAGCCCCACCTTACAGTTAAATACAGCCATGGAAGTCAATTCTCAAGCCTGGAGTATGAACAAACTGATATTTGCTACTTCCACACCTGGGTTATAAAACGTCCCACCTGTGATTCTTGGTATTTATCCAGCTGGATAACTTTTAGAGCAACCTTGGCAACTTGCTGAAGAAGGTAAATATTGAAGATGGCAGAGCTGCTCTCAACCTGCGCCTCAGAATGAAAGTGTGGAGCCCAGCGCACCTACTGTGGCCATTTAAATGACTTCGGAAACAACTAGCACATCTTTGGTAGATGAATTCCACTTTCACAATTTTCCTTGTTTTCACTCCTGGGGATGAGCTGTATAACATTCATTTTTTAAAAATCCCCATGGGCCCATTACATGAGTGAGAATTAAAATTCCACAGTTTTTAGCCATCATTGAATTTGTAGGGTTTGTTTGTCACAGGAGTGAGGCTTTCTTAACTAGCATAGAAAGGTTATTTATAAGTTCTGACTGAAGAAGATGAGGAGTGAAAGGTCTTCAGATTTAATGTTCTTCAGGGAGCAGTTTCAGGAAAGTGTGGAGAAAAAAAGCTATGTTTTCACAAGTGAAAGAATGATTGGAAAGTGTAGAAGTGAAGGCATTAAATGCAATTTTGGGTAAGGAGGGTTATGGAGAGGAGGAATTTTGTGCTGAATAGAAAGTAAGATACGAGACAATAACCTAATCAGAACACAGGGTCAAACTGGCTTTTTGTAAGGTTGTAGAATCGTAACAATATCTAAATGATGGACAGGAGGAAAGAGGTGCTGGAGGTGGAGAGATTGAAAATGCAAGAAGAAAGATTTATACAGCAAAATCACAAAGTGAAAAAGGAGAAGAATGTGAGAACCGGTAGTGCTTTTAACCTTTTACAAAAAAGTAGGGCCTTTCTTATTCCTTAATAGGTAGGGAGGTGATAATTTAATGAGAAAGAGTAGGAAGACTAGAAAAGGGTTGAGATTCACTGTGTAAATGGGTGTCATGTACGCCCTAAAAATGCCTCTTTATGGACTCCACCTATGACTCTCTGAAGCCCACACAGAAGCCCCTATTGCCGGCTCAGTTTAATCTAGCATGTAAAAAAATGCCAAGTGTCTTTTATCTTAGTGGGCTGTGGTAAAGGAGGAGTTCTTCTATACAAATAATAACTATAAAAAGAAGTATTTGTGAAGTCTATTAAATCTGTTTATACAGCACAAGTTTCATCTTGAGAACTCTTAGTTATTCCACAAATATTTTTTGAATGTCTACCACATACTATAACTAGGAGCGCTGTCAAGAAAGTAATAACAAATAAGTAAACAAACAAATAATTTTAAATTATAAGTGCTATGAACGATATTATAATTTAAAGAGAGACTAAGAGGGGCTGTATGGGAGAGGATAACCTTTCAATTTACTCACCATCATATACTAAACGCGTTCTACTTATAAATTGGAGGATTATGAAAAACAAGTGAAGCTATAATAAATTCAGTGATTTGTCCAAAGTTATACCATTTTGGCCATTCATTCTAATTTCTGGCATCATTTTTAGAGCCAATTTAATTTCAGTTAGACCATGTTTGAACCTGTATAATTTCAGAAAATTTGTAAATGCTTTAAAAATATAGTTTTGTTGTATGTCCTTCAATAAGGTATCTTAACAGTACCATATTAAGATACTCTTACCTTCATACAAGTTGATAGCTTTATTTTAAAACTTCTGTTTTGATAAGATGTATTAAAATCATATGCGTACGCTCATATATGCATATATAATTTAAACATGAATATATATATTAAAATTTAATAGTGAATTTAAACAAAATTATGTAACAACAACATTTCTTGCACTGCTGTTTAGCATCCTTTGTTTATCCTTGTGAAAAACTTCTTTCAAGGGTGTGTGATAATAATTCATTTTCAAGTAACCTGCTCTCAATGCATGTGAGTTCCTGAGAAAATTCTTTGGAGAACCAGATTTGCAATGTATTTTTATATATTTGCTGAAATAAATGATAAGAGATAAATCACAACAAAGACAGTAAAATGTGAAATAATATTATATGTGTGATTGATTTACTTTTTATCTCTAGAGGCATTATTTTTTCTTTATCTGCTGTGAAGCTTTAGTCAAATGGCCAGTAATATAAAATGTTTATGGTTTTGTGGATTGGAATTACAGTTTCTTGACCTATGTGATTCAGACTAGATCCTTGTCACAGTTTTTCATTTTAATGAATAGAGAAAACTTGTGAGAATGCTTATATGCTGCTTTCTTTTTTACACTGGAACCTCAGAGAGTTTGAAAAAAAATTCCTTTTCCAAACACAACTACAATTTCACACAGATTGTATTCATTTCCATAAAAGATAGAATATTTCAAAGTAGCACTCTGATTTTCAATGGCATAAAATAATGACTTATTTTCAGAATATGTCCAATTTTAATATCATAAACTTTAGCTTCTTACCCAGACTTCCAAAATAATGTGTAGAGAATTGAATATGTAAACAACTTCATCTGTTCTTTTCTTTTCCTACAAGAATTTCTTCCCTGTTTAAAAATTCTGTGCAGTCATGCACTGCATAATATTTCAGTCCATAACAGACTGCATATGCAGTGGTGGCCTCATCAGAAGCTACTGCGACTGAAAATTTCTTATCACCTAGTGACGCTGTAACCATCATAACATCATAGTGTATATTTCTATTGCATATTTGTATATTGTATATTGTATATTCTATTGTATATACAAAAGAGTGACATCTCCTCAACAAGATCCTCAGGCAAGTCCATCAGGAGCCATTATCACTATCATAGAATATGACAGCTCCATGCATGTCCTTGCCCCTGAAGCCTTTCCAGTGGGACAAGTTGTACTGGTGAAAGATAGCGATATTGATGATCCTGACCCTGTATAGGCCCTATATTGGCCCTAGACTTATGTGTGTGTTTGTGTCTTAGTTTTTTTAACAAAAAGATTTAAAAGTTAACAAAATTAAACACTTTTAAAATAGAAGGAAGCTTATAAAAGTGGATATTTAAAAACTTATTTTTTGAAAATTATACTTTAAGTTCTGGGGTACATGTGCAGAATGTGCAGGTTTGTTACATAGGTATACATGTGCCATGGTGGTTTGCTGCACCCATCAACCCGTCATCTACATTAGGTATTTCTCCTAATGCCATTTCTCTCATTGCCCCCCACCTCCCTAACAGGTCCCAGTGTGTGATGTTCCCCTCCCTGTGTCCATGTGTTGTCATAGTTCAGCTCCCACTTATGAGTGAGAACATGCAGTGTTTGATTTTCTGTTCCTGTGTTAGTTTGCTGAGAATGATAGCTTCCAGCTTCATCCATGTCCCTGCAAAGGACATCAACTCATCCTTTTTTTATGGCTGCATAGTATTTCATGGTGTATATGTGCCACATTTTCTTTATCCAGTCTATCATTGATGAGTATTTGGGTTGGTTCCAAGTCTTTGTTTTTGTGAATAGTGCTACAATAAACATACGTGTGCAAGTGTTTTTATACTAGAATGATTTATAATCCTTTGCGTATATACATAGTAATGGGATTGCCACGACAAATGGTATTTCTGGTTCTAGATCCTTTAGAAATAACCACACTGTTTTCCACAATGGTTGAACTAATTTACACTCCCACCAACAATGTAAAAGCATTCCTATTTCTTCACATCCTCTCCAGCATCTGTTGTTTCCTAACTTTTTAATGATCGTCGTTCTAACCGGCATGAGATGGTATCTCATTGTGGTTTTGATTTGCATTTCTCTAATGATCAGTGATGATGAGCTTTTTCTCATGTTTGTGGGCCACATAAATGTCTTCTTTTGAGAAGTGTCTGTTCATACCCTTCACTCACTTTTTGATGGGATTTTTTTTCTTGTAAATTTGTTGAAGTTCCTTGTAGATTCTGGATATTAGCCCTTTGTCAGATGGATACATTGCAAAATTTTTTTCCCATTCTGTAGGTTGCCTATTCACTCTGATGATAGTTTCTTTTGTTTTGCAGAAGCTCTTTAGTTTAATTAGATCCCATTTGTCAATTTTGGCTTTTGTTGCCATTGTCTTTGGTGTTTTAATCATGAAGTCTTTGCCCATGCCTATGTCCTGAATGGTGTTGCCTAGGCTTTCTTCTCATATTTTTATGGTTTTAGGCCTTAAGTTTAAGTCTTTAGTCCATCTTGTGTTGATTTTTGTATGAGCAGTCCAGTTTCAGTTTTCTGCATATGGCTAGCTAGTTTTCCCAACACCATTGTATTAAATAGGGACTCCTTTTCCCATTGCTTGTTTCTGTCAGGTTTGTCAAAAAGTAGACAGTTATAGATGTGAGTTGTTGTTTCTGAGGTCTCTGTTCTGTTCTATTGGTCTATATCTCTGTTTTGGTATCAGTACCATGCTGTTTTGGTTACTGTAACCTGGCAGTCTAGTTTGAAGTCAGGAAGCATGATGCCTCCAGCTTTGTTCTTTTGCTTAGGATTGTCTTGGCTATATGGGCTCTTTTTCGGTTCCATATGAAATTTAAAGTATTTTTTTCTAACTCTATGAAGAAAGTCAATGGTAGCTTGATGGAGATAGCATTGAATCTATAAATTACTTTGGGCAGTATGGCCATTTTCACAATATTAATTATTCATATCCACAAGCATGGAATGCTTTTCATTTGTTTGTGTCCTCTTTTATTTCATTGAGCAGTGGTTTGTAGTTCTCCTTGAAGAGGTCCTTCACATCCCTTGTAAGTTGTATTCCTAGGTATTTTATTGTCTTTGTAGCACTTGTGAATGCGAGTTCACTCATGAGTTGGCTCTCTGTCTACTATTGGTGTAAGGGAATGCTTTTGATTTTTGCACATTAATTTTGTATGCTGAGACTTTGCTGAAGTTGTTTATCAGCTTAAGGAGATTTTGGGCTGAGATGATGGGGTTTTCTAAATATACAATCATGTCATCTGCAAACAGGGACAATTTGACTTCCTCTCTTCTGATTTGAATACGCTTTATTTATTTCTCTTGCCTGATTTCCCAGGCCAGAACTTCCAAAACAATGTTGAAAAGGAGTGGTCAGAGAGGGCATCCTTTCCTTGTGCCAGTTTTCAAAGGAAATGTGTCCAGCTTTTGCCCATTCAGTATAATATTGGCTGTGGGTTTATCATAAATAGTTCTTATTATTTGGAGACACGTTCCATCAATAGCTAGTTTATTGAGAGATTTTAGCATGAAGGGGTGTTGAATTTTATCAAAAGCAAGAGATGCAGTCTTAGTCTCTGATGAAACAGACTTTTAACCAACAAAGATAAAAAAAGACAAAGAAGGGCATTACTTAATGATAAAGGGATAAACACAACAAGAAGTGCTAACTAACCTAAATATATTTGCATCCAATACAGGAGCACCCAGATTCATAAAGCAAGTTCTTAGAGACCTACAAAGAGACTTAGACTCCCACAAAATTATAGTGGGAGACTTTAACACCCCTCTGTCAATATTAAACAGATCAACAAGATATAAAATTAACAAGGATATTCAGGACTTGAACTCAGTTCTGGGCCAAGTGGACCTAATAGACATCTATGGAACTCTCCACCCCAAATCAACAGAATATACATTCTTCTCAGCACCACATTGCACTTACTCTAAAACTGACCACATAATTGAAAGTAAAACACGCCTCAACAAGTGCAAAAGAACAGACATCATAACAAACACTCTCTCAGACCACAGTGCAATCAAATTAGAACTTAGCATTAAGGGCCGGGCGCGGTGGCTCAAGCCTGTAATCCCAGCACTTTGGGAGGCCGAGATGGGCGGATCACGGGGTCAGGAGATCGAGACCATCCTGGCTAACACGGTGAAACCCCGTCTCTACTAAAAAATACAGAAAAAAAAAAAAAACTAGCCGGGCGAGGTGGCGGGCGCCTGTAGTCCCAGCTACTCGGGAGGCTGAGGCAGGAGAATGGCGTAAACCCGGGAGGCGGAGCTTGCAGTGAGCTGAGATCCGGCCACTGCACTCCAGCCTGGGCGACAGAGTGAAACTCTGTCTCAAAAAAAAAAAAAAAAACTTAGCATTAAGAAACTCACTCAAAACCACACAACTGCATGGAAACTGAACAATCTGCTCCTGAATGACTACCGGGTACATAACGAAATTAAGGCCGAAATAAATAAGTTCTTTGAAACCAATGAGAACAAAGACACAATGTACCAGAATCTCTGGGACATGGCTAAAGCAGTGTTTGGAGGGAAATTTATAGCACTAAATGCCCACAGGAGAAAGCAGGAAAGATCTAAAATCGACCCCCTAACATAACAATTAAAAGAACTAGGAAATCAAGAGCAAACAAACTCAAAAGCTGGCAGAAGACAAGAAATAACTAAAATCGGAGCAGAACTGAAGAAGAGAGAGACACGAAAAACCCTTCAAAAAATCAATGAATCCAGGAACTGGCTTTTTGAAAAGGTCAACAAGATAGATAGACCACTAGCCAGACTAATAAAGAAGAAAAGAGAAAAGTATCAAAGAGACACAATAAAAAAAATGATAAAGGGGAGATTGCCACTGATCCCATAGAAATACAAACTACCATCAGAGAATACTGTAGACACCTCTATGCTAATAAACTATAACATCTAGAAGAAATGGATAAATTCCTGGACACATACACCCTCCCAAGACTAAACCAGAAAGAAGTTGAATCACTGAATGACCAATAACAAGTTCTGAAATTCAGGCAGTAATGAATAGCTTACCAACAAAAAAGCCCAGGACCAGACGGATTCACAGCTGAATTCTACCAGAGGTACAAAGAGGAGTTGGTACCATTCCTTCTGAAACTACTCCAAACAATAGAAAAAGAGGGACTCCTCCCTAACTCATTTTATGAGGCCAGCATCATTCTGATACCAAAACTCAGCAGAGGCACAACAAAAAAAATTTCAGGCCAATGTCCCTGATAAACATCAATGCAAAAATCCTCAGTAAAATACTGGCAAACCAAATCCAGCAGTGCATCAAAAAGCTTATCCACCATGGTCAAGTCAACTTCATCCCTGGGGTGCAAGGCTGGTTCAACATACGCAAATCAAGAAACGTAACCCATTATATAAACAGAACGAATGACATAAACCACATAATTATCTCAATAGATGAAGAAATGGTTTTGGACAGCTGTACAATGTGTGTTTTAAGCTAAGTGTTATCATAAGAGTCTAAATGTTTAAAAAAATGAAAAGTTTATAGGGTAAAAAGTTTCAGTAAGCTAAAGTTAATTTATTATTGAAGAATAAAAAATATTTCTGGTAAATTTAATGAAGCCTAAGTGTACAGTATTTATAAAGTCTACATGAGTGTACTGTTATGTCTTAGACCTTCATATTCACTCAGTACTCATTCACTGACCCACCCAGAGTAACTTCCAGTCCTGCCAGCTCCATTCATGGTAAATGCTCTATACAGGTATATCACATTTATCTTTTAAATCATATTTTCGTTGTGCCTTTTCTATGTTTGAATATGTTTAGATACACAAATATCATAGTGTTAAAATTGCCTGGAGTTTTCACTACAGTGACATGCTGTACAGGTTTGTAGCCCAGGAGCAACAGGGCTGTACCATACAACCTAGGTGTGTAGTAGGCTATACCATCCAGGTCTGTGTAGTTACACTCTATGATGCTCAAGCAATGGACAAAAATCACCTAAAGATGCATTTCTCAGAGTGCATTCCTGTCATTATGCGACATATGACTGTATTCAAAACATTATGTCACATTTATTTGCTTTTACTATCTTTGTTGGTTTTATCTTAATGAGTCCTTAAAAGAATTTGTTGCATTTTGCTATTTTGTTTGTTATACTTTTTCAATATCCTCCAGTATGAATTGTATATTTCACAAAATGACAGACAAAAAATTGAACAAAACATTTTACCAAGTCTTAGATTAAAAAAAAAAAAAAAAAAAGCTTTAATTCTCAACACGTTTTGCCTTTTCTACCCCCAAATATCACTGTTTTAAATATGTTCTTAAATAGGACAAAAAGAATCACTCATGGTGGAAGATGGAAGGGAGTCATAAATTTCAATTAAATATCATATTTTTACTCTTATACCTTAAATTNCTACCCCAAATATCACTGTTTTAAATATGTTCTTAAATAGGACAAAAGAATCACTCATGGTGGAAGATGGAAGGGAGTCATAAATTTCAATTAAATATCATATTTTTACTCTTATACCTTAAATTAAATTACTTCATTTACATTCTTATTAATCAGACTGAAGAATATGTATTACATATGTATAATATACAGAATTTGCATAATATGTATTATACTGAGAGCAAAAACATATCAAAAACTAAGTAGTTACGAACACAGCTTGAATCCCTCAATCAGATAAAACACCTGTAAGCTTTTTCTAAGGGGAAATTATGAGTCATTATATATAAAGCCCTAAAAAAAAGAGGGAGCACTGTCTTATTATATATAATCTCTATAATTTTAGGAGCAAAGCCAAGTTTGAACTGGGGATTATCACACATACTATTTTTTTTGTTCTGTTTTCTCCATTCACTGATCTATGATTCTCACTGATGGAGTTCAAAAACATTTCATTAACTACCCAGTATTTGTGATATATAAATAAAATGCACATTTTGAAATAAAATATTGGAAGCCTTTTTAACTCTTTCAATATCTACATTAAAAGATAAATGCCAGGTTACAGATGCTTGTCCGGTCTACACTGAACATTACTATCCAATGTGTTCTTTTCTTACACTTGTATATGATTTAGATCTCTCTTTTCAACTTCTGGACATACATTTCTGTTGGGATCTGAATCAGCTGAAGCAGCAGTTTTTGCATTGGCTCACCTGTATGGACAAGGGAAATTCTGGATGACGACTGTAGTAGCCTAGATCACTATGAATAAATGCTTACTTCACCCACCCACCCCTATCACTCCATACTGTCAGGCTTCTTGACTTCAGGCTGGGTCATATGACTTGTTTTTGCTGACAGGATATTAAGAAGATTGAAATGAGTTTGCATGATTGATCTTACTTTCCTACACTTCTGTCATTGCTATGGAAAGAATATATTCCTGATAGCTGGCTGGTCCCAGAATATTGAGAGATATTTGGAACAGACCTGAACTCATTCTACAGCCCCAAGCCAAACCCAGTCCAGCTCAGTTTAGTTCTACAAAACCACAGCCAATATGCAGACAAATGACTGAGAAATAAATGTTTTATTTTTACACCACAGATTTTTGTGGTTATTTATTATACAGGGATAGCTATTTAAAACCAGAATATTTGAGAAAAGGTGACTGAATCATACATTTCAAAGGAGAAGAAAATAGGCAAACCTTATTATCGCTGTTTTTCTAGGATCAGAAATTTTCTTTCAAGTTACTCTTATGAATGTTTTCTTTTCTTTTGTCTTATTTTTTCTTTCTTTCTTTTTTTTTTTTTTTTTTTTTTAAGACAGAGTCTTGCTCTGTTACTCAGGCTGGAGTACAGTGGTGTGATCTTAGCTCACTGCAACCTCTGCCTCCTGGGTTCAAGCGATTCTCCTGCATCAGCCTCCCGAGTAGCTGGGACTACAGGGGTGTGCCACCATGCCTGGCTAATTTTTTGTATTTTAAGTAGAGATGGGGGTTTCACAATGTTGGCCAGGCTGGTTTCGAACTCCTGACCTTGTGATCCACCCACCTCGTGGGATGCCATGACTTCCATTTTATAGAGGATGAAACTGCCTTGGAAAAATTAAATTAATTGTCGTTGTCCACACAGGTAACCCAACACAGAATGGCCGCCTCACCTAACTCAGATCCCAGTGGAAAAGTATGTCAAGAAGTTGAAAAAGGAAATCTAAGTAGTATATGAAAAAGAGGAAAGAAAACACACTGGATAATATGACAAGCGTCTGTAATCTGATATTTATCTTTTAATCAAGGATGACAAGTGAGAATATTTATTTAAATAACTTCAATGTTCATCACGCAATCATTACTCATAATATTCTCTAGACGATACTTTGGTTTTAGAGAAATGAGAATCACACAGGGTACAATAAGAAGAATGACATTAATGCAAAGATACATAAGTGGCAGAAAACAAAAAGCACATAAGGCAGTTCTTGTATCCATTGTTCTCAGGAATTCTTTCTCTCTAATTGTGTAGCTACTTCGGTCTGAAGTTTTGCTGCTTGTTCCAAACTTGCCAGTGCATTTTGGATTCTGTAGTCTAAATTAAGAAGGGATACATTATATTTGGTTTAGCAAATTGCTACTGTTTTACAGGTAGGAATTATTTTACTAATGTGTTTTACAAATGGAATTCCACCGGGTCAAATCAAGTCCAATTAATGGCAAACCTAGTCCACCTGTCTGAACAGGATGCTATGGCCAATGCAACCAGGAAGGCCTACTAGACATCACAGATATTGATCACTGTATTTAGTGTGGCCAGTTACAGCTATACTAAAGAACAGATTACCCTGATGAGGAATAGGAGATACTTATTTCCATGCACCTGAGTGAGTTCAGGTCTAAGTAGAGTCCTCTAGCTTTTGGTACGTTCTTTTTTTTTTAAATACTGAATATCCTAGAGAAAACTGGAAAACTAATGGCTTACTACAATTGATCATAAACAGCACATGTCATGTATAAATCTTAGATCTTATAAATTATGATTTGAATGCAAAACAATTGGTGCTCTCTTGAGATTTTCAACAGCCTCCAAATATGAACATTTTCTCCAGAATCAGGCTATTATCCACTACTCTACCAAAAAGAGCACATTGATGGGCAGAATCACCAATTTATGAGGGAAAACACTTTGTATAACAGCGTTATCTGTGATTCTGCCTGTTCCTTTAGGCCTTCCTCTGAGGCTGGAAGATTAATTTGCCTTCAGAGCAACTGACAAGCATTCATTTACCGAATAATGATTTTCTAAATTCATAATTTATCTTGTTATATGATGTCACTAATTAAGTAAAGCTATAATTTACAAGGTTGAAAATTCTTTTCAGCTAGTCACTGTCATTGGTTTGATGTAGTTGTATGGGAAATGAATATTTCCCTACACAGTACATCCTCGAGTTTAGAGACTAGACAAAAAAGAAAGCCAGGGTCCCTTATGTCCTTTTCATCATAATATAAACTGCATTATAAAGGACTTATCTATGAGGCCACAAGGAATATTAAGGAAAATATAAACGTGACCCCTCTAGTTATTTGGAGAGAGTACATAAACGTTTTCAAATATGCTCTAGGAAGGCAAGATATATAAGAACAAAAATAATAAAACAAAAAATGTTGTGAAAAGTCAATTCAGAAAAGAAACTGGAGTGGTATTTTATCAAAAAGAGTTTTAATATGTCCATAGCCCATGGTTCATCATATTCATAGAGTGTCTTTTAAAACCAGAGAGAAAATGCAGTATGCTAAGAAATCTAATAACCAGTGTTACAAAAGTAACTCTCAACCCAGACTAAGGATGGCCTTTGTATAGTGAAAACATTCTCAGTTTTAGAATGTTTTTCTTAAATGTACTAGTTTTCTGAGAATAAAATCAAAAGACACCACTTCCAAAGAATACACATTGAGATTGTGTTCCAGTCATCATAGCAAGAAAAAAGTCATACCAGTCCTGATGCTGGCTTTCTAATAAAACAATAAGGCAATACTAAAAGATGTGTGATAGCATCTTAAAGACCAAGTAAAAGAGTATTATTGATAAATTAACACTTATTTTGTTTACATATATCAATTCTTATGTAAGGGGAAAAAGTCACTATAAGTTTTCTCCAAACAGCTGGAAAATATATTATTTTTTTGAGCTGTTATGTTAAGATTTGTGCCTGTGGAAATTTCCTGAAAAAAACTCCAAATCTATGACATTTATCTAAGCATATAGGCCAGGAAAAATGGGAATATTATCCAATCAATTTGATTTGCTAGGACCAGATTCCTTATAGTTTTGGTGGCATGATTCTGTGAAATGGTTGGTAATTTTTTAATTAGTCCTGTTTTATGGGACCTTAATATCCTGCCAAGTGTACTTGAGCTTTATATTGGCATTTCTTACAGTTTTACAGCCATGGCCCCTTTTTTTTTCCTTTTTTTTTTTTTTTTTTTACATAGGTATACAAGTGCCATGGTGGTTTGCTGCACCCATCAACCCTTCACTTACATTAGGTATTTCTCCTAATGTTACCTCTCCCCTAGCTCCCCACCCCCCACAGGTCCTGGTGTGTGATGTTCCCCTCCCTGTGTCCATGTGTTCTCATTGTTCAACTCCCACTTAATGAGTGAGAACATGCAGTGTTTTGTTTTCTTTTCTTGTGATAGTTTGCTGAGAATGATGGTTTTTCCAGATGCATTCCATGTCCCCGCAAAGGACATGAACTCATCTTTTCACGGCTGCAATAGTATCATGGTGTATATGTGCCACATTTTCTTAATACAGTCTATCTACGGTGGATATTTGGGTTGGTTCCAAGTCTTTGCCTATTGTGAATAGTGCTGCAGATAAACATACGTGTGGCATGTGTCTTTATTGTAGAATGATTATAATCCTTTGGTTATATGCCCAGTAATAAGATTGCTGGGTCCAGTGGTATTTCCTGGTTCAAGTTCTGGAGGAATCACCACCACTGTCTTCCACAATGGTATGAACTAATTTACACTCCCACAAACAGTGTAAAAGCCTTCCTATTTTCCACAATCTTTCCAATGTCTGTTTTCCTGACTTTTTAACAATCGCCATTCTAACTGGTGTGAGATGGAATCTCCGTTGTGGTTTTGATTTGCTTTTTTTATTAATTTTTTTTTATTATTATACTATAAGTTCTAGGGTACAATGTGCATAACATGCAGGTTTGTTACATATGTAATACTTGTGCCATGCTGGTGTGCTGCACCCCATCAACTTCGCAGCACCCCATCATTCCGTTGTTTACATCAGGTATAACTCCCAATGCAATCCCTCCCCCATCCCCTCCCCATAATAGCCCTGGTGTGTGATTTCCCCTTCCCCAAGTCCAAGTGATGTCATTGTTCAGTTCCCACCCTATGAGTGAGAACATGCAGTGTTTGGATTCTGTTCCTTGTGATAGTTTGCTGGAATGATGGTTTCCAGCCTGCATCCATGTCCCTACAAAGGACACAAACTCTTCCTTTTTTATGGCTGCATAGTATTCCAGGTGTATCATGTGCCACATTTCATTTTCTTAATCCAGTCCTATCACGGATGGATAATTTGGGTTGATTCCAGTCTTTTGCTATTGGTGAACAGTGGCCGCAATGAACATACGTGTGCATGTGGCTTATAGCAGCATGACTTATATCCTTTGAGTATATACCCAGTAATGGATGACTGGGTCATATGGTACTTCTAGTCTAGATCCTTGAGGAATTGCCCATACTGTTTTCCATAATGGTTGAACTAGTTTACAATCCCACCCAAACAGTGTAAAGTGTCCTATTTCTCCACATCCCTCCCAACACCTGTTGTTCTGACTTTTTAATGATTGCCGTTTCTAACTGGTGTGAGATGTATCTCATTGTGGTTTTGATTTGCATTTCCCTGATGACCTAGTGGTGATGAGCATTTTTTCATATGTCGTTGCTGCATAAATGTAAATGTCTTCTTTTGAGAAGTGTCTGTTCACATCTTCTGCCCATTTTTTGATGGAGTAGTTTGCTTCTTTCTTGTAAATTTGTTTAAGTTCTTTGTAGATTCTGGATATTAGCCCTTTGTCAGATGAATAGATTGCAAAAAGTTTCTCCCGTTCTGTAGGTTGCCTGTTCACTCTGATGACAGTTGCTTTTGCTGTGCAGAAGCTCTTTAGCTTAATTAGATCCCATTTGTCAATTCTGATTTTTGTTGCCACTGCTTTTGGTGTTTTAGACATCAAGCCTTTGCCCATGCCTATGTCCTGAATGGCATTGGCCAAGCTTTCTTCTTGGATTTTTATGGTCCTAGGTTTATGTTGATTTAAGTCTTTGATCCATCTTGAGTTGATTTTTGTATAAGGTGTAAGGAAGGTGTCCAGTTTCAGTTTTCTGCATATGGCTAGCCAGTTTTCCCAATACCATTCATTAAATAGGGAATCAATTAATTTGATTCATTAGGACCAGATTCCTTATACTTTTGGTGGTATGATTCTGTGAAATGGTTGGTAATTTTTTAACTAGCCCTGTTTTATGGGACCTTAATACCCTGCTAAGTGTACTTGAGCTTTATATTGCTATTTTTTACTCTTTTATAGCCATGGCCACTTTCTTTTTCTTTTCTTTTTTGCTTTTTTTTACAACGCCAATTTATTTTCAAAAACGGCTCTGTGGTATCCTATAGTTTGTCTTTTTTTGTATAATTATACAAACTTTGAAAGTTACATAAGTTGTAATGATCTAATAGTATTAATAGCCATCCAAAAAACACTTTCCCACCCTCTCAACAACCATCCAGGGGGAAGTAAAAGTCCTGAAAAGAGGCCAGTTCAACATGGCCTCTACCCTGGTAGAAACATAATTTGAAAAGAGAAGAAAACAGAAATTAACTAAGAGGTGTTGCCAGTGTCTCTCAGGAGTGGGGCCCTGGCTGTTGTCAGGGGTCATGAAAGGCAGAGCCTGCAGCATGCAGTAAGGTGGCCAGGAGACCTTGCAGCCTTATCTTCCTCACCCCTGCACATCCACATCCCAACTTAGGTGTCATGGAAATCCTTCAGCAGGGTTCTCCTCCGCTGCTTCTGCTTCTCCAAGTCCCCTCTGTCACTGCTGTCTGCATGCTTCACTTTCCATGAGAGGTTTTCGATCTCAGCCTCCAGCTGAGCCTGCTGGTATTCAGACAGCTTCTTCCTGGATCCAGACTCCATGTAATATGCATATGGATTGGTTATTGCAGGGTGTATTGACACTTGGCCAAGAGCTTGGCAGCATTCTGTAGGTACTGCCAGTAAATCCATGTCCCCAGATTGTTCATGACCCTCTCCTGAATCTTCTCATGAATCTGCTGGTATGTCTGTGCCTCTAGCTGCAAGTTTCTGTTGTGGTTTTCCCACCTCTCCAAGTAGAAAAACAGAAGACCTCATTGCACTGATTGCACTGTATTCAGCGAGCTCTAGGCTCCTGTACCCGAATAACCATGAGGCAGTCTGCACCAGGGCACAGCTGGGGCTGGTAATGACTCTCCACATAGCCCCTGAAGAGGTAGAACCTGTATTTCTATCTCAGTTTTTCCTTGGGAAGCAATGGAAACACAAAGTCCTCTGGTGTATGGAGTGGGACAGTCCTGAGCCATGCAAGAGACTCCCACACCCACACCATCCTTGACGAGAATTGAGCAGTGCTGCTCCCAGCAGCTGCGGCAAAACTGGTGTTGACAGAGCAGGGAGAGTAGGTTTTTCTTTTGTGCAAACTGCATACACGCTGCACAATGGTGAGGGGGATGAGATGTGGGAACATGTTTCATGGATTAGCCTGAACTCAAGCCTCAATGAGCAGTTGAGCAGAATTGGACTTGTACCTGTCCAATCTCTCTGAAACTTGCCAATGGAAATTGACTAATATAAGTTTAGCAACTGAATGAGATACCTTTAGGACAGAGTCTAAGCTGGTCATGTGCTCATTCAGGGCACCCTCAGATCTCTTGTAGGTCAAGTAAGTGAACTGGTACTCCTCGGGATCAAAGGCATCAGCCCCCTGCTGCTCCACATCGGTGGCTACAGCCAGGTAATAGACCTCTATGTCCCCAGGGTCTACATCCTCTTCTTCTTCCACTTCCTCACAATTTGAGTCATAGTGCTCTTCATTGCTGTCAGATGCCTGGCTATTCATGTCCACAGACATCTCAGCATCCAGCCAAGTTGCAGAAAAGCAGTTGCTTTTTTCCCCTCCCCCCAAAACTACCGCTTTCTCAAATGCATTAGTATTTTTGTTTTCTGTAATTCTTGGAGACCTCTTAGGCAGATGTCACCCAAATACTCTATGTAATATATTTCCATCAGTAGCTGCGGCTCCGCGGCTGCTGAGCCCGGGCGAGCCAGACCAGGTCAGCCCGGGACAGAGGGATTTGACTGGGGCCCAGCTGCAGCAGAGGCAGAGGCAGTGGGCTGACCCAGGTCCAGCCATGGCCACTTTCAATACGTTTAGAAGATAGTGCATACATATTGAGAACTATGTTACACATAAACGTGTCAAAACATGTGTTTACCTTTTATATTCCCTAATTCGTGTTTGGAAAGGAAAATTTTCCCAAACTTGTATTATACTACTAAATTGCACAAGCTGCACTTATCACTAATACTCTGAGATTCTGTTTTCTCCAATAAAAAGTTTTAACTTCACAGTTGAAATTCACTGCTTGAAGCTATGTATAATGGAAAAGCTCCATTTAACTAAGATCATTTATGCATATCACTTCTAGATTCTTGGGCATTTTTAAAGTCAAATTATATAGCACTCGTTGATCAATTAACCACAAACTGTTTCTGGATGCATACACTGTGATAAGTTTATGTAGAAAACAAAACAATACAGGGAAGTGAGTCATGCACTAAATCTGGTGAGGAAAATATGCATAAATAGATAATTATAGTATAACATAATACATCTTACAGAAAAGGTAGATACCAGGTATTTTAAGTTCAAAATGTGAAGCTTTTTGTTTTGTTTTGTTTTGTTATTTTAGTTTGAAGTTTTCAACCTGCTGAAGTGGAAGGAGAGATTCTTGGGAAAGCTTTACAAAAAAAGATGACATTTTAGCTGAGTTAAAAAGAGTAACTGTAGTTTATTCGACAGCAAAGAGGTGAGGAAGAAGAAATTCTGGGCAGAAAGAATAGCCTATAGAACATCAAAAAGGCATAGAGGATAAAGACGTAGCTGTGGAGGAGAAACATGTGAATTTTATTTTAGCCTTGTCTGTTTATTCTGCTTGCCACATTGGGCAGCTTATGTAGCCTCTCAAACGCCCAATTTTTTTCTTTTTGAAATGGGGAGAATGATTATACCTTCCCCTTAAAGTTGAGCAAAAGTTAAGTGAGATAAAAATGTCAAATATTTCATACATCTCTCTCATAATTCTAGTGTTCAAATACTCCTTTCATTTCTCATGGAGGTGCTGAACCACGTCATGTAAGTGGAAAAACTACAGGATAGTTCAGTATAGCATGGGTTGTGTGAGAAATGAGCGCAACAATGGTAACACTCATTTGGATGTTTGTGGTAACGGATAGGAATACCCATGAAAGACTTCAAGCAGGGAAGAGATGTGATCAGATTTTTGCTCTAGCTATCTAACATTGCTAGCAGTGTGAAAAAAGGATAAATGAGGCTGGTAAGTGAGGGCAAGGACACTATTGAAATAATGAGGAAAACTAACAGAGGAGGTACACATCAGAATAGAGTGGGGTAGAATCTTCAAGGAACTTAATGAATGATTGCCCAGGGTGAGAAAAAAGAGGAGCAGGAAGAAGTCAGAGAGAGTTAGTCTAGAAGAACTTCCAAATGTCAGGCTCTAACGACTAGGTGAAATAAGAACAGATAATATTACAAGAAAAAAAAATACAATAAGCTGCAGACTGTTATGTTGTTCTAACTGTCGGAGCTATAGGACCGAGAGCTGAAAGTGATTTATGAAAACTAGAAGCAGAGGGATGACCTCACAGGAGAAGATTGTCCTGAGTTGAGCTTTACATATAAATAAAGTGCACACTGTGAACAGAGAAACACAGTTATTAGATGAATTCACAACATGAACACACTAAGCTGGATCGACAAAACTTTGTAGTACCATATGTCATCGGGTGCTTTCTGTATTTGTTTATTTATTTATTTATATCACATCAGATTCCACAGAGCAAGGGTCCCCAGCCCTCAGGCAGGAATGGGTACCATGGCCTGTTAAGAACCTGGCCACACAGCCAGAGGTGAGCCGCAGATGAGCCAGCGTTACCACCTGAACTCCGCCTCCTGTCGGATCAGTGGGGACTTTAGATTCTCATGGGATCGCAAACCCTATTGTGAACTGCACAGACAAGGGATCTAGGTTGCGTGCTCCTTACTAGAATCTAACTAATTAATGCCTGATGATCTGAGGTGGAACAGTTTCATCCTGAAACCATCTCCCCTGCCTCAGTCCATGGAAATATTCTCTTCCATGAAGCCAGTCCCTGGTGCCAAATGAGTTGGGCACCACTGCCATAGAGAATGGGAGACAGCTAGTGGCTTCTATGTACCCAATCATTGTTGGAAAGAGTGAAGGTTAACATAAAATATTTTGAGGAAAGGATGCATTAAAATACAAATTCAAATAATACAACACAGCAGTGTAAAATTTGCCAAAAGTTGGAAAATTACTTGTTTTCTGCAAGTCATTTTGAGCAGAGACACTTGGCACCTGGGAGGTAACAAAGCAGGGCTTTAAACAGATTGGGCTTTAAACAGTTTTACCTCCTTAATGAGTTCTACCATATTCAAATTAGAATGATCTATTATTTCAAACAGAATCATCTATAGACACATTATTTTCTCAAGTGTTTTATGCAGCATGACAGCGGTTGTTGAATCACTTTTAATAAAGAGAGTCCTTTTACTGTTTTTGCTAGTCTTTTGGGTTAAATCTTATTATGTTTTTACTAATAGACATCCTATATGGAATATAGTACTTAAAAGTTAAATGTTGGCTGGGCTTAGTGGCTCATGCCTATAATCCCAGCACTTTGGGAGGCCAGGGTAAATGGATTACCTGAGGTCAGGGGTTCAAGACCAGCCTGACCAATATGGTGAAGCCCTGTCTATATTTAAAATACAAAAATTAGGGCGTGTGCGGTGGCTCACTGCTGTAATCCCAGAACTTTGGGAGGCCGAGGCAGGTGGATCATGAGGTCAGGAGATTGAGACCATCCTGGCTAATACGGTGAAACCCTGTCTCTACAAAAATACAAAAAATTAGCCGGGCATGGTGGCGGGCACCTGTACTCCCAGCTACTCGGGAGGCTGAGGCAGGAGAATGGCGTGAACCCGGGAGGCGGCGCTTGCAGTGAGCCAAGATCGGGCCACTGTACTCCAGTTGGGGCGACAGAGCAAGACTCCATCTCAAAAAAAAAAAAAAAAAAAAAATTAACCAGGCATAGTGAAGTTCTTAATGGAACGAATGGCCAAAGAATATTGGATTGGCACCTCTGCACAGGTGGATGTACTCCAGCATAGAATTTTCTTTAGGAAGTAATTTTATACCTGAACAAATGTAGGCTTTAATTCCCAGAGAGTCATATGCTTATAGCCAAAATTATTTTCCCCTCAAAACATTTAAATAAAAGGTGACCACCAATCCAAAAATGTGCTAGAAAATGTCAAAAGACATTGTATCAGTTTATCTGGTACTCAGAAATATGATTTCCCACCATACCCACTAAGACCAACTAACTTCAAATATCACACTCTAACCTTGAAAACAAAATGTATTAACTTGTGGAATTATCAGTTATACATCATTTGGAAACTTAGAAACTATGCATATAAATTTAATTTTCCTAGTTTTAGAATAGTAAGGTTTTTTATATCATTAAACAAATATGTAGTTCATTTCCTACTTTTAAGAAAATCATGCCATCACCCTACAGAAGGTATTTATTCTTATATATTTGGTTAGAGGATAATTCACTTCAAAATAATTCCAATTGAAGTGTTTGTAACATGAAAGATGATCCAAGACACAGGATCGTTTTACAGGGATCGAGATAGCTATCCTATATATACAGGTGACGTTTCTTCTTACTGTGACTCTTTTATTAAGTGTTTAAGTTACAATGAAGCCATATTTATGCTTATAAAGAAAAAATTAAGTTTTAGCTGTATACTCAAAAAGTAATGGTTATGAAACAAAATAAAATATTTTACTATGTCTGTTTTAAAATTTTCAAATAATTCAACTAAAGAGATTTTTAAAAATAAGTCAGAAGTATAGAAGATATTACTCACCTGAAATTTATTAATAATGAAGCTGGCAAGTGTTGATTTTTTTCTTTATGTAATTCTTCACGAATTAATTTTACAAACTGATTTATGATATACTATTCTTTCTCCTGTCTAATACATTTCAATAAATATTTATAATACAAAAAATATTTTATTTAAAATTATAAATGTGTTTAACCTTACTCAAACTACCAAGGTAAACTAATAAGGTAACCATCAACATTGATGCACAAATAATTTTTGAATTATCTGTCCAATTCTCTCCTTTATTATACACTTATTTCAATTTATTTGAAATAGAAATTTTCATAGTATAAAAAAGTAACTTTGGAGGTGCTGGAAACATATCCATTATCTGAGATATGAAAATATCTAAGAATAAAAATATATTTTAAAAGAAGCTTTAGAAACATGCTTAACATAATATAACTGGATGTTAAATCTGTGTTGAATTCAGTCATTAGTAAATGATAAAGTTCTAAAATTACCTATATTGTCATTTGCTTAAAAATGTGGGAGAATTCTAGCACTCAGTTTCTATTCTTTGACTTTAATGTAATACAGTGAGAACTTCATTATAATGTAGTGTTCAAAACATATTGCCAATTTTTAAAATAAATTCATTTTGCTTTTAAGCTAACAGTTTATAAACAATTTCAAATGGGAGTTCTTGAAGTTTTTAATGGTATCCATCTTTAATGCAGCTCTTTTTTATTTAATTAAAAGTAAATTATGTTTCAAACTCTAAATTCACTAATTGAAATATTTACAATTAACAACATAAATGCACTTTCTTAATTAGAAGCTCATCATCGTTCAAGACTTCAATAACAGCTCTTAATGTATCTCCCATTCCCTAATCCCCTTCAACCCACAGCAAAAAGTGTGATTAATATTGGGAAACAAATTTGGAACATTTTAAAGTAATTTTTATTTGTCTATGCCAAATTAGCCAAAACAATTTTAACTTATGTAAAATAAGTCCTTTATTCCTATACACATCTTTATTCTCACATTGAAATTCTAAACAGAGAAAATAACAATTGCCATCACGTATTGAGCACATACTAAATTTCACTTTTTATATTACCCACTTTTCTCATATTATTTCACCTTATTATCATAACATCAGTATATGAAAACCATTGCTCTTTTGAAACAAAACCCTGGAATGTTATTAAATTGGCTTAAGCTTTCACTATAGATAGTTAGTGGCAGAACTGTGATTCAAGACCAAATCTATTATTTTAAATGGTGCTCTCTTGAACATTATACTCTACTGATTTGCTAATATTCTTGACAAAAATAAACAGTAAAAATCAATCATTTAAATGTATTTGCATATTCTGATTTGTAACAATATTTTTGTTTTATTTTTAATTTTATATATAGTATCTCTGACCATTAAAGACATGTAAGCTATTATGGAAAACAGTATGGCGATTCCTCAAGGATCTAGAACTAGATGTACCACACGACCCAGCCATCCCATTACTGGGTATATACCCAAAGGATCATAAATCATGCTGCTATAAAGACACATGCACACGTATGTTTATTGCGGCACTATTCACAATAGCAAAGACTTGGAATCAACCCAAATGTCCATCTGTGACAGACTGGATTAAGAAAATGTGGCACATATACACCATGGAATA
>NW_016815631.1:1534580-1553971 GCF_001698545.2 Rhinopithecus bieti | reverse complement strand
AAAAAAAAAAAAAAAAAAATATTGTCAAATCATAAAAAAAGACATGTAAGCTATAGGTAAAATGAAGTAAAAATGAACCTGTTTATCTTGAGCTGATTAAATTCCACATGGTTAAGACATACTCAATGCTTTCACAAAATATAAAGCACTTAGAAAACATATTAAACAAACTAAGAAATATAAATATTCTGTTGATTATTTGAATTGTTCTCATTAGAACGTGGCTTCTTCTGACAGATATATTTTGCAGAAACTCTATACTGTTAGGGGGTTGACTTGTTCATGTATCAAGCAGTTGAGAGCTCTAAAAGACAAGAATTGGATTCCTAGTATGTTAAAAGCAGCATTGCTACCTTCCTTTCCTCATATTGTCTCAGTGTGAACTCTTTGATGTTTGTTGGTATGTGGTAAAGTTCTGCTGGTATTTGCTAAGGAACCTAGTCATGGCCAAAACTACCCTCCCATCTGCATATTTCCTCATTTGAATTCTTGAGAGAGTGGCACAAGCAAGGAGCAGTGATCATTTGGGAAATACAAGCACAAAGTTATCAATAGTCAATTGCACAAAATGCTCACTTTACAGTTCTATAATAAATCTAGATATAACACACAACCTGGACTCAAATGAGGAACATTAAAGCACAATGTATTGAAACTTACCAATAAGATTAATGACTGCTCAGTTTCCTCTTGTCCTCTGTCCTTCTCTCTCACCCTTTTCCTTCCTCCCTCCCTTCTTTCCTTCCTTCTTCTTTCTTCCTTCCTTTTCTTCCATCTTCCTTCCCTCCTTTCCTCTTCTTACCTTCCCTCCTTTTTTCTTTCCTCCCTTCCTCTCTTCCCTCATTCTTTCTTTTCTTCCTTTCTCATTTTTTTCCCTTTTTTCTTCTTTTTACCAGGTGCTAGTAAGTAAAGCAGATATTTCAATATTAATTTTTCTGTTTCTTAATGTTATTCTGCCCTTGGTCTGCTGTTGTCTAGGCATATTTCCTTGAAGATTCCTTTCATTTCCTTTATGTGAATTGACTCCATATCTGTTTCTCTGGTCTTTAAGTCTTTCCTGATGTGTGGTCTAGCATTTCCCTTGCCTTCTTGACACAGCTTATTGACCCAGATTATTGTACCCTAAATTCCATGTGTTGAAAACTGAAATTGTAACTGTCCACTAAAAATAACTTATCCAATTAACGATACAAAAGATAAATAAAACACACAGCTGGTTCTTGGAAAAGATAAACATAATTGATAGGCCATTAGTTTGACTAATCAAGAACAGAAGAGATGATTCGAATCAACTGAATTAGAAACGAAACTGTAGTCATTACAAGAAATACCATAGAAATATAAAAGATCATTTGAGACTACTATGAACACCTCTATGCACATAAACAAGAAAATATAGAGGAAATGTATAAGTTCCAGGAAACATATAACCCTCCTAGATTAAATTAGAAGAAATAGAAATACTGAACAGACCAATAACAAGCTATGAGATTAAATCAGTAATTTAAAAATTGCCAACAACACAAAAAAGTCCAGGGCCAGATGGTCACCCATTCAAAGAAGAATGGGTGCCGATCTTAATGAAACTATTCCAAAAGATTGAGAAGGAGGAAATTCTCCCTCACTCATTCTATGAAGCCAGTATCATCCTGATACCAAAATCAGTATAGGGCATAACAAAAAAGGACAACTACAGACTAATATCCCCAGTGAACACAGATGTAAACATTCTCAACAAAATACTGTCTAACTGAATTCAATAGCATATCAAAAAGATAATACACTATGATCAAGCCGGTTTCATCCCAGAAATTCAGGAATGGTTTAACATATGCAAGTCAATAAATGTGAAACATCACATTAACAGAATTAAAAACAAAAGACATGATCATTTTGATAGATGCAGAAATAGCATTTGATAAAATCTAGCATTCCTGTAGGATACAAACAGTCAATAAACCAGGCATAGAAGAGACTTACCTCAATATAATAAATAAAATAATAAATAAAAAAATAAATAAATAAATAATAAAATAATAAATGCCACATATGACAGACCCACAGCCAACATCATAGTGAATGGGAAAAAGTTGAAAGCATTTCTGCTGAGAACTAGAACAAGACAAGGATGCCCACTTCTGCCACTTCTATTCAACATGGTACTGGAAGTCCTAACCAGAGTAATCATGCAAGAGAAAGAAATGAAAGGCATCAAATTGGAAAAGAGGAAGTCAAGCTATTGGTGTTCACTGATGGCATGACAGTATACCTCGAAAATGCTAAAAACTCCAAAAGACTGCTAGATTTGATAAACAAATTCAGTAAAGTCTCAGGTTACAAAATCAATGTACACAAATTAGTAGCCCTGCTATACACCAACAATGACCAAGCTGAGGATAAAATTAAGAACTCAACCCCTTTTATAACTGCTGAGAAAACAAAACAACAACAAAACGCTAGGAATATACTCATCCAAGGAGGTGAAAGACCTAGACAGGAAAACTACACAACGCAGCTGAAACTTTCTCATTTCTACTGATGTCACCTTTATAGTCACTCATCTGGGTTCAAAGCATGAGAGCCATTTCCAATTCATTCTCTTCTCTTCCCTCTTTGAGTCCCACTAATCCCATCCTCATTCAGGTTTTCTTTATTTGTTTCCTTGACTAACAGCATTCCTCTTGACTGACTTCCCTCCTCTCTGCCTCTCTCTTTCTCAATTCAACTTTCATATTGTCATATTAATCTATCTAAAATTTAGGTCAAATTACATCATTGAAGAGACTCAGAGAAATTTACTTTTATCTTGTGGTAGACCTTATAATATTCCCTGAATTCAGATATAAGGAACTAGTTAATGCTTTCCAAACTTCCATATTCGAAGCTTTACCTTTTTTGTTCATGCTGTTTCTTCCCTTCTGCCTCAATCTTCCTCTCTTTCTTTAAGACCTAACTCAAACCTCACTTCTGCATGACTTTTTTGTCTGAAACTATAATAACTATGCTATCTGAACCCCTATAAGCATTTATTAAATATGTACCTTATGATGCTTATCATACTTCATTCTATAATTTAATTATAATGTTTGTCTCATTTTTCTCTTCCCTCTTTCCAAGAACTCTAGTTCTTCATATTTTTTTTCCATAATGCCTAGTAAAATGGTCAGCAATTAACACATATTTATTAAATTTTATAGAATTAAATACTAAATGTATTTTATAGTATTAAAACATAGCGTACAAATAATAGTCTAAATATTAATTTTATTTTTAAGCATGAGAAAAAAATCATATTTATATGATTTAAAAACTAGAGGATACCTTACAGATCAACTATGCAACACTAACATTCATCATTAAAGAATTTAAGATCCAAAAGTTTGGCTCTCTACCTCAAGACATGTAACCAACCAGTGACAGAGTAACTGGAATCCCAGCTTCTTTTTTCCCAAGGTGATTATTAATTGGTAAGTTAAACTGCTGGTTTGAAACAACTAATATGTAGAATGGGATGTTAGATGTGTCTACAACTTTCTTTCTCCCTTTTTGTTTATTAAGTGCAAGATAAAGTCTTCCTGTTAAATCATATTCAAATATTAACATAGTTTTTGGTAAAAGTGGTAAAATATTGCCAGTTTAAAAAAATCTTCATCCAATTTCTACTCAATTTAATGAAAACACATAGTCAAAGGCACTTTAAATAGAAAAGAAAGCACAACCTCGTGTCATAAACTTCAAAACTTGAGGGCCACAATAAACACAGTTTTGGTGAGGCCCCAGTGCACCCTATATCCATTCTGACCTCTGCACTGGAAGTAGTACATTTATAAAATCCTAGTAAATTTTATAATATTATAATACTTGAACAAGAACAAACGGCACGGATATTGTTTTCTTACTTGGAGGAAGCGAAAACCATTTCCAACAGAAAGACATGAAATAGGAGAGGCCAAAAATTAGGATATGCTTTCTCTGATATTTAAAAAAAAAAAAAAACTAGGCATTAGGGATTCTTCCTGAGTTGAGGTAATGATATTAAGTTGCAAGGGTATTCCTCATGGGAATAGGAAGTACTTCCCAGTGGGTGAAGTAAATCCTGGTACAGAATATTTTGCTCACTTTTACAAAGTAACACAGAACTAGTAGTTCCAAGTGGGTTCTACCTCAGCTCAGCCTCCTTACCATAAGATGGACTACAGCAAAGTCAGTAAAACACAATTGCAGTCCTTGAACTCTGAGTCAGAGGAGATGACAACCATGCCTCAATAATGATAAAAGGTGAGTAAATCAGAAGTCACTTTTACAAAATTGAATTATTAATTCAAAAGTCTGAAAAAATTTTCATTTCAAGTCTGAGCAAGTTTTAAAAATAAGCATACCAGAGAAATAAACAGAAGCAAAAAAGAGAAGAATAAATGAACACATCTGAAAAAAAAAAAAAAGAAAAAAATACAATACAGGGAACAGAAATTGCATTTCTATGATAACTGCACTATATAAGAACTTAATGAAAATTTACTTTTGATAAAACAAGAAATCAAAACAAAAATAAAACCAGAACAATAAAATGAAAATTTAAATTACAGAGTTAAGAAAACATTAAACTCAAAATAATACTAATAAGTATAGTTTTGGGATGCCCCTTAAAATGAGCAATTTCCTGATTAATCACACATAGAGTGAGTTCAACCTCTCACACACCAGATCTTCCAGTTAATATAGAAGTTCACTCTTACATATAAACAGACAGGTGAAGATTTATAGATACTTGAGAAAAGTTTTCAAAATGAACTATAGACACCAACAATAACATAATTAAAAAGACAAGTGAAAGCAGCATTGCAGAAAGGCAAAGGCATTGACTAGGCATTTCTCCAAAGATGGTGAACAAGTACCAAATGAGCATAGGAAAAGATGCTCAGCATCACTATTATGGAAATGCAAGTCAAAACTACAATGAGATATCACCTTGACCTCATTAGGATGGCCATTATCAAAGCAAAACAAAAAAAAAACAAAATCCCTGAAAATGACAAGTGTCAGTGAAGATGTGGAGAAATTGGAACTCCTGCACTGTTGGTAAAAAATGTGAACGGTTCATCTGCTATAGAAAGCATTATAGAGGTTCCTCAGTAAAATTAAAAATAGAATTACCCTATGGTTCAGCAATTCCACTTCTGGTTATATATCCAAAAGGACTGAATGCAGATATTCACAATAGCCAAAATATAAAAACAACCTAGATATCCATGAGTGGATGAACTGATAAACAAAATGTGGCATATGCAGGCCATGGAATATTATTCAGCCTTAAACAGGAAGAAATTCGTGCTATAAGATAGATAGACCATGAGGACATTATGCAAAGTGAAATAAGCCAATCACAAAAAGACAAGTAATGTGTAATGCTACTGCAGTATATAGAGTAGTCAAATTCATAGAACCAGATGGTAGAATGGTGGTTTCTGGAGGCCTGGGGAAGAGAAAAATGGGGGCTTGCTGTTTAATGGGTATAGAGTTTCAGTTTTGCAATAATAAAAACTTCTGGAGATTAGTTGTACAGCAATGTAAATATACTTAACCCTACTAAACTGTGCACTTAAAAATGACTACGACAGGCCGGGCGCGGTGGCTCAAGCCTGTAATCCCAGCACTTTGGGCAAGCCGAGACGGGCCGCGATCACGAGGGTCAGGCAAGATCGAGACCATTTCCTGCTTAACACGGTGAGACCCCGTCCTCTACTAAAAATACAAAAACAAACTAGCCGGGCGAGAGGTTGGCGGGGCGCCGTGTAAGAAAAAATACTCCAGCTCAACTCGGGGGCTGAGGCAGCGCAGAATGGGCCGTGAACCCGGGAGGCGGAGCTTGCAGTGAGCTGACGATCCCGCAACTGCCACTCCACTGGGCGACCAGAGCGAGACTCCATCTCAAAAAAAAAAAAAAAAAAAAAAAAAAAAAAAAAAAAAAAAAAAAAAAAAATGACTACGACAGTAAATTTTGTGTTACTGGATTTTATCACAAAAAAGACAGATTGCGAGAAAATGTATATCCTCATGAGCCAGAATTCAAATCTAGAAAAAGAGGAATGCTGAAAGCAAGAAAGACGGGTTTGCGAAAACTCAGAATCATTTGGATGGCAAATAAAATATTCAACAAAAGGATGGGGAAAATAAAATTGAGCGAAATCTCCAGGAAGAACAAAAAGAAAATGATTAAAAATGGGTTAAAAAATTAAAAAAAAAATTAGGGGGGCCTGAGTATTCAGATTTTCAGAAAATGTGAGTTACAGAAATAGAAAAACAGAAAGGAGCAAATTGTACAGAAAATTAGTTCAATTAAATCTCATCAAAACAAAAGAATTATGAAATTTCAGAATGAAAGTCTCCATGAACCAGACAATAAAATGAGTGGAAAAAGACTCAAAATTAGGTGAAAGTTTTACAAATCTTTAGAATCCTTGGAATAAAAGGAAGATTTTAATGGCTTTAGGAAAGTGAAGAAGAGAAAAACAAGTAACCAAGAAAACAAAATCAGGATATGGAAATTTAATAGACTTTTTGTCAAAATCACTGTAGTCTATAACAATGAAGTAGTGCCTTTAAAATTGTGAGAAAACATGGTCTTCACCTAGAATTTTCCATACAGATTGTCAATCAAGTGTGAAGGATGGATAATGAAATTATAAGATAGGTAAGATCTCAAAAATTTTCCCTTGATATACTGCCAGCAAAAAGCAACTGGAAGATCAGTACGCTTAATATAATTTATTTACTGGAGTTACAATAATTATACTACGGAATATAGAGACACATAATGCAGATAATACAGAATCCAATTGAGTGGATATACAAACAGACCGAAAGGAACATGGTGAGAGAAAACCTAAGATCTTAATTGTAAAGCAAGCCTAGAGAACAATCAGTCCAAATAGAAGCAGAAGAGCGTTGGCCTCCAGGGGGCATGTTGCCAAGAAGATAATGATTATAATAGAGTAACTGATATATTTCTGTGGACTTTCTAGATCATCAGTAATGTCAATGAACTTAATGATTAATGAATTATACAGGAAATGGAGCAAATAAAAGAAAATCAAGGCTGTCATTAATTCCAGGGCAAATGAAACATTACACAAGTAAAGGCTTTGTAACAGTAGTTCAATATTTCCCTTAGCTATAAGTCATATTTAGAGTGTAATGAAGTGATGACTACTAAAAATGGACTCAACCCAAAAGAATGATATATAAACATTAGGAACATGAGAAGAGGATAATCCCTGATCCTGCCCCCTAAAAATATATGAGTATATTTCATGATAGAAAGCTATTAAGTCATATCTAAAACAGAAAGACCAAGAGATGATATAAGAATGCTATTTATAAATATAGAGACAATTAGCAGAAGAAACTGTTCAATAGGTTTAAAGTAAGGCCTCAGTGGATTAGAAATCAGTAAAGGGGGCAATAGGAAGCTCAATGCTTTCATCATAGGCTTTTACAGTACAACTATTTGACTTTTAAAATTATGTACGGGGAAAATGTTATTTAAGTAAACAAAAACAATTTAGAGATTTTTCATCTCTCTAGAAAGAAAACAAGTAGGACTGTTGGGTAGAAGAAAGGCTAAAATCTGTAAAGAAGTAAGGAATAAAATTGTGACTTAAGACCAATGTACAACCAAGTCATGAATCCATTTAAGTAAACAATCAGGCATTTTTGAATACTCTAACCTACGGGCAATTCACCATCTATGGGAGTTTTCTTTTTAAATATGTAAATGTAGTAAAACCATTTGAACATAAAATTTAGCCAATGAAAAGATACATGTAAAGAGAGAAAAAAATGTAGAGATTATATTTATGAAACAGAATACAAATGTTGTAAAATTTGACAATTAAAATAAAATCCAACTTTAAAACATTGAAATGTATTGGAGTGAAGGTGGGAGAATTTCTAAGAGGTGTATTAAATATTTTACAAAGCCTATCTAAAATTAAAATATGTGCTTCAAAAAATAGAACACAGTGATTCTGATCTTTTGGTCTTTCTCTCATTGTTTTTCCATAAATTCAGAAGGAACTACAGTAAATAATTGCCAAAACAGTTGCTATTTATCAGATGCTTTGCTATATTTTTAATCAAGCCAGAATAAGTTGAACAATTTTATGGATTAGTATTCATAGTACCACCCTGTTTTACAGCATTTGATCTCCCTATCAAACCATATTTTTATCTCTACACCCTTCTAACTGCCTTTGTGCAGAGAAAGACATCTGAATGTTGTTAGCTTAATGTTAACATGGTTATTTTGAGGGTTTTGTTTATTTTCTTCTTTGTATTCTTGTTAGTTGTCTGAGTTCTTTCAAATGAGGCTGAATTATATAACCATTTACTTAAAAAAAGATAAAGAAAATTGTAAAATATCTGGTAACCAAAAAGTTCTGTCAAAGGAAAAGAAGAAACACAAATACCCATTAATGTCAATGAGGAGATCCCAGCCCAAGTTTTCTATTACACCAATTGGCAGAAGTTTTCCAGAAGATCTGGAATCCATGACTATCTAAGGAAGCCTTCCCACCCCAGGTGTTTATCTTCAGTTTTACCACCATGCTCTTCCTCTACATGACAGGAAACTTTGTAAGCCTGACAGAACATCATGTCTCTCTCTATGCACTTTGAATTCCATTTTCTCAAGATAGTTTAACCTCATTTTCCCCTTAATCAGTTTCTAGGTTTTTCTTATAAGGCTAAATCTGACTTCAGACCTAGAATATGCCAGCCACTTTAAATGTGTCCATGACAGTCTTCAATATTTATTCAGACAAGTTAATTTTGCCCTTTACACTCCACTGTATATTTGTCCTATTCTTTCCTGGTGTAAACTAAAAATAAAATCTTACAATCCTCACTAATTGAACAGATTTCTCTTGGCCAAGAGGATCCCAGGAAAACCTTAAAAACTGAATTTCTAGACACGACAAGATGGGAGATCAGACATGCCTCATTATAGCCCCCTCCCTTTTGCTGTTTAGACACAACTGTATTAATGTGAAAATGGAGATCATAAGACTGACAGAATGGACTGTTTGTGACAATAAAGTACTAAATTATAAACAGGACCTAAACCATTCCAAGCAATGATTCAAATCATGCCCAACTATGGTTAAAAAATATGCTATGTTCTAACTGCCACAATGTTCCTTTTTCTCTAGGAGCTAAACAAGCACAGGTCTTTAGATAACCAATTGAAGGAATTGCAGGTCACCAACCATCAGACACTGACTGATTGAGCCTTCCACCCCTACATCCCTGCCAACCACCTCACTCCTCACTCCTGTTCTGCCAACCATAGCTACAGCTTTGATTAGACAAGAGACTGGTTTCTGCAACTTTCTCCTGATAAGACCGACAGTCATGGACTGGTTCTGGCCAGTTTGCAGAGGCTGTGCAATGAGTGCCTTGGTATCCTGAAAAGACCTTTTGACTTATAGAACCTAAATATAATGAATTTAAATGCTAGGTTTCCACTCCAGGGTGAACATGAGTCATATGTTACCTACATGTTTGTTCACTACACATGCATCAGGACCACCTTCATGAATATTCATAACTCCTCCTTAACCCGTTGAATATATATGTTTAGCCAATCTTTTCAGGAGAAAGCTCCTACCTGAATACCTTCACTTTCCAAGTGCCTGGTAATGGCTTCAGCCTGAAGCACACTTCCCAGCCTGTCAGAATGGCCACCTTGCAGGCTGTAAATACTTAATAAGAAAAATGTCTCCTTTTCCAAATTTATAAAGACCTTGTGATTTTTAAGTTAACACTGGATTGCTGTCTCCCAGCCCACACCCCACTCTTGTCATATTGACCACACTTCACTGCTAATCATGCTCTAAAAATCCCCATGCTCTGATAGGCAGGTTGATCTGCTTCTCAGCATGTACCACAGACTTGATTCTGGCATGTATCCTATTTCTATGCACTGGAGAAGTTGGACAGCTCCACGTCCCTCCTCACTATGCCTCCTCTGGTGTAAGGAAATGCAGGGCGACTCTTGAGAGATCTGTGTGGCAGTTACATATCAAACAAAATATTATTCAAAAGACTATATGTAGAATTAATAATCAAAGACAAAAGCAGTAGCTAAGAAAAAAAAGTAAAGCAGGCACCCAGATGTAAAGACGGTGAACCATCAGAGTGAAAACTCATAAATAGAAGATAAGTGGATAAGTCTCTCTCCTAATGAGGGAGATGGGAAAAAAATAGAATGACAAATGATTTCTAAAGTGGTTGAGATCCAGGTGGTTAAGAATCTAAATTGGGGGATTGTTTTAAGCAGGCCAATGCTAAAAGGAGTTAAATCTGTACTTGTAGGAGTGCAGATTATTTCATGCATTTAGGGCTGAGTGAACTAGCTTTAGGTACACTCTGGGTATTGCTGAAAGTCCTGGGATCCTTATCTAGAACCAACTCTGATATCTGGTGTAACTGCAAAAATGTACAAGATATCTGTTATAGATAAACATGTTGCAATAATCATTATGTTTAACCTTCATTCTCCATCCTGCTAGATAGGATCTCAGAGCCCTGTGCCATCCAAGATGGAGCAGCTAAAGATTAAATTCCAACTCTTGCATTTGGCTTATTCTTTTAGGATACACAATGTACCCATTTAAGAAATTCTAGAGAAGAACGATACTCTTCTCAACCCTGTTCTCTAGCTGGACCCAACGGCAAGTATGACTGCTATAAGACCAGAATATGCACCTTTCACAGACTCTTTGGTTCTGCTCCCTGTTGGTTTTTGACACTGAAAGCAGCACATCAGCGCTCCTTCTCTAAAAAGGGGCTTTAGTCAATGTCTATGGCATGCAGTTTCAAGAAAGTTATCTCTTGTGTGTGCTGCTTAGGCTCTGTCCTGCTGTCCCAGAATCCAGTTTGCTTTTTACCTGGGATATGAGTGAGAGATGTATCAGCTTGGCAATCCTGCCATTACTTAGCTTAGTGGTTAAGAGTATAAGCTCCAAAATCAAGCTCAGAAATTAGACGGACTCTACTACTCACTGCCTGTGTGAACATGGGTAAATTTCTTAAATTCTCTATGCCTGTTTTCTTGTCTGTAAAATGGAGCTAATTATACTATCAATTTTTAAATATGAAAGTATGTTAAACTAGAAAGTTGCACAGAGACAAATGAAGTTGCAGTCAAAAAGATTCAGCAAGAGGATCACAGAAAATCCACAAGTACCCTATGAAAGAGTCAGCTTTAAATATCAGTCAGTCTCAGAGAGCATGAAGACAATACTGAGGAAGTAAGAATTGTCATAACCTCCTTATCTCTCCTCCTTACCCTCTACTCAATCCAACCAAGGAGAGATCCGAAAACAGACTAAGGAGAAACGGAGATAAAGGAGAATCACAGGAAAATCTAATTATATTTCTCTCCCCTTAGTTAAGAGAGGAGGGGCCTTAACTTGCATTGAGGAATGAAGTGTTTATTAATATATCAAAATGCCATTCTAATAGAGACTGGTACCTTGAAGCCAAAAAATAACTTTACCTAAAATCCATCAGAAAAATTGTGTGACTTCCTGAGTTTGCATTCAGTGAGTGGAGCGACACCACCTCCATAGAAGGTGTAAATGGACTGTGAGGGTGAAAATCCAGGTGGGTTCTGGTTTCTTCCCATGGGTCCTGCTTATTCTATACATGGAAGATCATTGTGAAGATTAAATTAATTGACACATATGAGTTGTTTAGGATCGCACAAGGAACGTGTGGGAGCTCAGAAAGCTGACCAATAAAGTCATCATCATCATAATCATTATCATCATCAATACCAGCTAAATCTTATCATAATAGATCATGTCTATTTTATGCATTACAAAGCCTAGTTTAAAAAATCCCTTACAACTTTCCTCCTCATCAAAGTCCCTCTGGACAAAACCAAACAAACAAAAACAAACAAACAGAAAACATTAGTATAAATTTTCCCTACCTTCCATTAAATTCAAAGATGTCTTTCTCTTTTCCTTTTAGTTCATATTCATGATTGAATCTTGGTTCTGCCACCTCTGAGTTGAGAGAGATTTTAATTGGGTCATTTTACCTCTTGGAACCTCAGATTTCTCTTCTGTAAAATGAATGTATTAACACCTACCTTTACAGGGGATGTGGGAATATTTGAGCTACTGTATTTTAAGTGTATGCTGCCTATGAAAATACTCGTGTTTCAATGTGCTAAAAGGACCAGGGAGACATGGCCCTCCTGAACCCATCTCCCATGCTCCTTCTGCCCTAGACACAGTGAAAGTTGAATCATGTCAATCTTCTGCTCAACACTTTCTGATTTTTTTTTTGTTTGTTTCACTCTAAGTAAAGGCCACAGTTCTTATAGTGATCTACGAGATCCCATAGGATCTGCCTTTGGGTCACATGATCTCCCATTATAATTACTCCATATATGGAAGTTCAACTCCCTTGCCCCCTCTCTTCATGGTACTAGCCAGGTAAACTTCAGCCCTAGGGAAACCAGCTTTCTATTTATTCCTTGACAGTACCTGAACAGTTAAACATGACTGAAGAAAAACACTCTGATGCTGACTGGAGCACAAACCTCAAATGGCTATTCCCAGCACTCTTTATAGAGGTCCCCTAGTCAATTTTCTTTCCCTTTCTCTAAATACCTCTTTCACATTTCTCATCTCTCCTCATACCATCAACATCTGACTCCTCATCACTCTCAGATGGCAAAAATGAAGCTCCTTACCCTTCTCACCATCAAATCTACCAGCCTGTATGTATGTATTGATAAGCATTGCCAGGTTTTTCATTATAACAAATGAATTGCTCATATTCTAAAACACACCATACTATGGGCTTCCATCCACTCTCACTTTCTCAAGGACTTTGCCCCGGTAATTATTCCTCAATTTCCTCTGCATCACCTACATCAGTGCAAATGCATACTGCAATTTCTCTGATATTAAACAAAAAGTCTCTGATACCATATCTCTATGTAGCTCTGAAATAGATCTGCATTGCTCCACAGAAAAAAAAATCCTCACAAGAACTGTTTGTACAGTTTCCATCTTCTCATCTCCCATTCTTCCATGATTTTAATTTAATCAGGTTTTGGTCTCCAAAACCCCACAGAAAACACTTTCTTCAAGGTCACTAATACCTTCATATTGGCAAATGCAATAGTCAATGTTTTAAGGTGGTTTAATTTCTTTTTTTTCTTTTTCTTTTCTTTTTTTTTTTTTGTTTTGAGACACGGTCTTGTGGTGTCACCCAGGATGGAGTGCAGTGGCACCAACATGGCTCACTGGTGGGTGACTTGTACATGAAATTCAATGTGAATGTTTACAACACAGTGGCCTTGATATAATGTTATAGAAATTAATTTTAGGGTCAATATTATTCTATGTTTTATCTATTCGGTGTTTCATTCAATATCATTCTGCTGTTACATGTAACTAGGTATGATTCATTTATTTCACTACTAAACAATTTTTTCTATATGAATACATTTGTTTTTTTAATCGAATGAATTTTTCTTGTTTTTCTCTTAAAGATATGTCTAAATCTCTAGTAACCATCCTTGTATGTGACTCCTGGTGTATATGTATAATATTTTCTTGTGGGTATATAGAAGGAATTTGAATCTGTTACTATTTGACGTGTGAATATTTACCCACACAGAGGAATACTAAAATATTTTAAAGTTTTTAAATAAAGTTGTAAATTCAATTTACAAGAATCTTTTAAATCCACATTCTCCCCAACATTTCACGCATGACACTTACCAATGTTTGCAAATAGAATGGGTATGACATGGTGTCTATGCACAGTCCAAATTCATATTTCTCTAATCTCAAATAAAGTAGAACATTTCTCCACATGATTACTGGCCTGTATTAGTTTGTTTTCACACTGCTATAAAGATACTACCTGAGACTGTGTAATTTATAAACAAAAGAGGTTTAATGAACTCAAAGTTTCACATGGCGCAGGGTGAAGGGTAAACAGGAACCTTCTTCACAAGATGGCAGGAGAGAGAGAGAACAAGTGAAAATTGCCACTTTTAAAACCATCAGATCTCCTGAGAACTCCTTCACTATCACGAGAACAGCATGGAGGAAGCCGTCCCATGATCCAGTCACCTCCCAGCAGGTACCTCTTTAAAACGTGGGGATTACAATTCCAAATAAGATTTGGGTGCGGACACAGAGCCAAACAATATCATGGTCAAACGCTATTTAATTTCTGTAAAACTCATGTTCACGTCTTTTGCCCAATTTCCTTTTTTTTTTTTTTTTATTTTTTTTTAATTTTCTTTTTTTTTTTATACTTTAAGTTCTAGGGTAAATGTGCACAATGTGCAGGCTTGTTACATAGGTATACATGTGCCATGTTGGTTTGCTGTACCCATTAACTCGTCATTTACATTAGGTATTTCTCCTAATGCTATCCCTCCCCGTCTCCCACCCCATGACAGGCCCTGGTATGCGATGTTCCCCGCCCTGTGTTCAAGTGTTCTCATTGTTCAATTCCCACCTATGAGTGAGAATATGCAGTGTTTGGTTTTTTGTCATTGTGATAGTTTGCTCAGAATGATGGTTTCCAGCTGCATCCATGTCCCTACAAAGGATGCAAACTCATCCTTTTTTATGGCTCCATAGTNTTTCCTTTTTTTTTTTTTTTTTATTCTTTTTTAATTCTACCTTTTTTTTTTATACTTTAAGTTCTAGGGTACATGTGCACAACTTGCAGGTTTGTTGCATATGTATACCTGTGCCATGTTGGTTTGCTGCACCCATTAACTCGTCATTTACATTAGGTATTTCTCCTAATGCTATCCCTCCCCCGTCTCCCACCCCATGACAGGCCCTGGTATGCGATGTTCCCCGCCCTGTGTTCAAGTGTTCTCATTGTTCAATTCCCACCTATGAGTGAGAATATGCAGTGTTTGGTTTTTTGTCATTGTGATAGTTTGCTCAGAATGATGGTTTCCAGCTGCATCCATGTCCCTACAAAGGATGCAAACTCATCCTTTTTTATGGCTCCATAGTATTCCATGGTGTATATGTGCCACATTTTCTTAATCCAGTCTGTCACAGATGGACATTTGGGTTGGTTCCAAGTCTTTGCTATTGTGAATAGTGCCGCAATAAATATATGCGTGCATGTGTCTTTATAGTAGCAAATCCTTTGGGTATATACCCAGTAATGGGATGGCTGGGTCAAATGATATTTCTGGTTCTAGATCCTTGAGAAATTATCACACTGCCTTCCGCAATGGTTGAACTAGTTTGTACTCCCATTGACAGTGTAAAGTGTTCCTGTTTCTCCACATCCTCTCCAGCATCTGTTGCTTTTGCCCATTTTTCTAGTGAGCTGTTTTTTTCATTGACTTAAAGACTATATATTCTTCACTTAATGTTTTGTCAGTGATATGAATTTCAAATATATTACCCAGTTTGTAAATTATCTTTTAAGTAAAAAAGATAATCCTTAATATATTATGGTAAATTATTCAAAATGTAGAAAATAGACAAAATATAAGCAACATAACCTTTCAATATTATTCAAGAGAAAGACCACCTAATGATTATCTAAATTATTAAATCCACTGTTTACCACTATTTAAAAGTCATAGATTTTGAGAAATTTCATGTTAATTTATAGATGTTGTTCTTTCAGAGATAAACATAATTTCAACCTGGTGAAAGTGATAATTGCAAAAGTTATAATTTATTGCCCTGTTGGACATCAATCCGTTATGTATCTAATTTTTCAATTATCCTAAAACATTTTTACTAAGTTTTGTACTATATTAGGTTCAATCAGAGAAGAAGACCCAGTAGGAGATTATGCATATCTATTTGAATGTACTATATGTTACAAATTTATATTTTTATAAGCACATATATATTTATAATGCTTATAAGGAATTGTCTTATATAATTCTAGAGGATAGCTAAGGAAGCCTAAAGTCTGTAAGAGAGCACACAGAAAAAAATCATAAGTAGGAATTACTTCCAAAGTGTTGGGTTGAAGGAAGTTTGTTGTCCACAGGTGGCAGCTAGAACAGAAGAACTCCAGGAAAAGGAGAGTAATTTCAGACCCAGGAGCTCTTTGAATCTGTGATCTTAGGGAAGGTCTCCATCATGTTCCAAAGTTCTTCAAACTGATAGTCATTCCCAGTCAAGATAATTTGTCTCTTAATTAACTTAATGTCAATTGACATGAAGTGCTTTAATTACATTTGCAAAATTTGTTTACAGAAATACCTACATTAGTGTTTGGTTGAATAACTGGGAGAAATGTTTGCTATGAAACACTCACTGCCTCCCTCTGTCCTTCAACTCCCTCAAAGGAATATCCCTATGGACCCATGTTAACAACACACGTACTATAAAAGGAATCCTGGGGACTGGAGTTTAGCCTACTCAAACTGACACTTCAAAAAACCATTATATAGATGATACAGATATAGACAGATATGCAGATATAATAAACACAAACGTGCATGCAGATGTGTGACACCTAGACATATATATATCTAGACATATATACAAACATTTGGCTAGTATCTTAAATGTTCTTTTGATTGCTTTTAACTTTAAGATGCTTTTCTCATTATTTAATAAGTTAAACAAAATGTTTAAATTGTACTTATTTTATATTTGCATGAAAGTCATGATTTGGCCCTATCAAAACTGATTCTTCACTGATTTTTGGAGCTGTCACTGAGATGTCCATGTAGATTCACCTGAGACAGCCAAGTAAACTCTCTTGCCAAAGAAATGCATATATACTATTACCTGGTGGGTATTTTTTTAATTCCCATATTTAACTCCAACCAGTAAAAGAACTTTAATTTTGTCTTTCTAGTTTTGCTTTTAAGTGTGATTTTGTGTTTTATTTACATTTTGGATTCACACAGGCTATATATTATTTCCCATTTGTAGCAATAATTAAGGATTTGGTTTTACAGAAGACCATTTGGTGATATCTGTTAGATAGATGATTGACATCCTATTCCTTAGAGGGATCTATGACAGAGAATCTAGTTAGCATTTTGTTTATGTGTACATCAATTTATGATCTCAAATCCATTAAAAATGTATGTTCACTGGGAACAACAGTCTTTGAGACACAGACTGGAGAATTTTTGTGAGTCTATGTTTCCTTTTGATTTATGACCAAAATTATAGAACTTAAGATATAAAGTATTTTTTTGTAATTTAAAAAAGCCTTTATATCTCATTGTGTGAACATAAAATATTTTTCTATATCTGGAAGGTATTAATAAATGGATTATTTAAAATATCTCTTAAATTAAAGGAGATCTTTTGAAATTGCCTTGTACAGTTAAATAAGTACTTATATGTCTATATATAAATTGAATATAGTCAAAATTCATAGAAAATATAACAACTTATCTATTACTTTAAGTGTTGTATTAGGTTCTCAAGAAAAATGGAACCAATAGGATATATAGAGAGAGATATATAAGAGGAAATTTATTATGGGAATTGGCTCACGTGATTATGGAGAAAAAGAAGTTCTACCATCTGCCATCTGCAAGCTGAAGACAGAAGAAGCTGGTGGTGTAATTCAGACTAACTTTGAAGTCCTGAAAGCTAGGGGAGCCAATGATGCACTTACCAGTCCAAGACCAAAGGCCTGAGAACCGGGTGGGAAATACTGGTGTATGTTCTGGAGTCTCAAGTCCTGAAAACCAGGAACTCTGGAGTATGAGGGCATAAGAAGATGAATCGTCCAACTTCAGAAGAAAGAAAGAGGATTTGCCCTTCCTCTCTGTTTTTGTTCTATTTGGGCCTTCAATTGATTAGATAATGCAGGCTCACATTGGTAAAGGTGGATATTCTTTATTCAGTTTACCAACGCAAGTGCTAATCTCTTCCAGAAACACACTCACAGACACACTCAAAGATGTTTTACTAGATATCTGGGTATCCCTTAACCCTGTCAAGTTGACAAATACAATTAACACAAGTGTACAAGATTTTGGAAAACAAAATATTTGTTATAGAATGCTAACTCAGAAACATTTAAACATTCAAGTCCACAAAATTAAGACAAGTATTTGGACAAATCAGGCATCTTTAATAATTATAGGCTAAGAAACTAAAAAAAAAGCTATATATTTTTTGTTTGATTTATCAGCATTAAGTATAATACAACATTACATTTTACTTTATAAAATCATGAGCTTGTTTTCTCATGAAGAAACTAGTTAATCCAAACTTTTTAATTTTTATTTCATTATTATTATTATTATACTTTAAGTTCTAGAGTACATGTGCACAGCGTGAAGGTTTGTTACATATGTATACATGTGCCATGTTGGTGTGTTGCACCCATCAACTGGTCGTTTACATTAGGTATATCTCCTGATGCTATCCCTCTCCCCTCCCCCTACCCCATGACAGGTCCAGTGTGTGATGTTCCCCTTCCTGTGTCCAAATGTTCTCTTTGGTCAATTCCCACCTATGAGTGAGAACATGAGGTGTTTGATTTTTGTCCTTACAATAGTTTGATGAGAATGGTTTCGAGCCACATCCATGTCCCTACAAAGGACACGAACTCATCTTTTTTAATGGCTGCATAGTATTCTATGGTATATATGTGTCACATTTTCCTAATCCAGTCTATCATTGATGGGATATTTGGGTTAGTTCCAAGTCTTTGCTATTGTGAACAGTGCTGCAATAAACATACATGTGCACATGTCTTTATAGCAGCATGATTTATAATCCTTTGGGTATATACCCAGTAATGGGATGGCTGAGTCATATGGTTCTTCTAGTTCTAGATCCTTGAGGAATCGCCGCACTGTCTTCCACAATGGTTGAACTAGTTTACAGTCCCACCAACAGTGTAAAAGTGTTCCTATTTCTCCACTTCCTCTCCAGCACCTGTTTTTTCCTGAGTCTCTAATGATAGTCATTCTACCTGGTGTGAGATGGTATCTCATTGTGGTTTTGATTTGTTTTTCTCTGATGACTAGTGATGATGAGCATTTTTTCATGTGTCTGTTGGCTGCATAAATGCCTTCTTTTGAGAAGTGTCTGTTCATATCCTTTGCCCACATTTTGATGGGATTGTTTGTTTTTTTATTGTAAATTGGTTTGAGTTCTTTGTAGATTCTGGACATTAGTCCTTTGTCAGATGAGTAGATTGTAAAAATTTTCTCCCATTCTGTAGGCTGACTGTTCACTCTGATGGTAGTTTCTTTTGCTGTGCAGAAGCTCTTTAGTTTAATTAGATCCCATTTGTCAATTTTGGCTTTTGTTGCCATTGCTTTTGGTGTTTTAGACATGAAGTCCTTGCCCATGCCTATGTCCTGAATGGTATTC
>NW_016815631.1:1530715-1532187 GCF_001698545.2 Rhinopithecus bieti | reverse complement strand
CCAAGACTAAACCAGGAAGAAGCTGAATCCCTGAATAGACCAATAGCAGGCTCTGAAATTGAGGCAATAATTAATAGCCTACCAACCAAAAAAAGTCCAGAACCAGATGGATTCACAGCCGAATTCTACCAGAGGTACAAGGAGGAGCTGATCCCACACCTTCTGAAATTATTCCAATCAATAGAAAAAGAGTGAATCCTCCCTAACTCATTTTATGAGGCCAACATCATCCTGATACCAAAGCCTGGAAGAGACACAACAAAAAAAGAGAATTCTAGACCAATATCCCTGATGAACATTGATGCAAAATCCTCAGTAAAATACTGGCAAACCAAATCCAGCAGCACATCAAAAAGCTTATCCACCAAGATCAAGTGGACTTCATCCCTGGGATGCAAGGCTGGTTCAACATACACAAATCAATAAACGCAATCCAGCATATACACAGAATCAAAGACAAAAACCACACGATTATCTCAATAGATGCAGAAAAGGCCTTTGAGAAAATTCAACAGCCCTTCACGCTAAAAACTCTCAATAAATTAGATATTGATGGGATGTATCTCAAAATAAAAAGAGCTATTTATGGCAAACACATAGTCAATATCATACTGAATGGTTAATCTAAAGTTTTAAGTTCCTTTATGGATTAAAGAAAATAATATGACTGCTACATAATGTTCAAGATTATAGAAATGTGACTTTAGATTCAACTAAATTAAATCGTATTTATAAAAAATGTTTTTATAAGGGTAATTATGTTTTGTGTCAATGCGAACATGATTTCTAAAATCCTTAACTTAAAATTTTGAATTAATATCAAGTCAAGTTAAATAATAAGTAAGTTTTGGATATCTGGATAATTTCTAAGTAACGCAGAGCAGTGAAATCATGCTGACTAAGCATAATTCCAATTTGTATAATACATCTTTACTTATTCTGCTTATGTTATAGAGTAGTTGTATCTTGGACTTACATTAAGAAAACATTATTTTGCTATTTTAAGAAGGTATAAAATGTGGTTACCCATAGGAAATTTTGGTATAAGTATCATGAGTTTTGCTAACTGCAAAAATGCTTCTCCGTGAGACTGTTTTCTCATCTCCTAGTTTTCTCTATCAAATAGAAAGTATTATTTTGGTTAAAAGTTACAATTAATGTAGGTGATTATGACTATACTAGGAACCACAGTGAGAAGAAATACAACTCTGTATACAAGGTGATGTGATGACATTTTCTTTTTCAAGGAGAAAAGAGAGTAGTAAACATCAAATATTTGAAGGGAATGAGAATCCTCTTGACTTCATGATTGTATTTGTAGCTCTCTGGACCCAGCAGGGCGTTCATCACCATGATGTTGCAGCAAACACTGTTTTGACTGAGCAGTGACTGTTGAAGTGTGTATTGCTCTTTTGTTTTGTGTTTTGATTTTTTTCTACCAAAGGTAACATGTTGACGGGGTTTTTTTTTTT
>NW_016815631.1:1511065-1530335 GCF_001698545.2 Rhinopithecus bieti | reverse complement strand
TTTTTTTTTTTTTTTTTTTTTTTTTTAAGTAAACACAGAATTGGGGGAATTAGCCTGGGCATGTTGCCTTATGTTAGAATGACTAAGTTAAACCTCTTAATTTGTATTTGTCCAAGGCAGACAGGATATAAGGAATATGCACTACCGTAGTAACTCCCCTGGCTGCAGAAACCACACTGCAAGCCTGTCCGGGGTGGGGTGCTGACTGCCGTTTGCCGCTTTGAAATGGGCATTGCCGTGGTAATGTGAATGCCATCAATTCAGTAGATGGGTGGGGAAATGAAGATTTCCCCCCAAATCTTTAGGCAAAAGTGAGTTTTTGGTTGGTTTTGGCTTTTCCCCCCCTCCTCTTGGCTTTCACATTTTAAATCTTAAATGTTACTGTTGCAGGCCGCAGGCATGACAGGCAATGAGCAGGTGAAGAACCAATGGAAAAGTATTCAGAAACTCCTGTGTGAGCTAACAGGCTTCTGAATGTATCCCTGTGGTTCACAGAGAAGGCTGGAGAAAGTAGCAAGGAGATGCTGTATCAGCTACTACAGCCTTAAAACAAAATTGGTGTGTCTTTGGACTTTAAAATTGTTCCTATGCAGCTTATTTTATTTTTGTTTAATCAAATAAACAAGAGGGTTTTTCCATAAAAAAAAAAAAAAAAAAGAAAAGAAAAGAAAAGAGAGTAGTAATAGTATCGGACTAAACTGTCAGTCTGTTTCATATGAAAGAACATACTGAAAGACAAAACTTTGGAAATATTTAGAAACTTCCAGAGACTTCACAAACTTTAGAAAGTTTGAGAAAAGGAGACTCTATGGCTCTTAGTTTGTATTTGCTGAGTCTGAAAAAATGCTATAAAAGATATTAAAAATTCAGCAAAATCCTTTCCATATTAAGGGCTCATTTGTAAGATAATTTTTCAGGGGAACTCATAAACCTGAAATGTCAAATAATATAATCATGTAAAACTAGAATTTGACTTTCTCTTTGTTAAAAGAATAAATTGGTTTTGCAAGCTTTAATGAGGGATAGTAAAAGGTTATTTTATTTTCAACTTTCTATGTAATCAGGTCAGAGAGCAGAGATTTCATATTTCACCAGAAAACCTTCACTGCTTTTTTGTTGACTTTCTCATGGTTAATTAAAACAAACAATTCCTTACCTACGTAAGAGCTAAAATTCTGTACAATTGTGTTTTCTTCTTCCGTGTTTAATTTTAAAATTTACTGAACTATAATATTGTTACTCTGGCATTTGTAAACTTGACCTAATGAAGTGACGAAATCCACTCTGACAACTCTTTATAGTTTGCCTCTCCAGGGTTGGATCGAAGGAAAACGAAACTTTAGTATACCTTTCACACCTCAAACCATTTTTCAGATTTACCACAGCAGTCACAGGAAAAAATCACAATGATTTGCCATAAAAAGAGTGATGCTAGGAATATTAGAATTCTTTCTCATGTTTCTTAATTAGCTTCAAACTATTGTATAAACTGCGTAGGAAAATTTTAAAATAAAAGACACATTCAGATTTCCCTAGGTTAAGTTTCTATACTCCATAGGAAAGCCTTGGAGACTTGTAGTGATTTGTTAAATTCTGGTTATCCATAGAAATGTCCTCACCCCCAAGAGATATACTGATCAAACTACTATGAAATAGTTACATATTGTACCCACATAGAAATTTTACTCTCTTCAATTACCCTGTTACTGACAGCAGTAATAAATTAACTATATTTCAGTCTCATTATAAAATATATAAAATACATCTGCTTTCATCTGATGTTTGCCTCAAGGATCTTCTTAAAGCTATTGGCTAGAATTGTGTCTCAAGGCTTATGAAAAGGATTATACTAAGTACTATGAATTATTGATGATTCAAAAAATAGACTCTTGGGTAAAAGCTTACAAGCTGACAACCCTTAAATAATTTTCAGACAAAAATGAGTGGATTTAATAAAATTTTCTGGATTCTTTTAGTCTATAGCAGATCAAAACCATGAATGCATATTGTTGATTCAAAATAGAGAATAAAAAAATTTAATTGCATATGGCTAAATTAATAGATACAAAAAGTTTTATTGTGTGTATTTATTTTGAATAGTGTCAATTTTGTAATTTTTATGAACAGCTTTATGGAAGACACAGTTCACATATAATAAACGATATATGTTTAAGTTGCACAATTTAATAAGTTTTGACATATACACCCTGTATAAGTATGTCATCACAATCAAGATTATGAACACATCCATAACCTCTGCAAGTTTCCCTGTAGACCTTTTTAATTCCCCCTCCGGCCCAACTCTAACATGCCCCTGTCCCTAGACGACCACCGATCAGCTTTTTGTCAAAAAAATTAAGTTGTATTTTCTAGAATTTCATCAAATTAAAATAAAACTTTATGTACTCTTTTTTCATCTGGCTTCTTTCACTTAGCATAATTTTTTGAGATCCATCCATGCTATTATGTGTATCAATAATGAATTTCTTATTATTGCTGAATAGCATTCTATTTCACGGTGTACTACATTTTGTTTCTCCATTCAACTATTGATAGACATTTGGATTGTTTATAATCTTTGGCTATTACAAATAAAGCTAGTATGAACATTTATGTACTAGTCATTGTATGAACCTATGCCTTTATTATCTTGGGCGAATGCCTATGGGTGGAATGACTGGATCATAGAGCAGGTGTATACTGAACTTTTTAAGAAACTTCAAAAGCATTTTTTGAAGTGGTCATGCCATTTTATATTCCCACCAGCTGTGTAGGAGAGGTACAGTTTTTCCATATCCTTGACAAAACATGGCATTGTCAATCATTTAGATTATAGATATTTCAGTAGGTATTTAGTGGGATCTCATTGTGGTTTTAATTTGCATTTCCCTAATGAATTATTAGCAATTGGGGCAAGTTTTTATGTACTTACTTGCTATCCCTATGTCTTTTTTGAATTGTTTATTCAAATCTTTTTTCCATTTTTTATTTGGATTTTTTCTTATTATTAGGTCTTAAAATTCCTACACATATTATGGATACAAGTTATTCATTAGATACATGCTTTAGAAATACTTTTTTCAAATCTGGAGCTTGTCTTGTCATTCTCTTACCATTGATTTCGAAAATAAAGTGTTTCATTTAAACGTTAAATTTATTGTTTTTATCTTTTACACATTATGCAATTAGTATGATATATAAGAAATTTTTGTCTAACCCAAAGTCACATAAATTTTCTCCTGTTTTCTTTTAGACTCTTTAAGGTTTTACATTCAGGTCTGTGATTAATTTTGAACAAATTTTATATTGTGCGTGATGAATCAAATATTATTTTTTGCACATGGATATTTAATTGTTCTAGCACCATGTATTAAAGACTGACCTTTTCCATTGAACTGTCTTTGCATTTTTATATATAATATTTTGTCCATATATTTTTAACAAATATGGGCTCTATTTCTGAACTGTCTATTCTGTTATACTGACATCTGCCTTCATGCCAAATAACTATAATGTCATGATTATCTTATAATGAATATTGAATCAAGTATTGTATGTCCTTCCACTTTATCTTTTCAAAGTTGTGGTTATTCTAGGTTCTTTGCCTTCCCATATGAAGTTTAGAATCAGCTAGTCAGTTTGCACAAAACCAAACCAAACCAAAACAAAATTTCCCAGGATTTAGAATGGGACTTTGTTGAGTCTGTGGATCTTTTTGGGAAGAACTGAGCCTTTAACTATATTGAGCCTTCAAATGCAAAACAACCACTAATACCACCATTTATTTAAGTCCTCTTTAACGTCCCCCAGTGATGTTTGATAGTACAGGACATGGATGTACAGAGTGTACAGGACATGCTTGTCTTATGTCAGATTTATCCCAATTTTATATTGTTCAGTGCTTTGAAATTGTTTTGTTTTTAAAAAGTTCTGCTTTCAGTAGTTCATTGCTAGAAACGCAATGCATAAAACGGAGAAACACAATTGCTTATTTTAATATGCTGCATTTTAAACTTACTTTTTAGATTTGGTAGCTTTCCTGTAGATTCCATTAGATTTTCTACATAAGTGATTCTTCATCTGTGAAAAATACAGTTTAACTTCTTCCTTTCAAATCTAGATGCCTTTTATTTCTGTCACACTTTATTATACTTGTTCCAAAATAATGTCGAGTAAAAGTGGTGAGAGTAGCCTTTTTTGCTTCATGATCTCAAGAGTAAAATATTCATTCTTTCACTGTTAAATATAATATTAGCTGCAGGTTTTCCACAAACCTCTTTTTACCACGTTTAGGATATTGTATTTACTTAAACAGTTCTATCAGTCTTATACATAAGTCATACCTGACATTCATGGGCAGCATATGGGCATGGAACGTCCACCTCTTAACTCATTTGTTTCCTAGTTTACTGACAGTTTTTTATGAGTCTTTATCATTTGGACTTAATCCAGTGGTTTTCTTTATCTGTTAAAACAATCATATTTTTTCCTCTTTTTAAAACTTTATTGGTGAATTACATTGCTTGTAAAAAATGTTAACCAACTTGGCCGGGCGCAGTGGCTCACGCCCTGTATTCCCAGCATTTGGGAGGCTGAGGCAGGCGGATCACGAGGTCAGGAGATCGAGATCATCCTGGCTAACACGGTGGAAATCACATCTTACTAAAAATACAAACGAAGGAAATAGCCGGCATGTGGCGCGGCGCTGTAATCCCAGATACTCTGGGAGGCTGAGGCAGGGAATGGCGTGAACCCGGGACGGCAGAGCTTGCAGTGAGCCAATCACGCCACTGCACTCCCAGCCTGGGCGACAGAGGGGAGACTCCTCCTCAAAAGAAAAAAAAAAAAAAGAATATATATATTATATATATAGTATATTATAGATATATATATATATATACACACACACACACACACACACACACACACACCAATTCGAGTTCTTAGGATCAGCCTCACTTGGTTATGATATTTTATCCTTCTTATTCAATTTTGTATTTGAGTTGAAGTTTGTTTATAATTTAGTGTAAGTATGGGGGATATTGACCTGCAGATTTATGTTTCTATAATACGTTTGTCTGGTTTTGCACTGTGATAATGTTGGCCTCATAAAATTAGTTAGAAAATATTTCTCTTTTCCGTTTTATGGAGGATGTTTTGCAGAATAGTTATTACTTCTTCCTTAAGTAGTTTATAGAATTCATTTAGGACAGTTTCAATTATAAACTCAATTTCCTTAATAGATATAGAGTCATTCAAGTTATATATTTCTTGTGGAAAGGGATTTGTTAATTTTATCATTCATGAAATTTGTTCATTTCATGTTTTCAGATTTATTGTTATAAAATTATTAATAATTTGCCTCTGTTATAATTTTTTTATTCACCAACTGCGTTATTTGTAAAAACCAAAGCACATTTCAAGAGCTGAAATAAAAAACTTGCTATTTATAGGTTAAAATGACCAACAAGCATGCTTAAAGGAAAAAAATATTTTAGAAATTCAATTTAAAATGTTTCCCTCTTTGATAGCAGTACAGTAAATCCTCACTTAACATCACGGATAGGCTCTCAGCAACTGCAACTGTAAGTGAAACAACATATAATTAAACCATTTTTTTGTTCTCATCAACAACAAAATGAGATTGAAGGAAGCAGCATTATTTGACGACCTGTTATAGGTCATTTTGCTTAAAGTCGCAGTTTCCAAGAACCTATTGACGATGTTAAGTAAGGATTTACTGTACTTCTTTATTTTTTTTTTCAGGAATTTTTTTTATTATACTTTATGTTCTAGGGTACATGTGCACAACGTGCAGGTTTGTTACATATGTATACATGTGCCATGAAGGTGTGCTGCACCCATTAACTCATCATTTACATTAGGTATATCTCCTAATGCTATCCCTCCCCACTCCCCCCACCCCATAACAGGCCCTGGTGTGTGATGTTCCCCTTCCTGTGTCCAAGTGTTCTCACTGTTCAATTCCCACCTATGAGTGAGAACATGTGGTGTTTGGTTTTCTGTTCTTACGATAGTCTGCTGAGAATGACGGTTTCCAGCTGCATCCATGTCCCTACAAAGGACATTAACTCATTCTTTTTTATGGCTGCATAAGGATGTGGAGAAATAGGAACACTTTTACACTGTTGGTGGGACTGCAAACTAGTTCAACCATTGTGGAAGACTGTGGTGATTCCTCAAGGATCTAGAACTAGAAATAACATTTGACCCAGCTATCCCATTACTGGGTATATACCCAAAGGATTATAAATCATGCTGCTATAAAGACACATGCACACATATGTTTATTGCAGCACTATTCAAAATAGCAAAGACTTGGAACCAACCCAAATATCCATCAATGACAGACTGGATTAAGAAACTGTGGCCATCAGAGAAATGCAAATCAAAACCACAATGAGATACCATCTCATACCAGTTAGAATGGCAATCATTAAAAAGTCAGGAAACAACAGGTACTGTACTTATTTCTTAACACAGTTATATATGCATGCACATGTAATATGTAACTCTTATATATTCAATACTTGTTATATAAGAAATTAAAAGAATGAAGTTATATAAAAAATTAAATGCTAGGTCTATTCTCAGCCAACATCCCCTTCAATTGCACTCCACAAGCATATGGCCCAATATTGGGAACATCTTGCCATGTGGAAGATAAATCTAGCATTTAAAAATACCCAATTTTTTAAAGCATGGCCCCTACATACCACACAGGTTCTTCTTTTGGTGCTCAACTGATGAATCAGTAATTGATTCTCCTCTAAGTTGCAGTTGCAGTTATAATCCAGTTGCAGTTACAACCTAGTGACAATTTCTAAGAACTTATCCATGATGCTAGTGAGGACCTACTGTACTCCCAGAGCCACCTATTCCTCTCGAGGATTCTTTTGACAGTCCTGTTGGAGAATCAATTACTGATTCATTAGCTGAGTGGTGACTCAGACTGGTCACCTTTATTTTTCTGAGATCCTATGGACATCACTGACAAGGTTCCTACACAAGCTTCTTTCCAAGCATTACCCAAATGTCCCCCATGCTCCCACAGAGCCATTTAAAGACAATTTAGTCTCTTCAGACTGTGCTTTTTGCCTTTAAGTATACCTTATAATTGTTCTGTTGAAATTGTTCTGCAGACAGGATGTACTGGGTAAAAGGAGCTATAGTGAATAGATAGGCCTTTAGTGATGTAGTGATAAGATGTGGGTAGGCAAGCATTCTATATCCCTATGATTAGGTCTCAGTCTTTTAGTGAGTCTGCACCCCTGGACTGTGAATTTTGCAGGCATTTCTCAGCATTCCCCCTCTTCCTTAGGTAGAATAGAGTGGCTGGAAGGGGCTGACTTTGTGAGTTTTCCTTTCCCCAGGTAAATTAGGCTCTGATATAGCCCCGGTAGGTTAGGCTGTAGTAAAATAGTTTATCCTAGGGCAGGCCTTGTTAAGAACAGAATCTTTTGATATATTTCAGAATGATTTCTTTCTTTTTTGAATGTTTTGCTGTTGTTGTTGTTGTTTTTTTTTTCCTGCTCCACTGGAAGTATAAGGGGATATTTTCTGATATTCACTTTCAGACCTAGTAGAGCTCCTGGGGACAGAATTCACAAAATTATGGGGATGACTGAGCACTTATTTCAGTTCTCAGTACAACTGGTCTCCCTGGACATTTTAAATCACAGAGTTGTTCATGATGAGCCTCCAGCAATTTGTCAATTAAAGTTTGGGTCTTCCTACTCCAGCACTGACTCCCTCAGAGTCTTGTGCTTGTGGGTTTCTGCTCACATAACTTGAGACTGCCTGTATCAGCCTGTTTCTTTCCAATATGGGAGGCAATGGTTTGTCATGTGACTTCAAATCTCTGACAAATCTAAGCAGAGTTATTGATTTTCAGTTTGTTCAGCTTTTACTTGTTTTGGAGATGGAATGACAACTTCCAAGCTTCTCACTTGCCAAACCAAAACCTGGAAGCCTTTATTATAATTTTAATATCTGTATTATCTGTAGTAATGTCACCTCTCTTATTTTTGATACCGACATGTTTGGTCTTACCTCTTTTCTTCCTGATCAGACTGACTAGAATTTATCAATTTTAAAATTTTCTTAGAGAACTATCTTTTGTTTTTATTTTCTCTACTTTTTATGTTTCATTGATATCTACTCTGGAATTTATTATCTCCATTTGCCTGATTACTCTGGGTTTAGTTTGCTCTTTTCTTCTAAGCTTTTAAACACCACTTAGTCAAATGTTCTTTCTATATTTGTGTAAGTCTGATCCAATAGCTCTATGTCCATGTTAGTGTTCTTTAGTTTTTTAACCAACTCAGAAGTAACACGAATCAAAATAATTCCCAAGTGAAGTCCTTGTTTTCTCAATTTGGAAATATTGCCCTTCCATGAGTACAGTTAAACCTTAGACTAATTTCTTCCCAATTGAAGTGAGGGTAAAACAAGACATTAAACATTTTCTAATAGATTTTACTATCTCTTCTGCTCTAAAAGTACTCACTAATGAAAAATTCATTCCTCTGTTGACATTTTATTATAAGTTCTTAACTGAATACTCATTTCAGCCAAACTGAATCTCTGGTTTCCTTAATATGCTTATATTAATAAACTAGAAAGTTGGAAAATAATTTCAAAATACCCACTTAATTTCATACAACAAAGCAAAATGGTTACATAATTCTATAGAACCAAAACCCTGAAATCATAGAAATTTTAACCATAAAACTCAAAAAATTTATCTTTTCTCAAAAGTTACACAATAATGAGTAGGTTAAGACCAAAAAGTGAATTCCTCTATGGTCCAGAAAGAGTATCTGTGGAGAGCAGGTACTCTAGAACAGAGTGTCCCTGCTCCTGGGCCACAGACCAGTACCTGTCTCTGGCCTGTTAAGAACCAGGCTTCACAGGGAGGTGAGTGGCAACCAGAGAGCAAAGCTGAGCTCTGCCTCCTGTCAGATCAACAGTGGCATTAGATTCTCATAAGAGCTCAAATCCTATTGTGAACAGCACATGCGAGAGATCTAGGTTGCATACTCCCTATGAGAATCTAATGATAAATTAATGCACTTGAATCATCCTGAAACCACCTGTGCCCCCTGCCCCATGTCCATGGAATAATTGTTTTCCACAGAACCAGTCCTTGATGCCAGAAAGGGTGGGGACCGCTGTTCTAGAGAACTATTTTCTTCCACACATATTTGTATTTATTTCAATATTCTTTCCAGATGATTTTGTTTCATCATACAGGCCACTAGGTTCTAAAATTATTAGCGAGTTTACAACTTATTACTTGTGTATTTCTTCTGCCTACCCATTCCTTCTTCCTTTCTCTAAGAGCTCCATAAATGTAGACTGTAGTGCTTAGTTTCCAGTGACAGCTTCCAAGAATTATTCCCCATCCTGTATGTGCATGCCACTCTTGATGTCAAGTAGTACAGCTGGTTTCTCCTTTCTTTGACTCTGGTCTGCCTTAAAATTTGCTTTGGCAAGTTGAATACAGTGGAAACCATGTTTTGGGACTTTCAAGTCGCCTTTAGATAGCTGAAAATTCCCATTTTCCACTTTTTGGAACCCAACTGACAACTACAAGGAGCCCAAGTCACACAGTAATGCCATGAGGAGAACCAAAGTGTTCCTGTTGAAAGATTCCACTGAGCACCCAGCCAACTGAAAACCAAGTAAGGAGCCATCTTTAAGCTTGTAACTCATTTGCTTCCCCAGATGACTTGAAGTAGAAGAACCATCCAGCAGAGTTCAGTCAACCCACAGACTTGGAAGAGATTACAAAGTGGCTGTTGTTTTAAGTCATTTGAATGATCAGAATTATTATACGATAGCAGAAAGCTAAAGTATAGAATGACAGAATATATGGTTTTAAATTTTCTTATTATTAGGGGGGCTTGAAATAAACATTCTAAAAATTCTGCTTCCTCCCTCACAAATAAGTTAAGCAGAAAAGCTATATTGATATTTTTGGGAGGTCAAACATAGGAGATTCTTTATGAACAGATTAATATTTTCCATGACTATGTGTACATTGCCAGGATTGTAGGACATAACATGAAAGAAAAGATAGAAGTAAAAGGTCATAAAATTAAGATTACAACATTTGGCTGCCATGAAGGTAGTTTTGTTGCCTAGGAAAGTACATAATATATTTACATGTATATAGTAACAAAATACTTTTAGGGCTATTACTGTCTTTTCTAGTATAATTAGCACACTTATTAGTAGGATAAATCAAAAGTAATATGGCAAAATTCAGAACTATTCTATTTATTTTAGTCCAGGAATAATGAGAAGGGGAAAACCCTAAAACGTTAGAATGACCTGACTTTTCACAAGAAAAATTACATTCAAAAAATGTCTTATTCATAACTTATTACAATAGTTACTTATAATTTGCTAAATTATTGGAAGAATATGAGAAAGAAGTGATGCTATGCAGAACATGGAATATTTTGGAAAACACCAGGAAATAATAAAATAGCCGAACATAAACTAATTAGAACTGAAAACGTCCATCTAATCATGATATACTGTGCATGACAATATAAAATGAAATGACTTAAAATTCCATTGTGACTTTTATGAGACTGAGAGATCAATATTAAGTTAATAAGAGGTCCACAGAAATGAAACAGGGTCAAACTTGCTTTAGAATCATTTCCTTTAGACTTGCTGTATACATTGTACTTAACTTTAGTAAATAATTTGCAGCCTCGTATGTAAGTTATTTCTGACATAGACTAGCAGGATGTAGTCATGAAACATCCAATTCTAAAATCTTTTGGCTTATAGTTCTGGTGGAGAGGTAAGTGAAGTTTACCAAAGCTGTGAATTGTCATTAAGCTAAAGGAGATGTGAATCTGAATAAGGAAAGCAGACTCACAATAATCATAGTGGAGTGTTTTATGGCATGGATGAGATATAAGGGAAAAAACAAACAGCCTGCCTATCCATTTGGACACTACTACATTTAGAAAAAATTATCAGAGAGCTTATGAGAAAAATTGGCAGGGCTGTGCAACGTGCCTCTAAACCCCTGTTCAGCATAAATCTAAAGTATCTAAAATAAAAAAGTGTCTGTGTTTAGCTCTGCTAACCAAAACTTTGTAAATGTACATGCATTTTGACCTACATATCCTATTTCAAGGATTAAAACCAAGGATATACAGGCAAAATCTTTTCAGGATGTCTGCATAAAGATATTTATTGCATACTTTTGTAATAATATTTTAAAAGACATAAAGCGGTGTCCATCAGTAAGAAACCTTAAAACTAAATTGTAGTATATACATAAAATGGAATAATAAAATTAGTCATAAAAATAATGAGGCTGAGGTTGAGTTGTATGTATTTATATGGAAATATATCTAAGACCTTAATTTTAGGAGGAAAAGAAAAATCCTGGAACATAGAGTATGATCTTTTGCGGGGAGGGGGGAATGTGAAAGAATATATAAATAGATACATATATTTGGGCATACACATTGATTTTCTAAGAGGAAACTGACTCTTAAATTTCTAATGGTAGTTACCTTTGGGAAGTAGGACTAGGTAGAGTAGAGAAGGTATCACTTTCATTTTATACTTGCATATATTGGTTCAATATCTTGAACTTTAACTTCTATTAATTTTTTAATTAATAAAAGCTGATACTAACCAGGTTCATTGTGCCCATATGAATAAAGCAATCACTGATGGTTGGTTTTGCAAAAGAGAAAAGGGTTAGTCACAAGCAAGGAGGAGGAGGAAGAACAGCTCTCAAACCTACCTCCCTGAAGATAGGGCTTAAGACTATGTACGGGTTAGAGAAGCGGAGTGGTCTAAGGTGTGGAGAAAGGTGTTTGGCAGTAGGAGAAAGCAATCAGTGGTCTGTGCAAGCCTAATCGGGGAATTTACCTCTTTTTCTTTTTTTCTTTTTTTTTCAGACGGAGTCTCGCTCTGCCGCCTACGCTGGAGTGCACTGGCCGGATCTCAGCTCACTGCAAGCTCCGCCTCCCGGGTTTACGTCATTCTCCCGCCTCAGCCTCCCGAGTAGCTGGGACTGCAGGCGCCCGCCACCTCGCCCGGCTAGTTTTTTGTATTTTTTAGTAGAGACGGGGTTTCACTGTGTTAGCCAGGATGGTCTGGATCTCCTGACCTCCTGATCCGCCCGTCTCGGCCTCCCAAAGTGCTGGGATTACAGGCTTGAGCCACTGCCCCCGGCAGGAATTTACCTCTTAACAAAACGTGTTCAGAAAATGGTGGCCTTAGCATGATCTGAGGATGAAGTTTCTGGCCCTCCAATATTTAAAGGTCAACTCTCGGGCATTTCTTCCGGCCCAGTTGAAAGGTTGGTGGTCTTAGCTGGATTAAACTGAACTGGAGGTGCCGCAAGTTCCTGAGAAACAATGTAAGTGACAATCCCCATGGTGATGGTAATAATACCATATATTATTAATATATTACCATCTCCATAGTATAATATTTATACACATAAATGTTATCTATAAGAAAGCCAGGGAAGGTTAAGTTACAGCAGTCAATGATGGTGCTTTCAGCTACATGGGTAGAAAATATTTAAAAAATAGAATAAAAAGCGGGCAACCAAAAGCAAGGGCAGGTTAAGTTTGGCAGACATAATGAGATCAGCCCATGGGTTTCAAAGTTATCTGGTGGGGAATAGGGACCATATCTCTTCTTTGAATTAACTATATTTCAAAACACTGTGTTAAATTAAATATACAAATAATGCTTCACATTTTTAAAGAATTTCAAAATAACTTCCTGGCTTTAATTCAGATTTTTCCTACAAAAATACCATATATTTAACTTAAGCTGGCCTCAGAATATTTGACATGACTCCTTAGAGAGAAGTTGAAGAAGGCTTCAATAAAACGTTTCTTTCATCTTTCAAAACACTTATTAAATATCTATCATGTATAAAGCACTACATAACCATTGAATGTAACATTCAATCTAGGTTTTCAAGACACAAATGGATTTTCTAGGAAGTAAATGTGAGAAAGATCATTTTAGACAAAATAATGTCCATGAAAGGACATTCTAGGTTCAAGAAGCAGTGCATTCAGTGTAATTATACAGGGTGCAGTCATGAGTGAGGAAACCAAGAAGGTAACTTAAGGTCACACCTTCAAGTGTCAGTAATACAATTTTTAAAATGTTTAGATATCTTCATTTGGTTACTGATTCATTCATTCAATAAATACGTATTGTGTGCTTATTCTCAGTTTTGGTTTCAGAAAAAAAAAAACAAAACAGATTTTGAGACAGCAGTGTATGAAAGTAGTTCATTTAAGATATGATTTCAGGTCACATTGCAAAGGAATAAGGAGATGTGAAAGAGAAGAAGGGAGAACCAATAAATCCTGTGGCAATCTTTGGTGACAGTCAAAACAACTAGGGTTCAATTTTCCTCAAGAACCCTCAGACAGATGGTGTGGAAAACACTTGAGAATTGTTTCACCAGGGATCTAGAATGCTCTGAAACTTAATTAAATATTTGTGTATCATTTTTAAAAGAATATATAAATGGATATAGTGAATTATAAGCAATAAGTAAATGCATGGGAATGATCGGTGAGAGAAAGAAGAATTTAAAATAAGAGAACCAAAAATAAAATCTCATGGAATCCTAAAATTTAATGTGTATACTGAGAAGTAATGCCAGAGAAAAAAAGATGAAGATATTCCTAAACCTAAAGAACATGGCAAAAGTAGTGTTATGGAAATCTGGAGAAACATCAAGGAGAATGTGATCAATAACAATCAACATTAATGTACTAAATATCTGTTAAATGGCCACTAGGTGTTAGACGTTGTTAGAGCAAATAAGGATAGATTAAAAACAAGTCATGCTTGCCTCCTCGTAGATTTTTCTGGAAGGATGCACCCAGAAATACAGGTCTATCAAGGAACATAGATCTTTAAGTGGAACATCTCAGGAGACCAAACAGAATCCAGACGATGTAGGGAAAGTTAATGCCCAATAAGGAGCCAATGGACTGAAGAAAATGAAGGGATCACAGTGCTGAATGTCTTATGGGATCAAACAGCAGCTGGATATTGAGTGTCTAGACAGTTGGAAGATTGCAAGCAGTAGCCAAATTTATCCCCTCATATATAGTCTTGAAATATGTGAAGCAAAAATGTAACAGAACCAAGAAAGTTATAAACGTACAAGACCAAAAGCATAATTTTCAGGTATAGTGCAAAATGAAAATGTGAGACACCTACTTTAAGAATTTTCTAAGAATTTCAAGATGGCTATTGCAGAACATTAAAGCAATCATGGGTCCTGCTAAGTATGGGGCCCTCTGTGACTGTACAAATTGTATGCTCATGAAGATGGTCATGTGGTTATTTACATAGTCTTGATATATATAAAGCAAAAATTTTGACAGAACCAAATGGAGGAAATGACAATTCAAGTCTCACAGATATTAAAATGTAGCTCTCAAAGTCATTGACCCAGCACATGATTCTAAAGAACGTGGAAAATTTTAAAAGGTTTGCCTAAGGATATTTATATAAAACCTACACTCAACAATAATAGAATACACATTCCTCTCAAGCAAACATTACGCATTACAAAACTTGGCCATATTTTCAGAAATCCAAATCCTAAAGGTTTGTTATCATATCAATCATATTCTCTGACTAAAATACAATTGACTTAAACCTAAATAATGAAGCTATTACTTAAAAACCATAAATTTATAAGTGTAGAAACTCATTTAATAACTCCTGGAATAGTAAAACAATTCATAATTGAATAAACAATTACAACTAACTGATTATTAGGACACTTCATATGCAATATTATAAAAAGTAGGAATTTTATAGCCTTACAGGAAAAATGTAGTCATATGAGCTTATATTACAGAAGAAGAAAGGCTGTAAATCAATGAGACAAACATCCCAATTAAGATATAAGAAAATAACATAATAAAACCAAAGAAAATAGTTTAAAACTAAATTAAATATAAACAAGCAATATAAAAGAAAAGACTAACAGAATTAAAGGTCAGCACTTGGGAAAAAAATGAATAAAGTAGGAAAATTTGAGAAGATTAACCAAAAATAAGAGAGTAGGTAAAACATAAAAGTCAAAGAAGAGGACATGGAGATACAACAAAATAAAGACACATTAAAACTGATAAAATGTTATAAACATTTTACCTTTATAAGTTAAAGCCCTATATAAAGTGAATAGTTACTTAGAAAAGGGTATTTTAAAGAATCATTTATTGTCCCAAACCCATTCAAGGAATTGAATTGATATTTCATAATCTATGTATACTGGTCCCATTTTAACACTTGTTAAATAGAAAATAACAAGGTGATCTTGATTATTAAGACAGTTATAAAATCCTATATAAAGTTAGCAAATAAAATCTAGCGATGTAAAATTATTGATATAGCATGATTATATTAGGATTATTTAAAGCACACAAAAATGGTTTTGATTTAATAAATAAATCTGACTGTTGGTGCTGGCCAAGATGGAAGAGGCTCATTCCTCTCAGGTCTTCATTCTCACAACTAAAATATTTTGGAAATAAATGGGATCCAACTTTTACAATGCAATGCACAAAATGCCTAGGATACAATGGCAGGTCAATTATTACACTAAGAACCAGGAAAATAACTGGTGTGAGAAAAGAAAATCAATAGATACCAACAATGAGATAATTCAGATGTTGGAATTATCTGACAAAGATTTTATAGCAGCCATCATAAAAATTTTCCAACAAGCAATTTAAAACAGATTGAAAGAAATGAAAAATAATAGAAGGGCTCAGCAAAAAATAGAATGTCTTTAAAGAATAAGACAAATTTACAGAACTGAAAACTATAACTAAATTTTAAAATACATTAACAGATGGACATAATAGCAGCAAAAATATGATAGATAAAAGAATCAGTGAACTTAAAAGAATGACAGAGATTATCTAAACTTAATAACAGAGAAATAGAGTAAAAAGTGAACAAACTCTCAATTACCTGTGGGACAATAACAAAAAATCTAACATGCCTTTCATTGAAGTACAGAAGGAAAGGAGAAAGAGATTGGGACTGGAAAAAATATTTGAATAAATAATGACTAAAAATTTTCCAGATTTAATGAAAAGTATAAACCTGTAGATTCAGATGCTAAGTAAAATCCGTAAAGGATAAATACAAAGACTCTGTGTCGAGACACATCATATTTAAAGTTTTGAACGCTAAAGACAGGAAATATCTTAAAATATGTTAGAAAGAAACAATTTACCAATTTCCATGGGGGATTAGTTCCAGGACCCATGGATGCTCAAGTCCCTTATAAAAATGGCATAGTATTATATATAACCCATGCACATCCTCTCACATATTTTAAATCATCTCTAGATTGCTTGTAATATCTAATACAATGTAAATACTGTGCAAATTGCTGTCGTACTGTCATTTTAAAATTTGTATTATTGCATTATTTTTATTTTTATTGATTTCTTTTCAAATATTTTTAATCTGCAGTTGGTTGAATCCCTAGATATGGAACCTGCGGATACAGAGGGACTATATTAGTACTTACAAGAGGACTCCAGTTTGAATGACAGTAGATTGCTCATCTGAAATATAGACCCCAAAGCAGCACAAGATATTTCAAGTGCTGAAAGAAGATGAAAAAATAAAACTATCTAATGCAGAGTCTATACCTAGTGAAACTATCTTTCCAGAGTGAAGGGAAAATTAAATATATTCTCAGATAAAGATAAGCTAAGATAATTTGTCCATAATAAAATCTATCATTAAAGTAAGGCAAAAGGAAGTTCTTCAAGAAAAGAATAATAGAACTGAAACTTCAGAAAAGGAAAAAACAAAACAATTAGTAAAATTGGGATAAATATATTAAATGATTCTCATGAATTTCTTAAATAACATTTCATTGTTGAAGCAAAAATTATTCTCTGATGTAACATTTAATGTATATAGAGGAATGCTTGAGACAATTGTATTTTAAAAGTGGAGCAGATAAAGGGACCTAAATGGAAGTAAACTTTTCATACTTCACATGAGGTGGTAAAATATTGACTTTAGTAAATTGTGATAAGTTTCATTTGTAAATTATAATACTTAGAGCAACCACTAATAAAACCATACAAAATTCTATGCCCCAAATCACAGTTAATTAAATCAAAATCTATTTTTAAAAATAATTAAACAACCACATGGGGTAATAAAAGGGAAAAGGAAAAACAGAAAACCAATAATAACAGGGCCTTACTATTAGACCCCATAAATATTAATAATATTTAAGCCCTAATATACTAACAATTACTTTGAATGCAGTGGTCTCAACACATCAGTGAAAAATCAGAAATTGGCAAAGTAGATTTTTTAAAAAATGATCTAACATTCTACCTGCAAGAAACTGATTCAATATAACATGAGCGGCTTGAAAGCATAAGATCTTGCACATGTTTTGTTAGATTTAGATTTAAGTCTTTCATTTTATTTGAAGTGGTTGTATTTGCTATTATATTTTAAATTTCAGTTTCCATATTTTTGTAGAAATTTGCTGATTCTTCTTTCTACCTACTCAAATCTATTTTTGAGCCTCAGGTGAAGTTTTCATCTCAGTTATTTTACTTTTCAACTGCAGAATGTATATATGTGGTTTCATATGTACTTGGTGTCTATTTTCTTATTGATGTCTATTTGGTGAGAAAGAGTTCTCTTTCTCTCTTCTAGGTCAGCGGTCCCCAACCTTTTTGGCACCAGGGAACAGTTTCCTGGTAGACAATCTTTGTATTGGTGGGTGCAGGGATGTGAATGGTTTTCGGGATGAAACTGTTGCACCTCGGATCATCAGTCATCAGTTAGATTCTCATAAGGAGTGCACAAGCTAGATCCCTCTCATGTGTAGTTCACAATAGGGTTTGCACTCCTATAAAAATCTAATTTCACTGCTGATCTGACAGGAGGCAGAGCTCAGGTGGCAAAGTTTGCTCACCCACCGCTCACCTCCTGCTGTGCAGCCCAGGCTCTAACAGGCCATGGACCAGTACCAGTCTGGGCTGAGGGTTGAGGAACCCTGCCTCAGACATAGTTTTATTAGCTCTTTGAAAACACTTAGAATAGCTTACAACATCTGTAAGTACAATATCTGGGCTTCCTTGGGACAGCTTCAACTGAGTGACTATTTTTCTGTGTGTGGGTCATATTTTCTTCTTGTTTTGCATGTTTCACATTTTTGCTGAATACTGAACATTTTAAACACTATATGTGGCAAATCTGGGGTTTGCTGTTGTCATTGCTTATTATAGTTTTTGTTTGTTCAGTGACTTTTCTGAACTAAATTTGTAATGTCTATATATTTTGGCACATGTGGTCCTTAGATCTTCCCCCAGCTAGTTCAATAGCGAGCTAACAAAGATTGCCTTAATGCCTGGAATGAAAAAGTCTCCCAGTCTTTACCAGGGGTTCTGTATATCTGTTGGGGCATGTAATTAACACTCAACCAGGCAGTTGACAATTCTGTATTACCTCTCTCTTCCTGCTTGCACAGAGCCTCAAAGTCAGTGAAGATGAGAATGTAGGGACTTCTCAGGCCATTTGGATACATATGCACAACGCTGAGCATGCGCATAGCCTTATGCATGCACACAACCTTATGTATGTGTGGAGTCTTTTAGATACTCAAAAAAATGTTGGAGCTTTTCAAAGTCCATATGAATATTTCAGTTTTCAACTATTCTGTTCAAGTTTTTTGATTTGTCTATTTTTGCCCAACCGCTATCCACCACCTCAAGCAGTCATGAAGTTAAACACTTTGCTGTAATTGTTTTCACCAAATGTCTCCTGGGGAAAAGCTTGAGTCAGATCAAATATGGATAATCTTGCCAATGGGGTCTTCCAGGTAACCATCCGACTGGTAAAAGAATAAGTCTGACTGGGCATAGTGGCTCAAACCTGTAATCTCAGCACTTTGGGAGGCCGAGGCAGGAAGATCATGTGAGGTCAGGAGTTCAAGACCAGCCTGGCCAACATGTTGAAACCACGTCTCTACTAAAAATGCAAAAATTAGCTGGACATGGTGTAATCCCAGCTACTTGGGTGCCTGTAATCCCAGCTACTTGGGAGGCTGAGGTAGAAGAATTGCTTGAACCCAGGAGATGGAGGTTGCAGCGAGCTGAGATTGCGCCACTGCACTACAGCCTGAGTGACAGAGCTAGACTCCGTCAAAAAAAAA
>NW_016815631.1:1505936-1510528 GCF_001698545.2 Rhinopithecus bieti | reverse complement strand
AAAAAAAAAAAAAAAAAAGAAAGAGAAGAAAGAAAGAGAGAGAGAGGGAGGGAGGGAGGGAGGGAGGGAAGGAAAAAAGAAAGAAAAAAGAAAAGAAAAGAAAAGAAAGAAAGAAAGAAAGAAAGGAAAGAAAGAAAGAAAGAAAGAAAGAAAGAAAGAAAGAAAGAAAGAAAGAAAGAAAGAAAGAAAGAAAGAAAGAAAGAAAGAAAGAAAGGGAAAGAGAAAGAAAGAAAAAGCGAAAGAGCGAAAGGAAGGAAGGAAGGAAGAAAAGAAAGAAGAAAGAAAGAAAGAAAGAGAAAGAAAGCAAAAGAGCAAAAGGAAGGACGGAAGGAAGGAAGATAGGAAGGAAGAAAGGAAGGAAGAAAGGAAGGAAGAAAGAAAGAAAGATTGGGAATGAAGCTTTGAAAGGGCCCCAACACCACACAGCAGTTATTTTTCAAGACTGCCACAGAGTAGTGGAAAATGGGAGATGGAATTAAGGCATGTTAAAATGCAACAAAACTCTCTATTTTTATCAAGTTTCATCATTTATCTTGAAAAAAAAAAATGCTCACTTGGTTGCTGCAAGCCTTTGGTTAATTTCCAAAATCCGGAAAATGTTGGTTCTTACCATGTCTCCAGTTATCTCATTGCTTTTATGGAGGAGGGAGTTTTTAGTGAAACATATCCCACATATTGCTGACATCCTCTACATCTGTTCATGATGTAATCTCTTACAGTAGGAACTAAAGAAAACATCTCTATTCTGCTAAAGGACATTGGTAGCAAATATCTGTTCTGGTGAAATATTGAAAACAACATATTCAGAATCAGAATCAAGACTACCCACTGTCATCAAAACTACCAACATCACTAGAATTGTTAGCTTCAAAACAAGAAAAGAAAATAAAATTACAGCATACACAATTTGGAAAGCAAGCAACAAAAGTATTATTATTATAGTCATACGATAAAATAACCTACATAGAAACCCAAAAGATTCCAGTGAAAATGAATTAGAATTATTTAGATTAACAATGATGCTGAGTACTAAATCAATACACAAAATAATTTGCATTTCTACATAAAAATAACAACTGTTTAGTAAATTTAATAAGAAGAAACATACTATCAAGCTTATATAAACAAGGCAGTGTAGTATTGGTATACAGATATACAAAAGTAATCAATGGGTAGAATGAGAGTCCAGAAATAGCCCCACAATTACATGGTCAGTTAATTGTTGATGAAGTTGCCAAAGCATTGCAATGGGGAAACATGAATCTTTTCAACTATTATTGCAGAAAACATATGCAAAAGTAATCACTGTATATGTTTATTTGACCCCTACCGAACACCATACACAAATATTTATTTGAAATGAATGAAGGGTTTGTATTTAAGAGAGAAAGCTATAAAACTACTAGAAGAGAACAGAAGAATATCTTCACAGCTGTGATGATAGGAAAGTGAGGAAAAATGAAATGAAACACAAAAGCACGAACCGTAAGAAAAACTATTAAATAAATTAGACTTTGTAAAATTTTAAGTGTCTACACATCCAAAGACACTGGGAAGGGCTCAACAAAACCTCTTGCTAACTATTCTGTCTTCGTTAAAGGTTTAAATATCTGGTAGAATACTCTCTTCCCCACTTCTTTTCCACAAGTCCCTTGGCTGTTCCCTACTTTTGTTATTTCATAAAAATCGTAAAATCAGCTTGTCTAGTTTCCTCAAAAACAACAATCCCAGAAAACAAAAAAACCAATTGGTACTGGAATTGCTCTGAATTAATCCAATATTTTTTGAAGAATACAAGCTTGACTAAATTGGGTGTTCCTATCCAAGTATCTGAATATTTCTTAACTTCTTTGGGTTTTCTTTACTATCTTTCAATAAAATATGATTTTTTTTCTTAACGGGTTTTTGAATTGCAAATGTTCAATTTTCTTTTTTACCTTTTATCTATTTCTTTAAACATTTAAGTGTAATTTACTTACAGTGAAATGTAAGCATATCAGTCCATGACACCAGTGAAATGCAAGCATATCATCCCATGCAGTGAAAAAGATAAACTGCAATATATTAATATGAAATAATTCTATATGTCAGTGAAAAATAAATGATCTAGAACAGGGGCCAACACAATCTTGAGGTCAAATTGAGCCCACCACCTATTTGTTGTAAATAAAGATTTATTGGAACATGGCCATTCATTTATGTATTATCTAGTTCTTCGTTTGTGCTGCAGTCAGTGATAAGTAATTGTGACAGAAACTACATTGCCCAGAAAGCTTAAAATATGTCCTATTGGACCCTTCATAGAAAGACTTTGCCAACATGTGCTCTGGAACAATTCATATTCACACAAATGAAGCTCTAAACAGTATTATTAAGCAGATAGGTAAACATCAGAGAAAAATATAATTTTATTTATGTAGGTTCAAAAAAGACAAAAATAAAGTTTTATTGTCAGGCAGGTGTACACAGGTTATAAAACTGTTAGGAAAAGTGAAGAAATGAATAGAACAATGTTCAGGCTTGCAGCTACTTTTGAGGATAAAAGAGAATTCCCTCAGGTAAGTGAATTCAGGCTTCTCTGACACTGAGCATGGTTTACATATTACAATGGCCTATCAATGTATGTATCGTTGTTTATTTTATTATTCTTTAAATTCTGCCTTTAGAGTTTATATTTTTTCATATGCAGGATATATGTAAATAACTTTTTTGTTTTTAAGACAGAGTCTCGCTCTCGTGCCCAGGCTGGAGTACAGTGATGTGATCTTGGCTCACTGTAACCTCCACCTCCAGGGTTCAAGCAATTCTCCTGTCTCAGCCTCCCAAGTAACTGGGATTACAGGCACCCTCCATCATGCTCAGCTAATTTTGTTTTTTTCAGTAGAGATGGGATTTCACTTTGTTGGCAAGGCTGGTCTCGAACTCCTGACCTCAGGTTATCCTCCCACCTCCGCCTCTCAAAGTGCTGGGATTACAGGCGTGAGCCACTGCACCCAACCTTAAAAAGTTATTAAATTATTTATAACTTTTATAACCTTAAAAGTTATTAAATTATTTATAACTTTTATAACCTTAAAAGTTATTTAAGTTATTTATAACTTTTTAAGATCGGGTGTAGTGGCTCACACCTGTAATCCCAGCACTTCGGGAGGCTGAGGTGGACGACGGGTCACCTGAGTTCAGGTGTTTGAGAGCAGCTAGGCAACATGGTGAAACCCAGTCTCTACAAAAAAATACCAAAATTAGCCAGCTGGGGTGGCACATGCCTGTCGTCCCAACTATTTGGGAGGCTGAGGCGGTGGATTGTTTGAGCCTGGGTGGTGGAGGTTGCAGTAAGCTCAGATTGCGCCACTGCACTCCAGCCTGGGTGACAAAGTGAGACCCCATTTAAAATAATAATAATAATAATTTTTTAAAAGAACTCTAAAACTTTATTATTATTTTAATACACACAGTTATATATATACACATATATATGTATATATATAATTTGAACACAGAGCTATCTCAAAATTGCTGATCCGTTTTCATGACTAAGGTTATATTGAGTACATACCAAGTACCTAAATTATCTCATTTCTAACTCACAACATAAAGTAAAGTGAAACTATTAAATCCCTGTTGCATTAATGAAAAAGCCGATGCAAAGAGAATGGAAATAATTGGCTCAAGGTCAGTCAGTAAGGTGTCTGTATTTAATCAAAAGTCTCTCTGACTTCAGTGCCCAATATTTTAAACACAGGAGAGACTGCCCATTAAAAATACAAATGCACAAAATTATTCCAATTTGATATTTTTAACTTATTGTTTGCTACTTCATGGATTCCACATCTGGATAATCCTATCCTCTGTCAGGAAAAATTATCTGTAATTTTATCAATCAGAATTTGGCAGTTAACTAAGATAACATTATGTAAATAGCAAACATTTAGCAATCAAAGTACTAAATAAAATATAAGAACCTAAAATAGAATTAAGAAAGTGTATTTTGAATTTCAAGGTAAAGCCTTGGATCATGAAAAACTAAGATTATATTTTGATTATTCAGTGAAGTGTTTAAAATAATGCCTTAAATAATATTATTGGGAAATACACATAAACAGTTATTTATTTTACTATTTGTAAGGTTTCATACAGCAGATGTCTATTTTTCCCTGTACAGTGTACTATCTTCTTTTCTCATCTACCTTCTGATCAGTTCTTTCTTCAACATCTTTTTGACAAAAATTACTATGTTGTTAGTTCATATTCTCAGTTTTTTCAATGCCAGCGATATCCTATAAATCATAGTGGAAGCCAGATTTATTCATTTCTGCAATACTACATAGCAGGACTTTGAATCCAGAAAGCCACTCACCAGCTGTGTGATGTTGGGTGTTCACCTCGCAGTACACGTCATGTGTTTATTTGGGCTCACTCTGGGATCCTGTTGCCGACATTGTTCACTGTAGCATCCAGGACCTAACTATAGGTGTGAGTCATTGCCTGCCCCTCTTGGTCTAGAATTAGGACATCCCATACAAAATATTAATTCATGTTCTGAGGAATTCACTTCTAAATGTAAGTCTTTTTTTTTTTTTTTTTTTTTTTTT
>NW_016815631.1:1496650-1502869 GCF_001698545.2 Rhinopithecus bieti | reverse complement strand
ATTTTTAGTAGAGACGGGGTTTCACCGTGTTAGCCAGGAGGGTCTCGATCTCCTGACCTCGTGATCCACCCGCCTCGGCCTCCCAAAGTGCTGGGATAAATGTAAGTCTTAAGCATTGTTTTGGAATGTATATTTTTTTAAGTGATAGTGGTATTTTATTTAAAAAATTCATGTTATACAATTGCAAGTCATACTAGTTACGTTATAAAATTCTATATAAATTATATTTTTAGGTTAAGCAGTCAAGAGAAGAGCCAGGCTTGAACTGTGACCTAGAGACCTCACCTGAATGCACAGATTATTGTGTTGTCAAATAAGTAATTTTGCCTGCCTTAGCAAGCAGTCCAAGGCCCCTTATGATTGCTTTGACCTTAGCTACTGAAATTGATTGTGAAAACAGCTGAAATTTTTCAGTCATTCTGCCTGAATCCTAGCTTATGACTTATTACTGCAGTCATAAATGCCATAGGTCCAAACAGTTCAAAATAATAAACATTTTCTCCAGCAGCAAATATTTATGGTGATCAGGTGGTGAGAATATGTAGTGTCTGAATGACCATGCAGTATAGGACACCAGATAGAACACTGCTGTGCAAATCTTAGAGAGGTGGTTGAAAAAAAATATAGAGAAGACATGAACCCTATACTTCCAAATCTTATAGTGTCATCTATTGACAGCTAGTTGCATCAGCATATTTTATCAAGGAGTCTACAAACAATTTATCTATCTTTTCGACATCATTGCCCATGATTTCAAAGCTTCACCCATTACATTTATCTAAATTTTTAAAAAGATAACACTAATGGCTGTAGTCTTTATGCATTTTGTGTGTTTGTGTGTTTATATAGGGATTCACACTATCATAAATGGTGCGTAGTTGTACCATCTACACATTTTCTGTTTTTTGAAATTGAGAGTTGAAGAGTTTATATCATGCAATTGAAAATCACATTGACTCAAATGTGAATAATGCTCAAATAACCTAATTTTTGCTTTTGTGTTTTATCATTTATATAGGGCCTGCTTTCACAATAGACTTTTAAGAGATTACGCTTAAATAGCCAAATAAAACAATAAATTTTATTCAGCTTTAATTAAAATTTGTAACATTAATTCTGTGAGATAAGAGGCTAATGATAGTTACCTAGCAAAGATAAGTGCTCAATGAGGTTAGAGTAGTAGTTTAAGTGTTTAGGCTTTACTGATGTACGAATTCTTGTGAGGTAAATATTTAGAGCCAACACATTTTTGAAAATAATAATAATTCAAATGTGGACTGAAACACAGGCTCCAGTAGATTGCATTTGGCTAAGACTCACATGTTGATTGTAAATCCAGGGTTTATAGACATTACTTACGCTTTCTAAAGTTAGAGACTGTCTGCTTCTACTTGATGTATATTGGGCCTATTTGTTTCAAATAAAACTTTGTTAAGAACAAACAAAAAACAGAAATCAAGGTTAGTTTAAAAAAGGAGAGTAAAAATGAAGGTACTCTTTCTTTCCATTAAGTCTACAGTAAATAGGTAAGATAAATTAAGGGAAAGTAATTTTCAGTAATCTATGTATTTATTCAAACTGTTGTCTCAGTGTCCAACACAGGAGATAATTAAATGTGGAGCATTATAAATCCCGCCTCTATAGGGATCCTCTCTCACCTCGTTCTGTTACCAAAACACCAGAGGTTCAGTTTAGGTTCTACTGCTTGCCACACAGAAAGCCAATCACTAAGACGGCAAGTATTGCTAGGGAAGAAGGATTTATTCGGGTACTGTACCCAAGGAGAAAGGGAAGTAAGTGTGAAATCCATCTCTCCGACTGACTAAACTTAGGGGTTTATATAGCAGGGAAGAAATGTAACTATGTGTGGGAAAGTAGGAATTAAGGAAGGGTAAGGAAGAGGAGTTTGTAAACAGGAATTATGGTGAATGGTCTTGCAACTCATTGTCTGGATACAGTGATCTGGTAAGTTTCAGCCCTTTGACATCTTGGAGGCCTATGGGTGAGTTTCCTGAGGAAGGAGCACACATAAGGCAAATGTAAGTCTCTCAAGATTTCAGACCAGAGGAGTCAGTTTCTATATTTATCAACACACACACACACACACACACACACACACACACACACAAAACAAAACAAAACAAAAACAAAACAAAACAAAACAGTAGACATCAGTTCTCTGGGACAGTTGGGACAGTTTCAGAGAGATTGATCCAAACAAAGGAGGGTTACACTACCACCCAGGGACTACCCTTTCATTTCCATGCAGCTAATTCTGCCTCTGAGATCTTACAACTTTGAAGAAGCTGATGATGCTGTGTAATATTATAATGTCTTATAGATTTCCTACCTAGTGGATCTGTCAATACTGATAGAGGAGTGTTGAAATCTCCAAAGATAATAGTGGATTCATCTACTTCTTACCATTCTATTTGTTTTAGACTCGTGTATTTTGATGTTCTGCTGTTAAGGGCATATATGTTAAGAATTGTTATGTCTTCTTGCAGAATTAAGACTTTTATTATGAAAAATTCCTCTCTTCATCACTGATAATTTTTTTTGTTCTGTAGTTGATTTTGTGTGAATTTAATACACCTACTTCAACTTTCTTTTTATTAAATGCTAACATGGCATCTCTTTTTTCATTTTCTGCCTTCTCTGAGTATAATGGAGCATTTTACATGATTCCCTTTCTCTCCTCTTACCATATGAATTATACATCTTTTCTTGGCCTTTTTAATGGTTGCTCTAGAGTTTGAAATGCATGTTTGGAACTGATATAAATTTGCTTTGACATACCATTTCACAGGCAGTGCAGGTACTTTTATGATGGAGTATTCCAGTTCCGCCATTGCATCCCTTATAACAGTGCTGTCATTCATTTCATTTATACATATGCTATAATTACCCAACACATTGTTCCTGTTACTACTATGAACAAACAATCATCTATTAGATGTGGTAAGAGTAAGAAAATAGTTCTCTATTAGACCATGTAAGAATAAGATTTTATTTTACTTTAATTTATTCCTTCTCTGACACTCTCCCTTTCTTTATGCGGTCCTAGTTTCTGATCTATATTATTTTCCTTCTCTCAGAACTTATTTTAAAATTTCTCTCAAAACAGATATGTCATTTCTTGTTAGTATACTTGTCTTGAGAGAAATGTCTGAGAAAGTCTTTATATTTCTATTCTCTTTGAAGGATAATTTCAATGAATATAAAATTCTAGGTTGAGAGATTTCTTCTTTCAACATGTTAAATATTTGACTCTAGTCTCTTCTGCTTTTATGGTTTCTATCAAAAAGTCTGATATAAATATCCTTATTCTTCTATTGGTAAAATGTTTTATCCTATGCTCTCTTTCAATAATTTGTTTTTGGTTTAGTTTCTGTCATTAATTTTAAAAACTCTTAGCCATATAATTTAAATATTTTTCTGCTCCTTTCTCTTGTGCTGCATCTTCTGGTATTCCCATTTTACATATGTTGTACCTTTTGTAATTGTCTCACACTTCCTGGATATTCTAGGGTTTTTTTCCCCAACTTCTTTGTTTTGTTTGTTTGTTTGTTTGTTTTGCATTTGAGTTTGGGAAGTTTTTATTGACCTAACTTCAAGCTCATTAAGTTTTTTCCTTGGCTATATTCAGTGTACTGATGAGCTCTTCAAAGGCATTCTTTATGCTTTTTATTTTCAGCTTCTCCTTTTTATTCCTTATTAGAGCTTCCATCTCTATGGCTACTTTAACCATCAATTCCTGAACATTGTCCACGTTTTCTACTAAAGCCCTTAGCATATTAATCATAGTTGTCTTAAATTCCCAATCTGATAATTCCAAAATATCTGTCATGTCTGGGTCTAGTTCTGTTGCTTGCTTTGTCTCTTTAGATTGTGTTTTTCTTACCTTTTATCATGCTTATAATGTTTTTGAAAGTTAGACATACTGTATTGAGTAATGGTAACTGAAATAGCTATGCTTTTAGTGTGTGGTGTTATGTTTATCTGGCTACAAGACAGGCTATGTTTGCTGTTCACTGTGTCTGTATTTGTCAAAGGATTCAGTTTTTGTAATATCCTTGCTTTTGTTTTGTTTTGCCATCTTTGGTTTTTTCTTTGGGTTTTTCTTCCTTAAGTAGAATCAGAATCTTTCGGTTTTTTAACTGTAATCCATTCTTATTTTACAGAAGCCTTATTGATGGGGGCAGTAAGGTGCATGGAGAGATTAGATCTCAGTCTTTCAGTGGATGTGTGTCCCTGGGCTGTGACCTTTAGAAATGCATCTCAGACTCCTCCTGTCTTCCTTGGATGAGACATGAAGACTAACACCTTCCTTCATGCTGGAAATCACTAGGCTCTGATGAAGTCTTTGCCTTGCTAAGTTGACCTTCTTTGTTAACAAAGCTCTAGGTTTTCAGAAAATTTTGGTATTTCGTCCCTCTTACCAAACATGATGGAGTTTTTTTTTGTTCATCTGAAAATCTGGTGGGTTTTATCCTAGAGGTAAATCCTAGGAAAGTACAGGAATCTCTCTAGATTAGGCATCTGGGGGAGATTGTAACTCTCAAGCTAGTCTATACACACCCTCTGGAATTCCTTGAAGTTTTGGTTTAACTGTTCCAATGACTTCTTCTTCTGGCAATCTTATTTGTATATAATACATTCACTTGTTTTTTCCAATTTTTGAGAATGCTGTTGGTCCTGTTACTTTAATTATCTGACAGATTTTTTAAGTCATTTTGGCTTGTTCAGCTTTTTTCTTGTGAGGATGAGTGATGACTTTCAAGCTCTCAGAATGGAAACTGGAAGTTGTCATATTGTGTCTCAAAATTTGTCTTCTCCAATTCAAGATACCACCCCCTTTTATGTCCTCCACTCCAGTGATTTACTGTAAGTTGAGATTTGTCATCTATTCAACGAATTAAGAAAAATCTTGACTACTTCAGTCATCATAATAACTCAAAGTTGAATGAGTGAATTCTTTTATAGTATAAAAATCTAGTTATAAACACTTACATGCATATACACACACACATAAGGTGAGCTTGGGCCATCTTTTTGTTTCTGAAAACAAGAAAGATACCAAAGATTAAAGAAGCCAGTTCAAAAGAATGAGAGCCATCACAAAGAGCTTATGCTGATCTAAATAGAGAGACTTAGAACATTGAAGAAAATAATAATTAAATTGATTAAACATATAAAATATATTATAAAAGTTGTAAATCCATTAGTAAAAAAGATTGAGGGATTCAGGAGGATGAGTAGTTAAGGGAAGGGAACAAAAGGAAGGGGACAACTCAGTTGGAGATTACTACAGGCACCAACCCATTACCCTGAAAATCTACAACAAAATGGATAGGTATAAGCATTTATTTTGGCTTTCTAGAATGAATATTTAAGGCTAGCAGAATAGCTCTAGTAGAAAGAAACTTATTGTATGTAGAATATTTCAAGAGAATAAATTAAGGATAAATAATAGAGTTAGAAAAGCATCACTTTGCAATTTCTAGTGAAATGACTGCTTCAAGGACCCACGCAATGGTTATCAATGGATGGCAAATCATGGGGAAAAGTTGGTGCGAAACAACTGCATGAGCTGTCATAAGCACATAATCTTGTAAAGTAAGACTTTTAATGGTTTTAAGTATAAAAATAAAATTGCTTCTACCTAGTTATAAATTCCAGAGCACTATACTCTGATGCTTCTGAGCCAAATAAATTGTACCAATCAGAGGCAGCAATGGTTTTATATCACCTCATTATTTTGATGCTAGTAGAAAGTAGCATTTTGAGAAGAATAACTGCAGTGTACTCGATGTGCACTCAATCTCCATTATCAATGATTTTTTTCAAAATCTATTTTAGCCAATATTCTTAAGATGCTAAATGTAAAAATATGAATTGAGTTTCCAGGGCTTGTGCTTTATGCAATTACAACAATTGTAGCTTGAAATATTTAAGGTATTTCCAAAATACTTTTGTAATTCTGTTTAACAATGCAGTTCTCAGTATAAAATTAAAATGGGCAGATATCCTTTGTTTTGCCAAGTTACTATTTCTGCTACTACAATGGCCCTTTTTCTAGTTGTAAGACCAAGTGTGAGTTGGAACCAACTGATAGAGAGAAAATTGCTTTGTGGAAAGAAAATTGCTTTACCTAAAATTTTATAATTTATTTTGCTGATAGGACTGAATGAAATTTTGAGCAAAAAAAAAAAAAAA
>NW_016815631.1:1489737-1495469 GCF_001698545.2 Rhinopithecus bieti | reverse complement strand
ATATATATATATATATATAAAATCTAAAGTAGAAGAATAGAATTTCCTCAAAGTATGCCATAATATTTTCCTTTTAAACTTAAAATATATATACCCAATTAAGTGGTTCATTAGAACTTTTAATAGACAACAAAATAATTAGTGAATGCTGTAGAAATTTCAGTCACACATTTACACAATATTAACATAAAATGGTTTAATTGTGCTCCATGAGCTGAGTATGAAATACCTATTTTTAAATGGTGTAATCACAGTTTTATAAAATAGATTCTAATGACACTAATCAATTGTGTGCATGCTTGTTGGATTACTTTAAGAACCAGTATAAATTCACATATACTGACTATTCAGGCAAAAGAAGTTTGGTAATATTAAAAGCCTAGAAAATCTCAAAAGGGAATGTTATTATGAGATAAAACTAAAATTTGGGGCATTTCCCTATTTGCAATTCCTCTAATATTATTTTAATTTGGTTTTACAGTGGTGTGAAGTAGGAATGTATTTTGTTCAGTTATTTTTTTCCTGAAATATTTGCCATATCACTTAGATGTTATATTCTGTGGTCTTATATTTAAAAACCATGTATCATCAATCAATGCAGCTTACTCAATTTACCTGAGACATAAATGGAAATGTCTTACAGACTAACAGATATAGATTTGTCAAAACTTCCTGATTCCATTTATGGAAGGAGCCAATAAATCACAATGTGAGTTTAACCAATTTTTATATAATTTAGACAATGAATAGTTCGTGACTTTAGACATGAATCAATTATGGTTCAAGGAATTATAACCATAAACATAGCATAAGGAATCCTTGCAATTCAACAAACTTAGCAACCATTAATGTAACACATTTACTGTAAAATGTTTCTGCTAAAATGATACAATAAATTTTCTCACAATTTGATTTTCATGGCCTGAAAAGAATCCAGTCAAATTTTATAAACATTATAAAAGAATAACGTGGTAGATAATATTTGAGTTTTGGAATTAGCCAGCGTGTTTCTGATAATTAGTGTATATTAACCCTTGGGCAACAATAAATCTCTCAGACTCAGTTTCCTCAATAGAAAACTTGGGTTAATAATGGTACCCAATTAATATGGCTGTAACGAGGATTATTTACATATGCATAATGCATATAAAGTACCTCACACAGTGACTGGCATATAGTAAATGCTCAGTTATTATTGCTTATTATATGATTTTGATGCTGTCTTTAAGCACTTCATAGAGAACAGGACAAATAAGATACGAGTAATGTTGAAGCGAAATGCACAATAGAATTTTTTTTAGCAAACATTATCAGTCGTGCATAAAGATGGTACAAGTGAGAAACTCCACAACTGAATCGTCACTCACTTGACGTATTATGTCCTCATGTGGACTCATTATTTCACCCTGTAATGGTACTAGCCAAATGACTGAATTCACGCCCTGGTTGCAAGAGTGAACGGATGCATTGTTTATAGGAACCATGACACAGATGATGCTTAGGCAGACTCATAGTATCTCTTTATCATTCCACACAATGGAACACGAGTCATTTGTAAACTGAAACCTGCCTACCACTGAGGATCTTACTCATGATTCCTGTGCAGAAATCCTATGCAACCGAATGTACTATGGGAGCAAGCTTGGAAGAGAGAGAGAGTAATCCCGGCTGGTTAGATTAGGATGCTGCCTAAAGAAGTGGCAGCACCTGTCACACCTTGAGCAACGGTGAGCTTTCAAAAGAAGATAATAGGTGGGAAGAGAAAAATTCACATAGGCAGCAGATTGTGAGTAAAGAAAATAAGACAACATGTATGCAGAATGGAAATGGAACTTCAGTATAACTGAACATTGAAAATGGCAACAGAGTGAAATAATGAAGTCTAGAAAAGTCAGTTTGATATTTGAGAATTCTGTAGTTCATTGATAATAGGCTACATTGGAAAGATTTCCATCAGCAATGGTAAGTGACCAGATATCCTTCAGGACTAGGAGACCCTTAGTCACCTGTCCTCTACCAGAAATTATTCTATAAAATAATATAAAATGATTAATTTATACGCTGGAGTGAATGAACTCAGCATATTACTTCTCTAGTTGGGAGATGAAAGCTCCACTTTCCTGTTAAGATTAAAGTATTATCAAAGAAAAATTTTGCTTAATCAAAGACCTTCACAAACTAATAGCCAATATCTGTGAAATTTGTATGCAATTTGTGAATTGCCTTGTGCAAAGAAATTTTATGTGTATTATCTTTAGTGCTAAAAATCATGAAATATATATTATTTTTATTTTACCTTCAGCTGAATAAACTGAGATTTAGAGTGGTAATGCAATGTTCCCAAAGTTAGCTAATAGTTGCAAACTTTAGCTCAAACTGTAGCTTATCAGAGGCAGAGACTCATTTAACCATTTTGTTTGCCATCTAGGAGAAATTTTGCATTGGAGGTTTGTTTATAAGTGGGTTCAATGGTTTGGTTGTAGAATTAAGATAACTAAATTTGTGTCAAAACCAGATGATTTTCATCAGCTGGCATTTATTACCTAATACCTGATATAAGAGATCAGTAATACTAATTTTTAAGTTTTACTTACCCATTTTCAATGTACCATAAAATAAGAAACATACATTTTTTTTAAATAAGTTACTAGGAAATAATTTAAACTTACAGGAAAGTTGAAAAACACTACAAAGCACTATCTTATCAACCTCACTTAAATTTCTCTACTGTCAATATTTCACTTTAATATTTTTCTCTTCCTCTCCCCACTATCTCTATTATTAATAGTAGTAGTATTTTTCTGACCCAAATGAAAGCAAGCCATAGATATAATGCATCACCACTCTGCTGCCCAAATACTCCTATGTGTACTTTCCAGAAACAAAGACACTCTTCTTAACCCTCTCTAACACTTAAGCCAGAAAATCAACACTCATACAGCATCACAACTTTCACAAAATGTATTTCTTTCCTTTCTGTTCCGGGATCCCATCCAAGAAAATGCATATAATGTTGATTTTGTTTCTTGTATTCTGACAGTTTCACAGTACTTCTCTTTCTTATCTTTGACAGCTAGAAAGACTATGGCCCATACATTTTGTAGGATAATCTTTACTCCTTGTCTTTCTGATCATTTTAAAAGTGTAGTAGTTCTCAACTGGGACAGATTTCCTCCTGAGGGTTCATTTGGCTTGCCTGGAGACATGTCTAGGCTATCATAACTGCAGATATAGTGGATACTACTGACATTTAGTGGGTAGAAGCCAGGGATGCTGCTAAACATCTACAGTGTACAGGACAGCCCCCAAAATGAAGAATGATCTGGTCCAAATGACCAACAGTACTGAAGTTGAGAAATCCTGTCCAGTATACTATTTATACACAAACCTTTAAAGAAAGTAGGAGAAAGAAAATTTATAATACAATCTCATTAGAAACATAAAGTATAATGTTGGTAAATTAAATCCAATAATAAATAATATGTTAGGCTCCATGACAAAGTGGAGTTTCTCCCAGGAGAGCAAGGGTAATTTAATTTTAGGAAATGTATAAATTTACAATTTATAAAGAGGTATAAAAAATTTTGGATGGAATCAACAACAAATTAGACATACTTAAAGAACATAGTAATGAACTCTAAGATAATTTGATGGAAAATATCCAGAATGTAGTCACACAAAGAGGAAAAAGAGCTGGAAAATATTAAGTGATGTTAAGAAATACTGAGATATAAGATGAAATAATAGGATCACATGTCTAATCAAAGTTTCAGAAGGAGAGGAAAGTTTACGTTTGAAAATCTAGTGGCTGAAAATTTTTCAGAAATGATAAAAGACACATTTAAGAAGCCAAGCAAATCCAAAAAAAGTTAAGTGAAAAGAAATTCACAATTAAGCACTGCAGACCACCAAATAAAAGATCTCTAATAGCATCCTGGGAGAAAATAAAAAAAGAGAGAATCTTTCAAGGAGCAACAGTTAGACAGCTGCTGACTTCTTAACAACAATAATGGAAGCCAGATACCTTCAGTGAACTAAGAGAAAATATTTGTCAACCAAGAATTCAATAGCTGGAAAAAAGTATTTCAAGTACAAGGGCAAATAAAGACAACTTCAGTCAAAAAACTGAGAAAGTTTATCACTTCACTGAAGACGTGATGGTAAATAAACATATGAAAAGATGATCAACCTCATTATTAATAAAGAAAATATAAGCCAAGAATAATACAAGATACCTTTGTGTATTCACAGGTTTGAGATAAATAAAAAATATCTGATTATGTATCAATAAAGGTATAAAGAAAACAAAACAGCACATTTATGTACTTCTGGTGAAGGATTAGTATATGTAAACATTATGGAAAATAATTCAGCATTATTTTGTATATGTGAAAATGAACATTCTGCTTGATCCTACCATTAATACTTGTACTGATGAAATAGAGAAATTTTTATATTAACACAAGTGGATAGACATAAATATTCAAAGGTGTGCTGGTGGTAAGAGCAAAAAGAAACTTAGAAACATTCAAACTGAACATGAATAATAGAATCAGTAAATAAGTTCTGGGATATTCCTTAACAGAATAATAAACAATGGTAGAAATGAATCAATTATAGCTATACAAAGCATGACTCAATCCCAAAAAATTCTCACAGAAAAAATAAAAACATGTAGGCAAATATATAAGTATGGTTTCATTTAAATAAACTTCAAAATTTTCCAAAATTACCTAATAAATTACTATAGAATACAAACGTGTAAAAAACTATAAAGAAAAGCAAAAATAAAAAAGACAAAATTTAGGGTAGTAGCTATGGTATAGTCTAGCTCTGTGTCCCCACCCAAATCTCATCTTGAATTGTAGTGTGAATTGTAATCCCCATGTGTTGAGGGAGACAATTCATGGGAGGTGATTAGGTCATGATGGTGGTTCCTCCATGCTATTCTTGTGATAGTAAGTGAGCTCTCATGAGAGCTGATGGTTTTACAAGGGGCTTTTCTCCCCTTCACTCTGCACTCATCCCCTCTCCTTCTGCTCTGTGAAGAGGTGCCTTCTGCCATGATTATAAGTTTCCTGAGGCCTTCCCAGCCATGCTGAACTGTGAGTCAATCAAACCTCTTTCCTTTATAAATTTCCCAATCTGAAGTATGTCCTTGCCGCAGTGTGAGAATGGACTAATACAAGTTACCTCTGAGCAGGATGAGGGGTAAGGGATAGGGTCAGGAAGAGCGTAAGTGGCAAATTCTAAATGAATGGTAGTAATCCTTGTTTTTAGATGTGTGGTCTGTATGTGGGTATTCATTATACTTTGATATTTTGCACCATGCATATGCAGTATAAATATTGTTTTGATCCATTTAATATCTGATGTGTATATAAAAATAGGTAATGTTGGCTGGGCACGGTGGCTCACACCTGTAATCCTAGCACTTTGGGAGGTCGAGGTGGGTGGATCATGAGGTCAGGAGTTTGAGACCAACCTGGCCAACATGGTGAAACCCTGTCTCACTAAAAATACAAAAGTCAGCCAGGCACAGTAGCGGGTGCCCATAATCCCAGCTACTCGGGAGGCTGAGGCAGGAGAATTGCTTGAAGCCAGGAGGTGAAGATTGCAGTGAGCCAAGATCGTGCCACTGCACTCCAGCCTGGGTGATAGAACAAGACTCCATCTCGGGTAGGGGGAAAAAAAGGTAATATTATTTATTTATTTATTTATTTATTTATTTA
>NW_016815631.1:1474257-1489229 GCF_001698545.2 Rhinopithecus bieti | reverse complement strand
TAATAATAATAATAATAATAATAGATTTTTAAAAAGAAAGAGAAAATCTCCCCTTTTTTCTAATACAGATAAATATAAAAACTATCTTCTTAAATCTCATTCAAAAGTTTCTTCACATTGGAATTCAGATTTTGTAAACTAAATTGATTTGATGTGAATTGACATCCTTATGATATTAAGACTTCTTATGTTTCCATCAGAAATTGTCTGACTTTTTATCTCTTTTTAAGTAAATGCACTGAAACATGTCCCTTTGATAAACATTTCATTCCTCAACTCTAATTCTCAAACAGATGGATAGGAAAGACAGGGCTACAGTTTCATTCCTTGCACCAAATAAGATGATGCAATTTAATATTTCTGATGGAAACTCTCTTTCTTTGATCACATAGAACTCTCACTTATGAGAGATAATTTCTTTGATCCTGTTGAAGAATGAAAGAGTAGTTGTGATTGTCTCTTTTCTGGTGGCCCCAAACATTTTTCAGCCTGAGAGAAATGCCCCGGAATAAGATTTAGTCAGAAAGAACTTTGGTTTCTGCAGCCAGCTTCTCCTGGCTTTCCATTTTTCCAATTTTCAGGAATTTTGAAAGCCAACTGTTAGACACAGCCATTAAACATAGCCATGCTAGGCTTAATACTTGGGTGATGACTTAATCTGTACAACAAACCCACATGACAAGAGTGTACTTATGTAATAAACCTTCACATATACCCCTGAACCTAAAAGTTAAGAAAAAGAATAAAGTTGTTATAGTTTAATAAATTATATTATCAGCATGGTAACAATTATTCAAAGCTATCATTTGTAATTGTTTCACTACATTTCACTATTATCTATGCTCTTGACATTATTTACAATTATTGTAACTGTGTGATAGAAATGCTATATAACAACTTTCTACTATGCATCTTTTCCCAACTCTGTATCCATTAACTTCATCGTGTTTGAAATGAACTTCCATACCTTTTAATCTCTTCCTACCATTAATCATTTTTCAGTCTATTGGATCTGCCATATTTGGAGGAAAGTATCTTGAATTTTCCCATTATAACTATTATTACATTTTCTCTTCATATTATGTCTTTTCTTTATACATTTTGATGCTGCATTGTTTTGTAAAGGATGATTAATGATGAGTAAACTTTTTGGTAACTTATAATAATTATTACTGCAAGTATAACTGTTTTATTTGATATTTTCACCTTAATTTTTAGTTTCCCTGGCATTAATACTTCCATTTGATATTTTTCTTCAATATTATGTGATACATATTTTCACTTACATATCATATAGAGGTAGATTTACTTTCTCTCAATGTGAGAACCTCCATTTCTTCATGGGAAAATGTATCACTTTCTATGTATTTTCATTTCAGATATGTTTGATCTATTTTCTGCATCTATAATTTTGCTGCATATGTTTTCAGATGATTATTTTGAAGTTCTTTTCAAGTTCCTTCTCCAGAACATGTTGTCAAACTAGGATAAGTTTTCTCATTGTACATTAATTATTGTGAACCATCAAGAATAAAAACAGATATTTTCTCATCTTGAAAACATATCTTGAAATACAACGACATTTTTAATTAAGAGCAGAGCCCAAGTATCAATACTCTCCCAGAAATCCTTCAGTCTCACAATGATTGCTACCTGGAGAGTAACTACTATTGCTTAGGTCAATTATGAGACTCTTGCAGCCATCTGAAAGCTGGCCATCTTGCAAACAAGATGACCTCTTTCTTCAACCATGGCAAACCTTTTGGAGACATGTTATTGAACACAGTTTTCACAACGGCGCTGTCCCTATCATTTAAACTGCAATAGCATGTATGTTTTGAGGATATTGTCACTCCTTTGTGCTCCCATGGTTTAATATGTAATCTATATTCTGAGTCTCAAAGACACATTTTTCCTCTAAACAGGAGGCTAATCTGTCTTCTGTCGGCAGATGTATTATAACTGACAGCAAGAATTATATATTTAATCCTGTGACCTAATAGTATTAATTAGCATTACATTTTAATTCACACATCGAGAAAATACCTGTACTGTGAAGAGCTTTTATGCCTATGGTGTGGAAGAAGTCTACCCTTCATAAACTAAAATTAAAGCTAGTTTAACACTGCAAGATTTTTTTCCTTATCATGCTATGAATGCATTGTTATGTATATAGTTTATTACCATTGCATTTCCATTGACCCTTTGTGTTAGGAATTAATTTCGTTCAACAATAAACTATCAGAAATCCTAGGATTCGCTCCTACTGTGATATTGGATAACAATGTGACCTCAGGAAATCACTTAACTTGAAAGCACCACACCTGCATCTCTAAAATGTATTGATTCTTCAGGGGATATTAAGGTTTTCAGGACTCAATCTACTTTCTCTCCAGAATGTTCGGGCATGGTTGTCTCTGTACCTGGTGAAACCTCCACCTCCTTATCAGTCTGGATGACTCCCATTGATCTTTTGAATATCTACTAAAATGTTTACCTCCTTTCTGAAGTCTTTCCTTGCTCATTCAGAGAGAGTTTGATTGACAGCCTATTTCTTTCTTTTTTTTTTATTATACTTTAAGTTCTAGGGTACATGTGCACAACGTGCAGGTTTGTTACATATGTATACTTGTGCCATGTTGGTGTGCTGCACCCATCAACTCATCAGCACCCATCAACTCATCATTTACATCAGGTATAACTCCCAATGCCATCCCTCCCCCCTTCCCCCTCCCCATAATAGGCCCCAGTGTAGGGTGTTCCTATTTCTTATGATAAACTGGAAGCTCCTTCCAAACAGGTACTGTGGTGTCAACTCTAACTTTTACAGCTCCTGAGGCCTAGCTTAACGCTTAAAACAGAGTAGGCACTTAAAAGTATGAATTTTATGATAAATCACTGGTTAAACAAATACACACATATGCATGAACACCCTACCTTAGGAACATGTGACTAGGAAATAATTTGAGTTTAATCTGTTTTTTTTCTGTGTACAAAAAAGGTAACCCAAAAGGCAATCAGAGTTCATTCTGCATTTATGTAGGTTTGAGAAAATACACAGTTGTGATGTCCACACACTAGCTTTAAAATTATTACCTGAGCATTAAACCAGTGTTGAAGAGGGAGGAAAAGTTCTACTTTAAATAAACAGGGTGTAGGATTCAGCACGTAGGAAAATGGAACGATTACACTTGGATCTACATTATGAGTTTCTCCTCCTGTTATATAGGAAACATAACGAATGGCCAATTTTTTGCCAATCCCTAATAAAATGCAAAGAGAAAACTCAGTTACTTAGTGCTGAAAGATTAAGATGATTCTATTATGTTATAATTAGTAAGATGACCAAAGCCTTCAGTATAAAAAGGAATGGCACTTTGATGTAGAAATGACAGTTACTAGGCTATTATTTTGAGTCCAGGAAGTTGCCACAAACACCTCATAACTGAATACACAGTCTGGCTGGCTTGGTGCAGTATGACCTCCAACCCAGTCACAGGTGGCCATTCTCTGTATCCTAGGAACTCTTCAGCGACAAAAATTTCAATGTGTTATTTGACAACAAGATGATATTCTAAACTACCTAGATGCTATGTTTATGTCTATAACAAGGGGCAAATGCCCCCCCTCGAAAAATCTATTTTACCCAAATAAAATCTTCCTTAGTTTTGTTATTTTTGTTTATCTGAACCCTCCTAATGAGCTATATCACAACTAAATCATATAATGTGTAATTAAAATAATTTTACAAGCATATAATTTAGTGATAATTTTCAGTTTAGGTATGCAGAACAATTTTAATTAGTAGATACGGATTCAACTTGATATTTATGACAGTTAAAAGAGAAAAGTGCTATGTTGAGAGTAGTTTTCTGATTATTTTATAACTTTTTGCATGAGTCTTATTAACTAAGTCTTATAAGATATATGAAAAAATATGTAACATGCAAAGAAAATGTGATTCTCCATGCTGACAGATCTAACATAGCTATTCATATTTATGTTAATAGCATTATAAATTCTGATTGTTAGAGGCAAATTAATATTGTCACTAGGAATCACATTTGACAGCCCCCAGGAGATGAGGAAATTATACAGATGAACAATATGTAATATAAAAAGCTTTTGTTATGCTGATATCAATGGCAACATCAAATTAAAGTTACTTCTGGAATTTGTGATTAATATTTTGTTCAGCTTTTTGGCAACTAGAATTCCAATTAACTGTTACTAATAATTTAACATTGAAATAATCAACACAGTTTACTAATTACAATCTGAAAATCAAGCCTTAGATTAAGGGTCATATTAAGAGAAAGAAATTAATAATATTTTTATTTAGAAAGGATACAATTGGTATTATACGGGAGTCTTTTTTTCAAACTGTTATTGCTATCCAATGAAGTTTTGGGTAACTAGATAAACGAGTTGAACAGTAAATACCAAACAGTTCCCTGTTACCCTCTGTATATTGGGGTTATGGGTTATTTTTATTTCATTCACTTATTTTGGAGAAATCATCTTTGTCTATAATGGCCACATATTGTCCTATGAACAAAGCATTTAAAATTGCTTTTAGAAATCTTGAAAACCTATGTGTTTTTGAATTATTTTCCTTATTGTGCTTGTGAGGGTGAGGAGAATACCTCTTCTTAGACCACCTCTAGAGTGGATAAATCAATTTAAAGAGGAAACACAGTTGGCAGAGTATTCCCTGATTCCATTCGACTCTTCTCTTTCTGCATTCACTCCATATTACATTTTAATTACAATTATTTGAAATATGTCCTGATCTAGACAAAGTGGATTCTCAATTTTCATTAGTTGCTCAGAGTCCCATGATACAACATGAAATAAAACCATGCACTTATTTACCATTGCTGTTTTTCCTGGCTCCTAGGTATTCGCCAACCAAGCCAGCGGTCTTGCAGTTAATTTTGCTTGACCACAAGGAGGAATGGCAAAAATGAGTCATTCAATCCTTCTTCCAGGACCTGGGCTGAACCTAGCAGGAGCAATATTTTTATGGTGCAGTGTGGAAGGTCTTAGTGGCTGTTCTGTCTCAGCTCCAGTCTTTCAAGAGATAACTGCAAATCATAACTAGAAAACAAAGTCAAATACTGTTTTCAAAGAGGAAAATAGAGCCACTATAATCAGATAAGGACAAGATGTTTTGAGAGAGAGACCAGCAAAGATCTGTAATCAAAGGGCAAGGAGAGAAATCCAATAAATTAGCTATAAAATATGAGTGCTCTTTTTTTTTTTTTTTTTTTTTTTTTGCTAAATGCTGTCCTTGTAACCTGGAGGGAGCTCTCTATATCTCCAGGTTCAGAACCAGGCAGAATACAGGTGGGTCCAAGCAAATCCATCTCTGTCCCTGGAGCTGTCTAAATTACTGTCAGAAATAGTTTCCATATTGGTATATAAAGCACAGCATTTACAGTCTTGCATTGCTTAATGACAAGGACAAGTTCAGAGAAAGGTGTTGTTAGGTGATTTTATTTTTGTGAGAACATCACAGAACGTACTTGCACAAACCTAGATGGTGTGACATTCGACCCACCTAGGCTGTATGTTACAGCTTATTGCTCCTAGGCTGCAAACTTGTACAGTGTGTTACTGTACTGAATACCATACGTAATTGTAACACAATTATAACAATTTGTCTCTCTAATATCTAAAAATAGAAAAAATAATGTATTGCCCAACTTCATTACAACAGTTATGACATCACTAGGAGATAGGAATTTTTCAGCTCATTCATAATCTTATGGAACCACCCTTGTATTTGTAGTTGACTGAAACATTATTATTCTGTGCATGACTGCAATTATGCAGACTTTCAGATGAGTGCATCAAAATACTTTAAGTGATCTATTTATTTTTCTACAATCTCATTGCATATATAGGTTGAATTTAGGGACAGGTATGAGGCTAAGAAATGAGGCATTGTTTAATCAGATAATGTGCACCTTAAAACAATATACAATTCCTCCAAAATATTCTGTGCATAGCTCTTGCAACTGGCCAAGAACCTGCTACAAGTTGTAGTGTGTCATGGGTGAAATAAAGGTTCTAAGAATGAAAAACATATCCTAGGCAAAACTATAAGAAAGATAAATAGTAAAGAAAGAGTTCAGAACAGGGCAATAGTGTATGTATACACCTTACATGTCAATATCAACATCAACAGTGTCAAATATGCACTGTATCTGGCTTCTCAGAAAGAAACCGTAAACAAGATCCCACATCCACCAGAGATGGGATATGAGGGCATTGTGCTAGGAATGTATGCTGTGATAACTGGAGAACAGGAGATGCCTGGTTTCTGTTACCTTGTCTCCACAGTTGACTATAAACCCTTTTCTCTTCCACTGTAATTGCTGCACCAGTGCTTGAGGCTCTTAGTTACAATTTTTTTTTTTTGAGACAGAGTCTCGCTCTGTTGCCCAGGCTGGAGTGCAGTGGCCGGATCTCAGCTCACTGCAAGCTCCGCCTCCCAGCTTCATGCCATTCTCCTGCCTCAGCCTCCCGAGTAGCTGGGACTACAGGTGCCCACCACCACGCCTGGCTAGTTTTTTGTATTTTTTTTTTTGTAGTAGAGACAGGGTTTCACTGTGTTAGCCAGGATGGTCTTGATCTCCTGACCTCGTGATTCGCCCGTCTCGGCCTCCTAAAGTGTTGGGATTACAGGCTTGAGCCACCGCGCCCGGCCAGTTAAAAATTTTTTGTTTGTGACTAGTGTATATGCAACATGAGGCAGGTATACTGCGTTTGTTTGTTATGACTTCATTTGTTTGAGGCACAAAAGAGATATGATTAAACTCTTGCTTCAAACCAACGCAGACTGTATCCTCACAGGGCCAAGTTTGATGAGTCTGTCCTAAGCTTCAGCACAAAAAAATAAAAATGTAATATATTTTCATGCTATTTATTACTCACTAATATGCTCACAAGTGAAATAAAATGCCTCAACGTTTCTCACACTGGAATTTTTTTAAGTTGCCATTTACTCAATTATGAGATTGAGACCCAAGCAGGATCAATCTCTGATATTCTTTTCTCAGAAGGGTTTTGTTTTCCTCCGCTCATTGTTGTTAATAACCTCTGATTCTATTTCATAATAGAATTGAAAGGAAACAACTATATAAGCTGAGAGCGAATAATTGTATTATTCTTTAAATGAGCCCATTGAAATGGCAAGGAAGGGACATTATAAATCTTTTTTACTGGGATATATATTGAGTTTTTATAGGCCTAAGTTTGTGAAATGCTACACCATATTACCATTTTCAGGATCCCACTGAGGGCTACCACAGTAATAGTAATCACAATAATTATAGACGCAGATAGCAACTATCTTCTAATCAGTCAGCTGTCTCTAAGCAACCAGGTTTAACAAGGCTAGCAATTGCCACCTCACATATTCATGGAAGAGTAAAACTCTCAGAATTTAGTCATTACAGAACCAATGCCATAAGCTACCTGGCGTCTATTGGATTTGTCACACGTATCCTCAATGTCTGGGATCTAAACTAGCTCTCCCAGTTTTATAAACTGGGTGGTGATCATGTGTTTCTTTTGTGCTAAATGCTTAATGATTGATTCAAATGTAACTTTTACTGAAATCATATGTGAGGTTCATTTAACGCACAACAAATTATTCTTTTCAATCCTAAGATGTTTATTGGGAATTAGAATGTATACAGCCATATGCTATAACACAGATGATATAAGTCATGCCTTATAATTTTAGGTCACGGGGACCTATTCTTTCGGCCATGTCTCTGTATAACTCCTTCAGCAGTTTTGACTGCATGAACAAGACAGTTAACCAAAAATTTTAAAGGAATACCACTTCAGACTGTGAGAGGGTCATTAGCATATCGCTGACCAGGTACCTTTCTTTCTTTAAAATCAAGGATCAGAGTAATTAACCCCAGAAACTATAAGGATATGCTTTCATATCAGCTGACCTTGCATTTGCATTATGGTTTATTTCTTTTTCTGGCTTTTTCATATGCAGAATCTCATTTGGTTCTTAATCAACCCTGAAAATTAATCAGGGCAAGATCTGTAATCTGAATTTTCAGGTAAGAGAAATGAGACACTGAAAGATCAAGAAGTTTACCCAAGGTCGATATGGAAGAATTAGGACAAGCGTCTGGCCCATTCCTTTTCTAGAAATATCACATTGATTTATTTGTTATACAGCCAGGGGTCAGCATGGTGCGGGGGATGAGGGCAAGGAGTGACGTCTATGCTTTCTGAATTCACCAGTCAGTATTGCATTTTTTTCCTTCAATGTTCATGCATAATTTCACTTGGTCTCAGCAGCTGTCTATCTGATTGAAAGACGTGTTTCTGCCAGAACTATGCCTGTAAGGGCCCCCCCTTTTAGCTGCAGGAAGTCTACCTGGTATTGTATTAGGTAGAATCTATGACATCTTTCTTTGTTTAGTTAATTTGGAGAAGTCCGCAGGAACCTTGCTTCTTATTACAAGGCTCACTCACTGGGAAACTATGTCTCTCCAATTGTGCTGCGCTGTTCATGATCTCTTTAAGTAATAGTGACATTTGGTCAAAAGAAAAGCTCTCCCTCGGACTACCTTTGTCGCTGCCAATACAACTGTGTATACACAAGGGAAGCAAAATCATGGGATTTATGCTCTCTTCCACTCTCCCTTTTTACTGTTGAACAAAATCAAATATAATAGCTGCAGTGGTCACAAATGCAGGCATGTCCCACAGTTGTCTGTATAATTAAATCTATTCAGACTGGGCACAGCAGAAATGCACTGAAGGTCCACTCTATGTTAGCAAATCTATAACAGGTTTCAGGCCAAGTATGACTGTGCGGGAGATGCAGTTTATCTGCAGTGCTTTTCTCTTTTCTGATCCTCCTTCTCTGCTTAAATAGGACTTCACTGGCAGCCAGTGCCTTTGGATCTCTCCTAATCTATAATGGCATAAGGAAAACTTTTGAAGGGATTTATTAGAGTCTGCTAACTTACCTAATTCTCACTGATGTGTTAGTGATATATCAAGTGAAGTATTTGGGGCTTAATCTCGAAATATGATTTCTGATGATAGAAGTTTTGGTAATCTGCTCTACAGATAGATGTCACGTATGTTGGGGCAGAGTTAGTCTTTCATCCCTCACATAATATGGAGGTGGTCCCTTAATACCTCGAATACAAGAATAATATTATAACTCTCTATTATTATAAAACGAAATGTCCTTACAGCATGGAAGAAAAGCACATATATTCTAGCTGAATATACAATTATAAAATGATACCGAAACTATTATTCCCCTAATGAAACTTTATTTAAAGTTGTATACCCATTTCCAAATCTATTTTTTTTCTGATATGGATATGCTGGACTTCAAAATTACAGCAAAATTAACCCACCCTCCATGTTGCTACCTGATATGGTTTGAATCTGTGTCCTCAGCAAAATCTCACTTTGAATTTTAATCCCCAGCGTTGGAGGTGGGGCCTGGTGGGAGGTGGTTGAATCATGGGGCGGATTTCTCATGAATAATTTAGCAGTATCCTCTTGGTGCTGTCCTCATGGTAGTGAGTGAGTTCTCGAGATCTGGTGTTTTAAAGCGTGTGGTGCCTCCCACTGCTCTCTTGCTCCTGCTTTTGGCATGTGAGACGCTTACTTCGGCTTTGCCTTCTGTCATGAGGAAAATCTCCCTGAGGCCTCCCTAGAAGCTCAGCAATGTTGCTGCCATGCTTGTACAGCCTGTAGAACTATGAGCCAATTAAACCTCCTTTAAAAATAAATTACCGGGAGGCTGAGGCAGGAGAATGGCGTAAACCCGGGAGGCGGAGCTTGCAGTGAGCTGAGATCCGGCCACTGCACTCCAGCCTGGGCGACAGAGCAAGACTCTGTCTCAAATAAAATAAATAAAATAAAATAAAATAATCTAGTCTCGGATATTTATTTATAGCAATGCTAGAATGAACCAATACACTACCCCTTCTTTATTTCTCTTTCATAGGCATATTCAGTAGTTAAGGTAAGTTTCCTCTAAAAGTGACAACAATAGTAGTCAAATGCCTCCCACAGGTCCCACAACTATCACAACGCATCACACATACACACCCAACAGAACTCCCGGATCAGGTTTGCCGTTCTCAATACAACATACTATTGTAACGTAAAAGCAGCCTCAACTTCTATTTCAAATGAGAAGTTTTGCATATCTTCATCTCGGTTGTTGAGTCCTGCCTTCAAATTTAATTCCATTGGACCTTCTTCAGAGCAGTGAATTTGGCAATTAATAATTTGTTCATAACCATCTGAGATACCTTTATGTGTTAGGTCATTTGGGTATAAAATATGTACAAAATGTTTACCTGGCCTTTTTATAACATTCAGTGTTCACAGCAAGTTTTTGCAAAAAAAATTCAGATGAATTATGCATTCCGTTGTCCTAGAGCATGGACAAGAGGAGCTTGGCACAGGGGAATACCTATAATTTCATGGTAAGAAGAAAATAAATGAGAAAAACAGGCAGAGGGATTGGGATAAGGAAAAGCATAGATATGTGGGAGTGCGTTAAAATTCCAATGGCCTCCAAACCCAGAATCCATTAAAATTATCCAGGGAGCTTTTTAAAATTTATATTTCTGGGTTCTACTAAAAAAGCAGAGAATCTGGAACTTGTGAATAGAAGACCCAGAAATCCACATTTAATAGAAAGTGTACTGCTAGCCTGGCCAGTTTTGAGAACTATTTTATGATCTAGTTTGCTGAGTGCATTTATTCCTCCAAAAAGTATTTATTGACCTCCAGTTACGCATCAGACACGGTTTTAGGTGCTTGGACAAAGTAGACAACAACCGTATTATTGTGTAGCTTACATTCTGGCAGTGTGAGGCAGATACTATTCTAAGTACAATATGTGGAGTAACCAAATTATTTTGTACTAAACCCCTATCAAGTCTTCATTTCCCTTATGAGGAAAGCTAAGGCACAAAGAGTTTAAACAATTAATCTAAGGTTGCATAACTAGCAGGAGGGAGACTTGGAATTCTCAAATGTGATCTAACTCCAGACCTCTCATGCATGGCTGGCTACATATTTTGCAAGGCCCAGTGCAAAATGAAAATGCAAGGCCATTTGTTCAAAAGCAATAAAAGCACTGTTAAAGGTACTAAAATACAAAGTACTTCTCTTTCTTTTGTGTCCTCTTTCTCAACTTATTTTAATTTGAGATTTAATGTGATTTTAAGAAAGCAAAATTAAATTTTAAATTATTAGTACGACAGGTATCTGTCATTATATTGCACAATATCAGTTTTAAATGCAAGTATGAGAGCATTTAGCACATATGCAGCATCAATTAAATCATAAAGTTTGTATTTTATTATTATAAAACAATGGAGATTCTTCACAAAAACATCTTAGTTGTTTCTATTTTATTGGAGATACACACACACACACACACACACACACACACACACACACATACACATATATATATATATATATATATATATATTTGAGATAGAATTTCACTCTTGTTGCCTAGGCTGTAGTGCAATGGTGTGATCTCGGCTTACTGCAAGCTCCGCCTCCTGGGTTCAAGCTATTCTCTTGCCTCAGTCTCCCAAGTAGCTGGGATTACAGGCTTGCATCACCATGCCCTGCTGATTTTGTATTTTTAGTAGAGATGAGTTTTCTCTATGTTGGTCAGGCTGGTCTCGAACTCCTGGCCTCAGGTGATCCGCCCACCTCAGCCTCCCAAAGTGCTAGGATCACAGGCATGAGCCACCATGCCCGGCTGGATAGACACATGTATTATGTCAACATTCTCTACCTTCCGCTTATGGATGAGTAAGGAAAGGATTGAGAAAAATAGGAACTATGTGTTATCTTTTTGGTTCCACTGTTTTCTATGTCATCATTTATAGTGTGAGTGGTTTGCTAATACCTGGCAAGTAACACGAGTAAGAAAGGATATGATGTGGTTCTTTTGTCATTTGTATATCTTGGAGTCATTATGCCTTTTTATGATTGAAGAAAGTTTTGGTCCATATGGACAGTGTGGCCTCTCTTGGCTGCCAGCTTCTGCACTTAAACACAGATGTAAACACAAGTAACATAATTATTTTACATTCACTTTGAATCAGGCTGTACTTTCATGCACTGTGGGTTTACCAAAATTCTGAGATCATGATATATTGTAAATGCTATGTGGGAAATGCATGGAAAAAAGTAGTGTACATGTGTTTTGTGCGTATCTTCTCTCCTCACACACAGGCTCTGTTTTCCCATAGGACTTCAATAAAACACCAGTTCAAAGATGAAATTATTGAGTGTTTCAAGATGGCTGCAGAACAGCATAAAACCAAGCATGGTGCCCCTCTTAGCCCCGCTGTAAAACTTCACTGCTCACATGCTCATGATATCAGTCCTATCTTTGGGTTTAACTACTATTCTATACTACATCCTATATAAGGTGGCTCAGGTTGACCCTCGATCCTTGTTATTCTTGTCTAAGTTCATTCCTGTGTATAATGTCTCTTTTGTAGTATAGTGACTGTGATCAACTATAATCCTCTACAGCTGGTGTTCTCAGACTAGAAAGCACTATTTCCTTGCTTAGACATTTGCACTAAATGGATTCCTAAACTTTGTAATTTGCACAGTTGCAGTGTTCCAACTCATTCTCCTTCTTTCACTATTCATTCCCACTGCCTATCATAATATTACCTCTATTACTATGTGCCAGTGTCTCTTCAAAGTGCTTCTTTTAATCCTCACAGCAGTGCTAACAGAATATACAGTACCTTATGTGCATAGGTAGAATAGTGACTCCTTAAGATGTTCACATGTCATAGTTCCTTGGACCATTAAATATGTTACATTACATATCAAGAAAGAATTACGGTTGCAGATGGAATTAAAATTCATAATTAACTGATCTTAAAACATGGAAATTACTCTGGATTATCTACTGGGCCCAGTGTAACCACAAGGATCCTTAAAAGTGGAAAAGGGGAACAGAGGAGGAGTTGGAGTGATTCCTTGTGCGAAAGACTCAGCCTATCATGGCTGGTTTAGAAGATGAGAGGGAGCCATGAGTCAAGGAATGTTGACAATCTCTAGAAGTTGGAAAGACAAGAACACAGACTCTTCCCTATAGCCTCCAGAAAGGTATGTAGCCCTCCCAACACTTAGATTTTAGCCCAGTAAGGCTTGCATCAGACTACTGTCCCCTGAACAAATGTCTTACATTTAGAGTTCTCGTTACGTTTCTGTTGGATAGAGGTAACATAGTCCACTGCTTTATAAATAGTAGTTAGGAAATGTTTTTAAATAAAGAATCAAAGAATCACTTTCAGGAAATAATAGCCTCTTTTGTGAATTGTTTATAATATTCTCAATGTTTAACATATACCTCTACTTCCACTAAGCAAAAGCAACTAGGGAGTGTGAACCAAACCAAAGTTTTGTAAAAAGTGAAAAACCTAGCAGTAACCTTAGACAAGCAGCTGTCCTGGACATTTTGCATTCCTCATCTGTCTTTTTTTTTTTTTTTGCAAATTATGCTCCAAGAAGATGTTGCATTTATCATTCTAAAACATGAAAAATATATGTCAAAGCTACTGTTAAGAGGCCACATAAGTCTTGAAGACATTTATTTGCCAGTGTTCTGTACGTTACCGCCTTTTTTATGCATTGCTGGCAATTTTTTAAAGAAAAAATAGGGAGTTTAAGTAAGCCTTATTAAAGCTTGCAAAGAAAACATCGACTAAGACCCGTTAACTTCATTATGAACCAGCAATTAGCTAAAGTTGTTAATTATTTAAGGAGCTTCTTATTATACCTGCCAACCTGAAATCCCACGTTGAATGAAACGTATATCTTCCCTAATTTGGCTCTCAGGTTGCATGCTTATATTGCAGTCTTCCAGGATCCTCTGTGATACATGTAATTTTTTATGTTTCTTCTTCCTTCATTGCGTGCTAATTCCTCTCACCACTGCTTTCACCTCTGCCAGGTCCTGAAAGAGAATAGGTAGTTTTCACTACAGAGAAGCTACCAATCCAACATTCTCTGCATAATTTATATGTACAGCAGGGGAAAATTAGCAGCATCCTTCCACTGTGTCATTTACACAGTTGTGCTCAATCACTCTTCCCTGAAGCCACCACCATTTTTATTTCCAAGCATTGCCTTTTCCCCCTGTGTCTTTCATTCCCTTCTTATCTATTGGGTTATATTCCCATATCCAGGAGGCCCATCTGAAAGCCTGTCGAACTAGTTCCTGATCTTCACTCCTAGTTTGTTGTGACATCACAGGCTAACATGAAACACAAAAGAAAACATACTGCTCTTACCTTCAATCTTTTTATGAAAAATCATGAATTATGCAAGCTCTGAATTGTATTCTGAAAGATAGTTTTATTTTTTTTTTAATAGTAACGGAAAAGTTTAATGTATTGTAAGAATTACCAAAATGTGACAGAGTCACAAAGTGAGCACATGATGATAGAAACGTGGGACAGATAGACGCTCCACGCATGATTGCCAAACCTTCAATTTGTGAAAAACACAATATCAGCAAGTGTAATAACATGAGGTATGCCTGCACTCAAAAGAATAAAGGGACAAATCTGGGAAATGGAAGGGCCAGTCCATTCCCACTACAGCAATATCATCAGCACAATCCCGCTGGACTCCTTCATCAACAAAGGCAAAAAGTATCCTCCACACATTTATATTATAACCTAAACTCCCATTAAAGAGGTTTGGGAGATTTTTAAGGGGCTGACCCCCTTGTTCATTCCTCTATTTTAATTTTTAAATTCTTTCTTTTTCTTTTTTTGAGATGGAGTTTTGCTCTTGTTGCCCAGGCATGATCTTGACTCACTGCAACCTCCGCCTCCCAGCTTCAAGTGATTCTCCTGCCTCAGCCTCCTGAGTAGCTGGGACTACAGGTGCGG
>NW_016815631.1:1442588-1471872 GCF_001698545.2 Rhinopithecus bieti | reverse complement strand
TATATATATATATATATAATTTAAATAAATATATATACACACACATATATGTATATGTTTGTGTGTATCTGTGTGTGTATATATATGTGTGTGTGTTTTCTATAGCCTCTAAAAATCACTAAGAACAGAAGTACATGGGGGTTGCCCTCATCCATTCTCTTTCTAGACATAATGTAATGTAATTCCTTTTAATAAGAAATATGAAACTTAAATAAAAGTTAATCAACATAGATAAGTATTTAGGAATTGAAAAATTTGTATTAGGGCATTTGACTGTACTATTTTAATTCTTTCCTGGTTTTATGCCACAAATTATGCCAATGTGCATAGCAACTTGTTTTAAGCTCTTCTTTTATTAAGTTGAAAGTGAAGAGTTAGAAACAATCTCACTTAGAAATGAATATTAGCTGTTCATCAGAGTCATTCACTTTTAAAACTTTTTTCTCTAATATTTCCATTTGTCTTTTTGGTACCACAGAGGAATTTGGTACCCAAAGCAACACATGTGATCAGATACAGAATAGGTCAAAGATAGGCTTTACCTTTGTACATTTGAGAAGAATGATTGTGAAACGGGTAAAAAGCTAAGATAACATTAATTTAGGAAGTGTACAGTTGGTATATCACTGAATTAAATTACCTCCTGCTATATCAAACAAAAATGAGGTCTATAAAGGATAAGCTACTTCTGAAGATGTCATAACTACTGTATTCTTCCAACATGAAACTAATATTTAGTGAGCACCTAATGCATCAGAAGATAAGGATTCAGAGATGAACAAGACATATTTTCTGCATTCATAGAACTTACAGTTTAATGGAAGATATTGATTCCTTAATGCAGACGTTCTATTTTGCCATGAAGTTCAAGGGCAGCATATGATCCATAGTCTCTGGCAACTGGTGATATAAAATGGAGAGGCAGAAGACAAGCAGAGCAACAAAATTACAGCACTAGAAGAAACTTTTGTGAGCTTTCTTATTATTGTCAGTTTACAAAAGAAGCCACCAAACAGACCCAAAAAATGGCAAGTGATTTTCCCAAGGCCCCTGAGTAAAATGGCCTCCACTGTTTTTGTCAGCCCTGCATTCACTCCTCCTCCTTTTGGTAATGACATCCTATCCTTGTTTGGAGGTATTAGCCCTCCTACACTGGCTTTAATCTTGTAAAACACTGCCAATCAAGGAAAACTGTCCTCCTCAGTCAAGCATAAGTATGTGTCTCAAACCAGGTTAAGCAACCTCTCCCTATAATTGGTAATGGTTGGGGGTAAATCTTCTCAACAGTTTTCCAAAGAAAACTCTCTATTGTTCTTGATACTTAAGTGTGATTGACTAAAAATGACCATAAATTATTTGCAATCCTTTCCTATGAGAAGTGATTATTTCCCCACCCATTGAATCTAGGCTGAACTTGTAACTTGTTTTGGCCAACGAAATGTGACTGAAATGATGATCTACAAATTCCAAATCTAGTCATCATGGAACTTTGCAGCTTCTCTTCCACTGTTTTGGAATGCCACTGCCATGTGAAGAAACCCAGGCTATTCTCCTAGAGGATGAAAAACGACATGAAGAGAGAGACCCAGCAGACAGTCACCGCCAACATAAGACATGTGATTGAGACCATCTCTCACCCAACAGACCCACTCACCAGTAGCCATTTAAGTGACCTCAACAACTCAACTTTAAAAGAAAAAAACATATATCAGCAATTCTAACCAACATCAAATGCATGTTTCTAAGTTTTTGATTGTTTCTTATTTCACTTTCAACTAAATGGAAAAATAACCTCATCAACCTAATCTAAGTTGTCATCTGATAGATAATTAAATAATTATGTCAGATAAAACCTTGGTATGATTTTGGGTATATGCCTAGCAAGAAATTAAATAATTTGAGCCTACCCCAAATCACTGACCCACAGACTAATGAGCAAATAAAATGGTGGTTGTTTTAAGCCACTAATTTTTGGTATAGTTTCTCACATTCTCAAAATGTTATTTAGTTATTTACTCTGTTATCTGCTCCACTCCAGGTAGGAATTAATTTCTTTTTTGGTTAGTAATCCAAAATCAGACTTTCTGGTTTACAACATAATTCTTGAGGCACACACAGATTTAAAAGAATGACCTTCTAGGCTTCCCAGGTGAAAATCCAGGATTCTTTTCTCATATTTTCTGTTGATTTCAAAGAAAATAAATAAACCCACAAGTTTTGCAGAAATAAAATTCATATAACTGAAAGTGCTTTGAGAACAAAGGGAGAAGTCAGTCAATTGAGGGAGGAGCAAATTAACTTAACTCAGAGACTTACTGTTAGTCCTTCTGTCAACATGATCACCCACAGGACTCCTTCATCTCCCTTGGAGCTGGTACTCCTTAATTTTTTTGGAGGTCTCATATGGAACAAATATATATGAAAACTTCATATCTAGAAAGGTAGAAAAAATAGAAATAATATATTCCCAAGATACCTGCAATACAATTTTTCAATGATTTCTGTGCATTCTGTTTCCACAACTTCAGGAAAATTAAGGTAATGCTATAGGATAATCTCATTACCTCAAAGTGCAAAGCCATTAGAGACGATACAGTGCTAAAGGAGAGTTCAATTTAATCCATATTGACCTTCTACAGGACAATTTCATGACAGTGTAAAATATGGGTCATTTTCTCTCTAGAGTGCAGCACATGGTGGACACACAAAATGTATGTGTTGAATAAACGACTGGTGAACTCAATAGGTAACTAATTTCAAATAGCTGGCAGACTGCTGGGCACAGAATAGAGAAACTCAATGTTTTATTGAGAATAAATGAAAGAAATAGTAACAGGATTAAATGAACAACTTAATAAGGTAGGGGGAAATGACAATGTGGCACACAGTTTAGGTATGATCTTTTTCCAGAAGAGATGAAGAGCTTCTTCTAACCATGCTGGGCAGGATATGTAACTTGGGTTGACCTGCATTGTTTTCGAAAAAGGCTTTCCTTATATTTGTGCAAAATGGCCTTTAGAAACATCATTAGTCATACTACAAAGAAAAACCTATGGAAAAGTCTCCAAAGAACTGAGAGTACACTTTTTTGGTTACACTCATTCTTTTCAGCTGAAAAGGTATCACTAAGTTTGTATTAGTTTTTCCAGTTTCTTGCTATAGCTGTTGGTGGACAAGGAAAACACTTTGTGTTTGCATCTGACATGCAAGTGAGAAGGGGTTAGACTGTACTCATTAAATGATCAAAGCTTCAGTATTTTAAGATCAACTGACTTTCCTAAGGGGGTTCATGGGACCTTAAGAGCAACCAAGAGAATGTTATAGTCCATCGTCCTCATGTAAGAACCAATGTTTTTCTTGTTGTTTTGTAAGGCTCCGGCTACTCGCTCTTTAAAATTGTTTGCCAAGTAAAGAACATGGTTAAAGTCCATAATGCAAATTTTGATTGTACATATTTATATCTCTCATTCTTCATATGTGTTTTGTCCCTTACATTTCATAAACATATTCACCCTTTATCTTACTGAAATGCTGTAATGTATATGTTGCCTTGACTAAAAGACAATGTTCTATTTAAGATGTTCATGGTCTGAACTTCCTGTGTATGCTGAAACCTCATTTTCCTATGGCATTATCTTTTTTTATTTTTATTATTATTTTTTATTTTTTTATTTTTATTTTTTTACCATCCATGTATCTCTTGTCTAGCCCTTATGGTGAAATATAAGCTTTCAAGCCCTAGCAAGACCCTTTGCAAAGTGTAATTTAACACACAGTTGATATAGCCCAAACAGAGTCTCCCTGAATATGACAACCTTTTGTAGCTGCAATATCATTTTAGTAATTCAATCAATTACACTTAGTCACACTTAGTCTCTCTTCCTTTAATTGATTACCAAGTAGCTAATTTGAAACATCATATATTCAAAGTAATAAATAACATCTTGTTTTTCACTTATATTCAGGAGATAGCTTTGAGTACAGAAAAATCTGTCAAAATAATATTTGATTATCTTCTCTATATCCTCAGATTTGCTATAAAATTGGGAGTATTTTGTAAAATCCTAAAATGTCCTCAAATCCAAATTCTCTAATATAATAGGAGTATAATATATAATGAAGGAGGCCACTGAATTCACAACGAGAGGGAAGAGGAATAAAAAATGAGGAGTGTATAGCTAAAATATTTTGGTAATCTACATTTTCAATCTCTGGTCCTAGTCATTTTTTTTTTACTTTTTTAAGATTTCTAATTTTCAAAAACAATTATAGAGAATAAAAAATACCTTTGAACGGGCCCAGGAGCTTCATCAAATTTTAGAGTTTTGTCATATTTGCTTTAGATTTTTCATGTATAATTTAAGTTCCTGGATAACTCTCCCTGATCTCATGCTATTTCCTTCCTGCACATGGTAACCATTCTCCTAAAATTTTATGAGACCAATTCCCTTGCTTTTATTTCCTTCCTATTGTTTAAAAAATCGTGCAAAAAACATTTACTCAGTGCTTATGGAATGATGTTTTAGGTCCTAAGCAGTACCCAAAACTTTTGGCTACCTATGAAAATATAATATTTTCATGTTTTTGGTGTAAATATATTGGACATGTAATTTTCATACTTTCCTGTTTTCACTCAGCATTGTGTTTTTGAGATCAAAACATGCTGATAATGCTCCTCTGGTTCATTTATCTAACTAGCTGTATAGTATGTCATAGTAAATATATGACAATTTATATTTTCTCCTGTTGATAAACAATTTAGTCATGTCTAAAGTTTTTAATAAAAATGCTACAACGAACATTTGTTTACATTTCACTTTTCACACATGTGATAGAGGAGATATATACCTTAAATCAGAATCTCTGAGACAAATATTTACAACTTGAAATCTATTAGAAACTGTCAATTTGCCCCAGGTTAGATGCAAGAATTTACAAAGGTAGCACGTGAGCATTCCTCAATAAAATTTGCTAGAGTTGAGACTATTTACCTAATATGAAATAGTATCTTTGTTTTAACTTTCATTTTCATTACTAGCAGGGATGAGTGTAGATTATACATAAAATATATTGTTGTTCATTTCAGTTTTCTTCTAAAATGTTTTTATGACTACTTTGCCATACTCCTTAGTTGTGTTAGGATTTGTTTTTTGTTTATGTTTTTCTTATTGATTGCATAAGTTTGTAAGTATTGGTTATATAATTTAAACATAATTTTCCTTGTGGCAATATATGTGAACCATATCTTCTTTCCATTGGATTTGATTACCTATTATCTCTGTTGAGAATATTTTGTTGAATAGAAAATTTAATATTATTTAAATTAGCATTTAATTAATAAATTTAATTAATAAACAAACTATTCCTTTCTACTTTTGTAATTTCTTTAACATACTTTATATCTGGAACTTATTAACAAATTACCATAAATAATCATCTAAAGATTTTAACATTTAACTTTTCACATGAAGATCATTACCCACATGGAATTCATTTTTATTAAGGATACTGACCCATCAGGTTGATATATTAAGTATTCCACTTTCCCATCAATATTTAAGTGACCCTCTTGCATTTCAAATTTTTATACATGTGAAAATGTCATTTATCATTTTCTGATCTCTCCAATATGTTTGGTAAAGCTACAAGTGTCTCTTTATCAATACCACATTATCATAATTAGATTCAGTTTTTAATGGGTCAATATCTGTTAGGGTGAATCTCCTAGATTTTTGTTTTGTTTTGTTTTGTTTTGTTTTTGTGGGGAGGTTTGGTTCAATTTTTTTCTTTTATGCAGATGGGATCTCCCTATGTTGTCCAGGCTAGTCTCAAACTCCTGGGCTCAAGTCTTGCTTCCACTTGTTGGGATTATAGGTGTGAACCACAGCACCTGGCTAGTCCAATTTTTTTCGAAGCTGTCACTTTGCGCTTTCATAGTAAATTTAGAATAAGTTAGTCAAATTTAGAAAACAATTAGTTACATTGTTGATTGAAATACTTAATAAATTTATAAATTAAGTTTTGAAATTTGATGTCTTTGCAATGTTGTCTTCTGATTCATGAACATTGTTATCTTATATTTTATTTAGATATTCCTTAATGTCTTAGAAATGAGCTTTGTAATTTTCTTATAAGGAGTTTACTCATCTATTGCTAAATGTATTCCTAGGTATTCTAGGGTTCTTATTGCTTTGGTTGCTTTGGTTGCACTGCCATATATGTACTAATTATTTTGTTAATTATCTTGTGTCACTCACAGTTAATCATGCATCATTTGCATGTAAAGGCACTTTTGCCTTATTCTTTTCAACTCATATAGCTTTACTCCTTTTTTTATCTTATTTTGCTGGCTGGAAACTTCCAGAACAATGCAGAATAAAAGCAATATCAGAGGGCACCCTTGTCTTTTTAAAATTTAATTAGAAGACTTTTAATGTTACTCCATGAATTTGATTTGCATCTAATATTTCTAAAAATATATACTTCTTGATAGTATGAAAGATTCTTCTTCATTAATTTTCTAAGTCCTATTATATTTGTGTAACTTTTGTTGCATCTGTCCATGTGTCTATGTTATGCTCCCATTGTGCCACTAAATGTTGCATTAAGTGAACCACGACACCAGCTCAATTCCGATGTTACCTGTGAAGACACTGGTTTCAGGAACTGTTATTACTACGGAGTATATAGAAGTGGTCTTACCTTAGTTATTCACTACCTGTATGAATGTTTAGAATGTTTCCTACTGACCTAACTAAATTGCTTAATAATCTGTATATGTGAGTAAATTTAATCCTTGGCATTAATAATGCAGTTTTGTTATCCTTAGCATTATTAGGGAAGTTTCGTGATCTATTTTGCTTCCAGGAATGTTTCTTTGCATATGTAAAAGCTTCTGTGAAACAATACGCATTTTTCCCCCTTAGAATTATGTACAAGTTAGAAATTATTGAAGCAATAATGACTTAAAACTTAATACACTAGGTCAAAATTTTATGCATCAGTCATCAAAAGAACTGAGAATTAGCAAGTTAGCATCATCTAATAACTATAATTTATTATATCAGTAACTTAAATAATATAATTATTGGCACTATAAAAAAACTGGTGAAAACAACACACTAATATTCTGTCATTATGAAATTATCTCTTATGTTCATAATAAATACTACTGGCAGGACAAAAAAAGATAAAAGTTTTTATCTCAGTCAAGCTAAGATGTTAATTTCTATTTTATTAATGAAAAGGGTAATTTGATTCTTTGGATTAAGAAAAGAATTCAATATTTCAGGTTAATACCACTCTGCAATATTTCTTTTAGGAGACTCTCTGCAGACTGCTAAAAGGACCTCATTTGAGTAAACTGAGTATGTGAATGCCCTATAGAGCTGTTATGGAGAAAGAGGTAATTTCCCTTTGCCCTTTTCCACTACTCTTTTTATTATGGCTATACAGAATGTTATAATATTCCTAAAGACAGAGAAAGATGCTCTACATAGCTTGAATTACTGAACACATAAAGATTTAAAGGTTAGCCTTGAGGGACATTATTACACTTCAGGTCAATAATACCTACTAACCTTTTCCATATCTATTGGAAATAAATAGAAATTCTATAATACTGAATTTTACTCTAACTAAAAGTTTCTACAAAGTCTGTTTTGAGGCTAGGAGCTTGGGAAAGTGTTCCCAGGAGGATTTTCTATAAGAAGACCAGGAGCATATGGGAAGCCAGCAGTTTCCCCAACAATGTCTCTGGCTTTCATTTAAAAGAAGGTGCTGATGGGGCTCTTTCCTCCCCATGAAACATTCCAGGATAACTCAGCTGCCAGACTTGTTCCTGTCGCCTTTTAAAGTGGTCCATTTCAGAACAGGCTGTTGATAAAATTGCTCATTTTGTGGCTTTTTTGAAAGATAGGTTTAATAAAAAGGAATGTTACTGTAGCTCTGATGAGCTAATCTCTCCTCTGTTCCAAGGAGCTAACAAACAAGTCATGTCCTGCCTAACGACAATATGACTTACATTAATAAAGTCTTATCAGTCCCAACGTGACCTGTGAATTCTACTGTAAACAGAGGAATGCTATGCTATCCAAAGACAGCAGCGTTGACTAGGGGGAAGTTAGAAACTCTGTACCCCTTCCAATTGGTCACCAGCTCCGGGCCATTATGGACCTTAATTTCCTCATTGGTAAAGTATGATTGCTGGACCAGAGGCAGTTTGGACACACTTTTATTCTAATTATAATATATGTCCACAGGATCCATGAATACAAGGATACAGTATTTTTTCAAGTTTTAATATTTTTACATGTACTCCTGCTCTAAATACATTAAACAGTGGTTATATACATATACACACTTTTTTATTTATGCATTGAGGTCTCTATATATAAAGGATATGTGACAGAGAGTATATATAGTCTGCAAAGTGAGGCAAAAATATTTACTATCTGACCATTTACAAAAAAATTTTGAATACTCCCTGCTAGGAAATATCTTAGCTACCTTCTAAATGTATCCATGTATATCTTATTGCTATTTGGCCAACTTGTGATATTTAGAATTTTTAAGATATATATTTCCACTATCTGTTTTTACTGTTTTGTTTCCCTGCTTTTGTGTCCTGTGGTGAGCAAAGTATACAGTAGACCATGTAAGTTTATTTTCCTTTGTAGTTTTCACTTCTTTTGTCTTCATTAAGAAATGGTTTTGGCCTAGGCTAATACAATTATTTTTCTATATGGTGTTGATAAATTTTTATGCTATTGTTTTGTAAATTTAACTCTTTAATATCCCCTGGAAATGATATTTGTATTTGATATGAAGCAGAAATTAAGATTTAGTTTTCTTCTTTTCTCTCTATGGATTACCAATTATTCTGCCCCTTTTATTAATCTGTAATGTCATCACTCTCATAAATCAATACCTACATTAACATAAAATTAGTTTCTAAATTTCAGTTCAATTAATCTATTTATGTATCCTATGTCAATATTAAAGTATTTTAAATATTATTGCCCTATGGAGATATAAATTAGTATAGTCATATTGGAACCTAATTTGGTATTGTCTAGTAAATATGAAGATGTACATATTATAAAACCCAGAAATTTCATTCACAGAAACATATCATAGAAAATCTTGTGTGTCTTTGTGTATGTACACATATGTACATAAATGTGTGCACATGTATATTTGTACGTGTATATAGATATAGAGAGATGAACAAAAAGTCTCCAGAAGCATTGTTTCTTACAGCAATAATTTGTTAACAATGCAAACTCCCACAATAGAAAAGCAAATCATCTTAAAACAGTCTTATCATACACAATATAGTAAAACTGAACCAACTTCTTGTATCTCGTAAAAATTATATTGTGCAAAGTCACAGAATAATTTGTACAGTAGCTTGCACTTACTTAAAGTAAAAAAAAAAAAACATGCAAATCTAAGTCTTTCACTGTGTAAATACACATTCATATGTGTTTGAGATAATAATAAAAAACAAGAAAATAATAAGCTAAAAATGTAGGATTATGTTTACCTCTGAGGATAGTAGAGGGCCACAAATTCAGAGAGAAACTGACAGGGGTTTCCAAGGAATTACTAATATTCTATCAGTGAAAATATTTACACATATTTAAAATGTATTATAAATAAATAGATGGAAAACAAATTGATTTTAGGTGGAGAGATAGAAGGGTCACTGACTCTAAATCTAATGCATTCACCATTACAGTACATTTATTTCATAGTATGTTAGATTTTATACAGATTATTAAAATTTAAAATTTTCTTTATTTAGAACCACCATTATGTTATATTTCCATTTCTTCAGTGTGATGGTTAATACTGAGTGTCAACCTGATTAGACTGAAGGATGCAAAGTATTGTTCTTGGGTGTGTCTGTGAGGGTGTTGCCAAAGGAGATTAACATTTGAGTCAGTGGACTGGGAAAGGCAGACCCACCCTCAATCAGCTGCCAGCACAGCCAAAATAAAAGCAGGGAGAAGAATTTGCAAAGACTAGACTGTTTTAGTCTTCTGGCCTCCATCTTTCTCCCATGCTGGGTGCTTCCTGCCCTCAAACACCAGACTCAAAGTTCTTCAGTTTTGGGAATCGGCTGGCTTTCTGGCTCCTCAGCTTGCATATGGCCTATTGTGGAACCTCACCTTGTGATCGTGTGAGTCAGTACTCATTAACAAATTCCTCTGTATATATACATCTCTCCTATTAGTTCTGTCCCTCTAGAGAAGCCTGACTAATACATTGAGTAGGTATTATGTATCATGCAGAATGGAAAGCGTTTTACAAGAATAAATTTTAATCTTAATCTCAAACTTTCAAGGTAGTTTGTGAAGATCAGATAAATTTACAATCTGCTCCAAATATCACAGCTAGTAAATGACATACTTGTCTTCTAAACCTCATTTTATCTGGCTCTAAATAATATACATTTCAAATGTACAATTTTGGTGTATTATAAGACACAAGTGCTAGATTGCATAATATTATATCTTTTCATTTGGATTATGAATGAAACTGTTTTCATGAGCCATGGGAATTTGTGAAAAAAATGGATTGAGATTGGAGTTCAAAATTGGACTATATTTCTTATGACATGGTCTTAGTTTATTTATTGTAAAAGGACTCAGTTATCTCTACTAGCTCAGGTGAAAAACTACAAACAGTTTGAAATAATTAATGTTTGCTTGTAGAGTATAACTGATTTGGAGTTATATCAGCCTCTCAATGAATTCTTTCCAACTGCCAATTTAAATCTTAATGTAAGTGTAACTGAGAAAGTTTGTCATTTCTGCATTCCCAAGATCAGTTGGCCAATCATGGTGATCTAAACCATTATATGAACTCAACTGAAATATAAAATGCATGAAGCTAAACATGCCTTCTTTTCAAGACTTTCTAAGAGGAGTTTTGTTTAAGCTTTGGGGCTGCACCGGACATCCTTAGGGAAACAAAATCTATAAGCAAAAGAGAGAAAAATAGAGTGGACCTATCTTCTTGTGAAGTCCTCATACATGTCTGGTAATCGGCCAGATATTTCCCACCTGATAATCTAATTCACCCCTCCCAATTCTATGGGTTAAGTATTATCACACCATTTTCACACCTGTGAGGAAAGACTCAGATTAAATTATCAGTCAGTATGCTTCAGGTGGCAAGTAGTTAAAGCCAGCAAAGAAACCTTGCACTTTTGATCTAATGTTGCATCACAACTCTATTTTTGAACTGTGTAGAGTAGTATAGTAGCTACTAGAATAGTACAAATATAGTAGCCACTAGCCATTTGTGATATTTGAATACTTGAAATCAGACTAAACCAAACTGACTTGTGCTATACATTTCAAATGCACACCAGAGTTCAAGGAATTGGTACCAAAAAAACCACAAGTGCAAAATATGTAAAACCATGAAGTGATTTTTTAAATCATATTGGATTAATTTAAAATTATAAAAATTAATTCATGGATTTCTCCATACTTTCAAAAATATTGCTAATAGAAAACTTATAATTACATACAAAGCTTGTGTTTTATTTCTTTTGGACAATGCTGGCATAGACTCTTTAATAGGGAGCCAGGGAAATTAAGTTTTGAAAGACACTTGTGTTCCTTACTGTCTGTGATACTTTAAACCAAATCTTAGTTTAACTGAGCTGTGTTTTTTCATCTAACAAATGTGGATAATAACATATGCCCTGCAGGGCTTACACTGGGTCTAGAGGCAACGTATGTAAAGCATTCTCCAAGCTTCTATACCATAAGGGGCACTTTGAGATGAAGTAATAGTAATAATCTGTATAAAATTTTAAATTCTACATTTTGAAGCCCTTTGGACTCCAAACACTATCCTTTTTTCACTTCCCGTATGGTTTCCCCATCAAAAAAGTTGATAGTATGCTCAACATCATGAGACCTCAAGAGGAAGTGAGAAGGTAAGAATATTAAAGTTTCATATAAGCAAATGAGTACGCAATGTGGGCCCTCGAAAATAAATGATGGCAAAACAATAAACTTTGAGTTTGGTTTCAGTGTTTTTATTGTTGGCAATGAGATTTCAGCACTATTTGCTATAATCTTCTCACAGATAATCACTATTTAACATTTTCTTGCAATTCTGCTTAAATACTTTTTATATGCAAAATCATTCAGAGGTTAAGCCCTTAGCTGTTACTTATAAATTATGTAGCTATACATCATATACCAATTTTAGGTCCACCTAGGCAGAACTACATAAAAAACATGCCTGTGTTAACTAAGGCTATAAGCATTCACAGAGGCCTTTGATAAATTCAAGATTTCTTGTAGATATTTAAACTTTTATTCTATGAGGAAGACCATATATGCATTTTAGCATATACCATTATAGTAAATAAATTATACAATTTATATTATGGTTATGATATTAATCTACAGATTTCTTTTCACCCAGAAGTTCATGCTAATGTTCAACCAGAGTAGCTGACAAATACTTCTAATCTGTTTGAGGCCTTCTTTGGCAGTCCCATGTTATTTTCCTTTTGTAGAGAGGATCTACTTAGGATCTATTAACTGCAGGCGATCTGTGCATTAAAATGACAATTATTAAGGACAAGCCCTCATCAGGTAATAGCTGCTATGCAAGGCTCTACTTCCCACCAATAAACTCCACTGAATGCTATTTACCTAATTTTCTTATTACGCCAGAGCACTGTGACATTCTCCAAGACAGTTTCTCTAATCTAATCACTCTTTATCTGTATTCTTTCAAATGAGAGACCAGCATGTGGTGCTCCTATGATGATCAGAAAGATATTTTAAGCAATTTTTGGCATGGAAAGTCACTTTTGGATTCAAATCTGAGCTGAAAGGGGTATGTCATTGCAGAAATGAGGACTCTGTGACACTTCCTGTGCCACACCATGAAATCTCTCCTCTGTAGCTGCTCAGAGACATTAACATCTAATTACTTTCTGCTCATAATTGTGAATGTTACATTTGCAAACAGCTATTTTCTAAGAGCTAATATGGCTATTTGTGTCCAAAATCATCTCCATGTTCTTTATTTTCTCTGGGCTAATTCTGAGAAGGTTGTTTACATCTTGAACAATCGTTTGTATAAAAAAAGTACAAAATGAGGGAATGTCAAAGGGACTAGCACTACGTTTGATGCTTTGCCTGTTCAGTCATTTTTTTCTCACTGAAAGTGAGTGTGTGTGTATTTTAAATGTGTGTATATATATAAAACTATGTATGTATATATGTATGCATATATGTATGTATATAAAGGGGGTGTGTGTGTGTATACAAACTATATATATAGCCTGATGGAAGCTTCAGTCCTTCAAGAAACTCTCACGACAGCAGATGTCTCAGCTGGTCTGGCATGCTCTCTTCTCCCTCAATGGAAAGCAGGGATGATTCTCTCTGATTTGGCATGAATTCCCAAGACTAATATCACAGCGTGCTCTGCTTCCTGCCTGTGGATACAAGGTTCCATTGCAGAGTGCCAAGGGTTTAACAATAGTTAATCTCTTAAGAAAAGCAGGTGGCCCTTGCCACTACTACTTCTATTATTATCTAAGTTCCCCTGAGTCTCTGCCAGTTGCTTGCCTGTCAGACTTGGCAGAAGCCCAGAGTTTGACTGACTTTGCTGCTACCCCCTCATGACTCATTTTTAGTGCCCATCTTTTCTCATGTTGTTTTTCATTGTCAGTGTCCAAGAACACCCTTGAATGTGAGTTCCATTTTGAAAAACATATGTTCTGTGGCTTCTTTTTTCCCTAGATCAACCCCATCTCAGTGACTGCGTTCTCTAATTCTCTTGTGCGATGGAAATGCTAGCATGAGAGAAGGCGCCAGCACCACCTCCAAGTCTGCAGACATCCACCCTTTGATGTAGAACAATCACACGGACCATGCCACATGAAATCCACAATTTGTATTATTCATTTGAGAATATATCATGATCAGAAAGCATATTCATATTCAAAGTTTAAGGAACTGTCTTTTTGTGTAACTTAACAAAGCATACACATTCCAAAAATAATGACACAAACTTGCTTTATCCAACATTCCTTGACTATCACTAAAAGTAGTAAAATTGACATGTATTCTTCTTTCTGCTTCAGCTGCTGGTTGTAAACCCTACCTGAACACCTACAGACATAATCTGTGGCTTTATACTAGAGCTTGTTATAAACAAGCAGTATAACAGGGACCATAATTTTCCACAAGGAAAATGCACTGTAGGAGACATACTTGGTTCTCACTTCAGAAACATCAGCAGATACCCAAGACTCTTCAAAAACTGATTCACTGTTTTGAGAATAAGTTGAAATTAAATAGATTCATTCATATGTATGCACTATTGTATTTAAAACTGGAAAGGCTTTGGAGTAGCAGAAACAAATAAAAGAGGAAAGATTTTGCTAGTGAATGTGAATGGTAGTGATGGCCATTCTGGATTTATTTTAGAAAGCAATGTATCAGGAGGGCAATAAGAAAGAAATATATGTATAGTTTTGTACTTATATGGTTTGTGTATTCATTATTCACCTGTTTATTGGGAAATGTATGCTTTTAAGGAAGTTACTATAAAAATTGCACAGAAAATATAAATACAGAAAATCTAATTTGATGATATTACTATGGGAAACTTTCTAGCTGGAAGTAACGATAGCTAATTTTTATTAGGTTACTGAAATTTAGATACTGTTTCTCATTCCTCTGAAGAATCTAAATGACCACCTAGCATGAAGTAGAGATCCAACAAATGTTTGTAATACATTCTAAATGCCACACAACACAGATGCCATTGGAAAACTTTTCAAGTTGTATGTAACACAGATAAATAAAGAGACATCTACTAAGACCTGAACAAATAATAACTATTTTTAAGTTTAAACTATTAAATTATACATGTAGGACACTAGAAGGAATACGCTGAGAAGAAGTGGAAGAAATATATCAACATGTTATTTTTGTTTTTATTATAATGTTATTTATAAATTTGAAATAACATTACTTTTCCTCCCTAGTCCAATTTTCATTCCTCCCATACATCTTCATTTCCTCATTCCCTAGGAGAACATCATGGAGTTTATGTTTTTCTTTATAGTCTATGTTTCTGAAATACACATACACACACGCACACACACGCACACACACACACACACTCCACACACACAGAGAGACACCCCAAATAGAGCATGGTATAGTATCAGTATGGATTTGAATAAACATAAATGGTAAGAACAAGGGAAAGTTTCTGCAATTTGTTCTTTGCATTCAAATAAATAATTGAAAGTCATATCTATGCTCATTCATTTAGAGTTAATTCATTCATTACCCTGCTGTATAGTGTTTCCTCAATTATTTCTCTAACAGAATATAGGAGTTGTGTTCCACTTTTTCTCTCACAAACAATGCTACAATTAAACATTTTGATGTGACTTCCTGAATATATCATGCTAGAGGTTTTTAGGTTACACATCTAGTAATACAATTGTAGTGTCATATGATACAGGCATACCTTAGAGACATTGCAGATTTGGTTCCAGACTGACTCAATAAAGGCGAGTATCACAATAAAGCGGGTATCACAGATTTTATGGTTTCCCAGTGCATATAAGTTATATTTACACAATATTGCAGCCTATTAAGTGTGCAATAGTGTTATGTGTAAAAAACAATGTATAGACTTTTATTTTAAAAGACTTTTTTTTTTTTTTTTTTGCTAAAATGCTAACACATTTGAGCCCTTAGAGAGCCAGAATCTTTTTGCTGCTGGAGAGCCCTGCCTCAGTGTTGATGGGGGCTGATTATGGTAGTGGTTGCTGAAGGTTGGAGTGGCCATACTATTTCTTAAAATGAGAAAATAATGAAGTTTGCCACATTGATTGACTCTTCCTTTCACAAAATATTTCTCTGTAGCATACAATGCTATTTGGTAGCATTTTATCCACAGTAGAACTTCTTTCAAAATTGCAGTCAATCCTTTCAAATCCCGCTGATGCTTTATCAACCAAGTTTATGTCATATTCTAAATCATTTGTTGTCATTTTACCAATGTTCATAGCATCTTCACCAGGAATAGATTCCGTTTCAAGAAACCACTTTCTTTTTTCATCCATAAGAAGCGACTGCTCATCCGTTAAAGTTTGATCACAAGATTGCAGTAATTCAGTCACATCTTCAGGCTCCATTTCTCATTGTTGTTTTCTTGCTATTTCCACCATATCTGCAGTTACTTTTTTCACAGGAGTCTTGAACCCCTCAAAGTTATCCATGAGGACAGGAATCAACATCTTCCCAACTCCTACTATTGTTGATATTTTGATGTCCTCCCATAAATCACAAATGCTCTTAATGGCACCTAGAATGGTGAATCCTTCTCAGAAGATTTTCGATTTACTTTTCCTATATCCACAGGAGGAATCACTATCTATGGCAGCTACAACCTTTTGAAATGTTAATAAGACTTGGAAATTGAAATTCCTCTTTGACCCATGAGCTGCAAGAATGTATGTTGTGTTAGCAGACATGAACACAACATTAATCTCCTTATACATCTCCATCAGAGTCCTTAGATGACCAAGTGAATTGTCAATGAACAGTAATATTTTGAAAGGAATCTCTCTTTTTTAGCAGTAGTTCTCAACAGTGTGCTTAAAATATTCAGTAAACCATACTGTAAACAAATGTACCATCATCCAGACCTTGTGGTTCCATTTATAGAGGACACACAGGCATAGAAGATTTAGCAGCATTCTTAAGTAACCTAGGGCTTTGAGGATGGTTAATAAGCATTAGCTTCAACTTTAATTCACCAACTGCATTAGCCCCTAACAAGAGAGTCAACCTGTTCTTTCAAACTTTGAAGCCAGGCATTCACTTCTCCTGCCTATCCATGAAAGTCCTAGGTAACATCTTCTTCCAATGTAAGGCTGTTTGGTCCACATTGAATAGCTATGTTTTGTATAACCACAGGCTTCATACCATAATCCTGAGAGGTACAATCTCACATACCATAATCATAAATGTTGAAACCTCGACATATCCAAATCCCTAAAGTCTAAAATTCCAAACATACAGAATCCCCAAAATCAAACACAGGATAGTTGCATCATCTTCAGCGGAACTATTACTTTGTTACTGTCTTTATTTGGAAATTAGATATGGTTTAAGGAGATACATATGGGTGTTGTGTTAGTCCGTTTTCACGCTGCTGATAAAGACATACCCAAACTGTGTAATTTATAAAGCAAAAGAGATTTAACGGACTTGCAGTTCCACATAGCTGGGGAGGCCTCACATTCATGGCAGAACGTGAACGTCACATTATAAATGGTGGTAGGCAAGAGAGAATGAGAGCCAAGTGAAAGGGGAAACCCCTTATAAGCCTATCAGATCTCCTGAGACTTATTCACCACCACGAGAACCGTATGGGGGAAAAGAACCGGTTTCTCTCGAGATCTGAGACAGACTTTTCTTCTGCTGCCTTGGACATCAAAAATTGGACCCCATGAAAGTACATTATCACAACATTGACTTTGTATGTGATCATTGTGCATATCTTTAAAATCATTGAAACTTCCTCAATAAATGAAAATGTATCCTTTTTATATATCTACATTTGTGAAAGATAAAATTTCTTGAGATCTCAGCTCTTTGGGCTGGATTGATCTTGTACTCAGACCACTGATATTTTCACCATACCAGCTATGCAGCTGTTCTGCTTTCTTATCATTCATGTGTTCACTGAAGTAGCATTCTTAATTTCCTTCAAAAACTTTTCCTGTGCATTCACAATTTGACTAACTGTTTGATGTAAAAGGTCTAGCTTTAAGCTTATCTTGGCTCTTGACACACCTTCCTCACTAAGCTTAATCATTTCTAGTTTTGATTTAAAATGAGAGATGTGTGACTCTTCCTTTCACTTCAATGCTTAGAGGCTATTGTAGGGTTATTAATTGACCTCATTTCAATAATGTTGTGTCTTAGGAAATAGAAATGCTCAGGTGAGAGAAAGAGAGGGAGAGACAGCAAATAGCTTGTCAGTGGTGCAGTCAGAACACACACAACATTTTTTCCATTAAGTTCACCATTTTATGTGGGAGCAGTCTGTGGCCCTTCAAAACCACTGGAATAGTAACATCAAAGATCAGTGATCACAGATCATCATAACAGATATAATCATAATCAACAAGATAGAAATATTTCCAGAATTACCAAACTGTGACAAAGAGACACAAAGTGAGCTGTTGGAAAATGACCAGTAGACTTGCCGGACACAGGGTTGCCACAAACCCACAATTTATTAAATAAAAAAATGCAATATATGTGAAGCAAAACAAAGCAAAGCATAATAAAACAAGGTACACTTATATATATTGATTTTATAGATATTTCCAGTAGAATATTTAACAAACCTACACTCCTATGGTGTTTCCTTTATCTTTACCAATAGTTAATACTCACAACCTTTATAATTTTTATCAATAGAGTGGTTCTAAAATAATATCTCATTTTGTGATTGTATTTTAATGTTTTTTCTTTTATGTTTTCTAAATATGATTTAATAACCATATATTTATTTAGAAAAGATACAACTTATTTTAAAATTTTTTCTTTCATTTCACTTTAGTATTTATTTTAACATTATGTTGATTCCTATAATTACAGTGATAGATTTTCTTTTTATAAAAAAGGTATACCTATCATTCTTGCCCTTACAGGACTTTCAGTCTAATCAGGCAGACAGATATGTAAAAACAATTAGATTATTTATTGGTAACTACAAAAATAAAAGTATATGGGAGCAGAGAATTAGGAGAGATTGGCTCTAAGGGAGGCATTTCCAGAGAATCCTTCTGGAGATGTGATGGATGAGTTCATATCAACTTTTCTTTGAGCAAGTTGTAGGCTTCTGTTGAGGATCTAGGTTAATAGAACTGCTTAAAAAATAACATACAGACATAAATATGTGGTATATGGCAGAATGATTTGAAGATAAATGAACATTAAGATTCATTGCAAGAAACAAGATCAGAATAAATTAGTGTGTGCAGGTGCCCCTCTTTGAGACCTCACAAATGACCCACTGTGTTAAGTCCCTGTTCAGATTTTCTGGGACTATGACAAAGAACCAGGTTACAGCAGAAATGGGAGCTGATAGTGACAGCCTATTAAAAGTTTCCCACCCTTCTGATCAGAAAATCGCAACAGAGATATTTGCAAGCCCTCCTGGCAATGATGGATGACAGTCCCATAACTCTGTAGATGGGCCAATGCTTTCTGGTTCACCAACCACTTTCAAGTTATTATGTTATTTATCATTCTATATTCTCAGTGAATGAAAGAAATAAGCCTCAGAAAAATTTGAGTTGTCTACAATCACAGAACCAAAATGTAACTCGTTTGAAGGGAAAATATGAAATTTTGAACTCTAAACTCATCCTTTATAGAAGTTCCTCTATTTTCCCTCTTCTAGGATGTACTTCTAAATGCAGATACTTGCCCATAAATTTTACATAATAGGTAGGTAGATACAAAAAATTAGGAAGAGATTTTTGAGTACCCATTTCCTTAGGAGAATTTTGAGTAATATAAAGATTGTACATTTGTACTAATACACCTTAATACATAATTTTGTATTTTTCCTTGCAGTTTGGAATTTGTAGGTACATAACTAGTGCTTAGAATTGCAAGTGTATTCAATAAAGCTAATGATTGACTAAGAACTTTTCAGCCAGTAAGGAGTTATAATCAAATTAATAAAGGTAGCTTGGGGAAAAAAATGTCATTTTGTTTTCTTTGTAATGAAAAGTGATTTAATGAGACAATCTTGGAAGAATATTCATCTATGTATCCATTGAACACATATTTTTTGAGCACTCACTATGTACCAGTCAAGGTAAGTATTTTACATAAATTATCTCATGTTAATCCCCATAACAGTACCATAATATTCAAATTGTTAACTTTATTTTAAGATAATGAAACTGGAAGGAAGAAGATTAAGTAATTTAATCAAGGTCACACATCTTTTAAGTGGCAGAGGTAACCTCAAAACTTATTTCTAATCCACTGTGCTATACTGTAAATATGTTTTGTTATACTCTAACAATTTTGGGGGCCTGTGGAGTTTAAAGCAATTGTTTTCTAGAGGATAATGACAGATTTTCAACTTTCTACATTTCCAAGTGTAAAATCCCAGCTGATCTCATCAATGAATAATCACTAATAATTTAAATATTTTTAAAGCATAATGTCAGAGATACGTTCTTTTGAATGAAGGAATGACATTTGTATCCATGATAATGTGCATTGTCAAGCCATTGATCATATCATTTTATATTTTCAAAATGAGCCAAAGCAATTGTAATTGGTATAATAAAGCCCAGCTGGTGAGCCAACCTCCGGAATAACTCGGGACTAGCACAGCAGGGGCAGAGTGAAGAATGTATTTGGTAAGAAAGAAGTGATTTAGCATATGTCCTCTATTCCTTATATTTGTGACTGCGGTCACCAATACCTAATTTTATTTAAGGTAAAGCATCTTTGAATGTTCAGATGATTTATACTGGAAACTGTGTCCTCATAAACAAAAATAAAGGTAGATTAATCATGATGAATATAGAAAAGGAAGTAATTGATTCTTTGGTCTGAATTTTCCTCTGAGTTAATAGATTTCCCCTTCAGCAACAACAAGGCAAAATAATAAGGAAGCATACAAGATAACTTAAGTACAGCTAGCTTTGGCACTGCCAGTCACTAAGAGCTTATCTAGCATTTCCAGCACTCTTCATGAACGCTCCTTCTGCTCTGTGTTTAGAATAATAAAACCTTGTAGCTCTTCAAATGTTAACTTTGTCTTGGAGAAAAAAATCATAAATATAAATTTGCTGTAATGCAGAGTTCTCTCGTTTGCTTTTTGACATTTAAGAAAACTGTTACAAGGAAATCTATTCTGAGATAGATGTTCTACCTACTCCTAAAGGTAACAGTACTTAACAATCATAAATATAATTTAGTGTCCATATCATACACAATTTAAGACATTTTTTACCATAATATGTTTTTTAAACATACCTCAAGGAATCCTGGTGATTTCATCAACCTTGAAATTAATTCCAAGGTGTTTAGAAAAATAAAAAATGCTCTAACATGACATTACAATCTTCTTATGCAAAAGCTTCATGTTTTAAAGGCTTTTTAGGCTTTTTTACTGCATGAAAGCTATAGACAAAATGAGTATGTGTACAAACACATTGAAAGCCTAATAAAACTGCAAATATAAATTCAAATGAAGGCATGAGGATACAACTTCACATAAAATTTATTTCATTCAGTAGATGTTGAATATACTGTATTTATGTCAATTTATCCAAAATATATATAAATTACATCACAAAGTTAATGAAGTTGAATAGAAACCTAGTTCATTGTATTACTAGCATGAAAAGTAGACACTAAAAGATTAATTTCCAAATTGTTTTCATTCTCTTGAATATCCGTTACAATTGTTCTCTAGTCCTCCACCTCTTAATCAAAATTATAAATCATTATTTAACTTACTAAATATGTGGTATCTGTATTCCAATTCATTTTCACATCAACTATATTTTTAACATAGGTGAATGACAACACAAATAAGAAGAGAGAGGCTATTTTCCACAATATCTATATGAATGGAGCATACTGTACAATAGATACACAGTGGGGTCCAAAATTAGTGTAAATATACACACATACATACCTAATAAATATATGCACATATATGCATATGTGTATATTAGGCATATGAGAGTTAGCATTCCTCAGAAGTCCATGGAATCTATCGAGCCAGAGTAGAGAGACTCTGCTGAACCCCTTGAGCATTGAGACCCTAGAAAGACCACACATCAGCAGTAACCGATTATTCTAATCCTAGAGGAAAGAATACACTTGACCCCATTCTATACAAGTCTAACAACATCATGATGAGATAAAATTGATCCAGCAGTAAAATAACTACCTGCCAAAATAAAACTCAGTAATTTTTAAAGGAAACAAAGGGAGTCTTTAACCAAAAAACATGATGTCCAGTGTTCCTTAAAAAATTACTAGACATTTTCTACACGTATCCTCAGTGATGGCCCCCAGTGATCTCTACCTTCTGATACTCATACCACTGTATAATCACCTCCCATTGAGTGTGGGCTCAGTTAGGCTTGGTGACTTGTTTTTAATAAATAGAATAAGGCAGAAGTAACGGGATGTCACACTTGAAATTAGGTTATAAAATATTGTGACTTCCATGTAGGGTTCTCCTCCTCACCCCCTCTCACTCTCTGAGATCACTAGCTCTGACAGCATCCAGCAATCGTATCATGTTAGTAGATGCAGAGGGCCATATAGCAAGTAACCAAAGCGCTTGCTAACAGCCAAATGAGTGAGCTTGGAAGTACATCTTCAGTCTCTTTAGATGACTGCAGCACAACTTGACTGCAACCACATGAGACATCTTAAGCCACAGCAATCCAGCTAAACCACACCCAGATTTCTGACCCTCAGACACTGTAGAAGATAGTAAGTAATCATTGCTTTAAACTGCTAAGTTTTAGGATAATTTTTATGCACCAACAGACAATTAATATGACATAAAGGATACAAAGATAACACAGATTTTGAAATTAGTAAGCTAATATTTTTAAATAACTATTGTAAATGCATATAGCATGTGGGATCTATAGATATAATGAGAAAATAAAGTGGTTAATGAGAGAAGAGAAAGAATTTCAGCAAAAAATAAAAACTATAAGTAAAAAGCAACTGGCTCACCACTCGTGTGTGTGTGTGTGTGCGCGCGCGTGCGTGCACATGTCTGTGTGTATAGTGTGGAGAGACAGGGAAAGAAAAAAATGATTAATATATGTTAATTATGCCTTTATCTAGGTTGTAAAATTTTAGCAATTTCTTTACATTTGCCTTTAAACTTTTTAATAATTTTTATAATTCTTACATTATTAGTATGCATTTTAAAATAGTTATTTTCACAATTTTGTTCTAATACCTCCTCAGTACACCAAGACTCCAAGATGATAGCTCTTGAATGTTGCAAAAATAGTAGTGGGAAATCTCAAAAAGTAATGTTCACTATGGAGAAGCTTATATAATTCCTTATTGTTTAATGAAATGAAATAGGTTTTTTAAGTATCAAAAATTGTAGCATATACTTAACTGAGTGAAAACCAGAGAACATATTTCAGATAAAACCGGAATATATTTTAGTCATTTATAGCCACCATATTTTATGAATTCATAGGTTTTACCTTGTATTAAGTTATAAGACTTACATCTACAACGAATATCTATGTAATAGTGATTAGAAATTCATTTGCAAGATATTCAGGGATACCATTAAAAGAAAGAATTATGTTCTGCATTTCTTGGCAGGCAGGGCAAGCTCAGGCAAAACTGTGGAGGAGTCAGTTGATCTTTCCTGAACACAACCTTTCTTTTATACTCATTCACTCAAACTACCTCCCACATATTCATAGACTTTTCCATTGAATGATTAAGATTAAGATGTTCATTTGTATATAACCCCCAAATATGCATTTATAATATCATCACAGAAGACTGTGTTATGATATATTGTAGAATAATGAACATAAGAGTCTGGATGTCTTTATAAATATTTTCACAATGTTAGGATATAGAGTGATTAATATGATTTCTTCATCGCAAGTACAATTTACATAATAATCTGATGAATTTCCTAAGAGGAAAATCAATGGCAGATAACTCATTGATACAAGCCCTGGATTGCAAGTTATAGAAAACACACCCAACGAAGCGGTAGGGCCATATTGCCCCTTCATTCCTATAAGTTGCCTTCCTAAGTTATCTCTTGTCTACGTCTTCCTGCCCCCTACGTAAGATCCAAGGAAAGGTCATCTATTTTCAAGAAGTGTAATACATATCATTATCTCTATGCAACATTCCTCAAAAATCATATTTCTGCGCCCTTTTAATTTCTAAAAAAATGAAAAAATACTGCTTCACTTTTATCAGAAAGTTTCACACTTTAAAATTTTATTCTGTGCACAATAGTAGAAATGAAAAATGGGACAGAAATGATAGAAAAAACCTAACTCTAGTTCTGAAAACTTATATTCTCATAATTATGCAATTCCAAAATCAGTATTATGGTTACTTGCTGTTGCATTTTTTATGAATGTAATCATTTTAGTAAATTAAAATAATCTAAGTCAACAGATCACATGATATGTCCAAATAAATGAAGTGTTCTGGAATATAGCATTACCGTGCCCACAGTATAACTGATGATAAAGATAAAGAAAGACAAAGAAGAGTTGGAAGAGCAGTGGATTTATCTCTTTGGTAACAATTGCGAGAAACAATAACTTGTTGATAGATGAGAGATTTCCTCCCAATTGCTACATTTATCCTTGGGAATTTTGACAGTGAAAACCAGATCGTTTCATTGACTTTACAAGCTGGTCTAACATGCAATACATACTCAATCAACTTCATTATTAAAGTTGGACATTATAGAGTAGCAGAAAGATCATTAGCTTCAGAATCAGAAAGCCCTGCATTTACAATTCAGCTCTTTGTTTACACTAGACCTTTAAATGTACTGAATTATAATTTTACCTTCTATAAAATATGAATAATACAGAGTCCTCAGTTGTCTGCTGTAAAATGTTTGTACAATGCTTAACCCTGTGCTTAGTACAGGACTAGAAAGTTCTTAGCGAATAATCCAATATTATCATTGTTGTTGTCTTGGTGACTATGTAGTCATTTCTCATTATTCACAGTAGTATATTCTATAAAGTAACCACGAACAATAAATTAGTAAATACTAATTACTACTCCAAGGGAAAATACTGGGTTAGGTTCCTTTGAGCCACTGTTCACATTAACATCAGTGAAAATGCCATTTGCATTAAAAAGGTTCATTTGCCAATGTCCTTGAAATATAAGCCATTATTATCAGTGCTGAAATCCTCCTCTTCCATATAACTCTTTTCCTGTATAACATGCAGCAGGTAAAATCTAACCCCATTATTAAAGGATTTCATATTGTCAAATTCGACTACTCACTAAATTTAAGCATAACCCCCAAATCCATGATCTCAGTGCTTTCACAGTCATTTGAGGACATGTGAAAAGTGGCAACAGACTTGTGTCACCTAATGGGCAGGTTCCCAATTGAGCTTGAACAAGGTAACCCTCTGCCATCTTGTTTCAGTTCCCATACTTTAAATAACTGTCTATCCTTGTCATGGTCCATTTAGTGTCAGGTTTTTGGCATTGTGTGCTTTTTGCTTGTGATTTCAATGTTTAAGATGGCTTCCAGGCATAGGGCTGAAGTGCTGCCTGGTGTTCCTGAGTGCAAGAAGACTCTGAAGTGCCTCATGGAGAAATTATGTGTGTTAGGTTCACCCCTTTGTATGCTTCAGGCTGTTCTAGGCAAGTACTTTATCTGGTCCAATCAGGAACCAGGGAAAACAACACAGGTTTGTTTGGCAATTTATAACAATTTCCTCAGATTGGAAAATCTGAGTTCATTCAATCTTCTTTTAAAATCTAAAGTGAATTTTGTTTTCTTCATTTGATGAGGAAGAAAATGAGAATTTGTACTGATATGTTTCAGAGTGATATTAATAACATTCTTTGGATAAAGGATTTTCTGATGAGAAAAGGAAGAAAATCACGAATGACTTCACAACACAATTTTTACCTGTTACCAGGAAAGACTTCAAATTTTAGATATTAGATGTGTGTTAGATTGTAAGAGATCTTGGTAATCACCACGTTCAACTTCCTGCCCCAGTCAAGATTCTGTTTCTACATCTTCATTGATAGATGCTTCCAGTGTTACTTGAATATCTAGGCTAAGAAGAAACATTTTTTATCAAAAGAAAATTCATTCAATTTTAAATCACTTACATATTCATAAAGCTATTTAAAGAGTAAACTGAAAAATGTTAATGCAAGCCGTTCACCCATTTTAATTTTTAGAGGAAACATGACCTTGTTATTTCTTTTCACCTGACCTTTCCTCCTGCCATATGGTAGAAACCTCCAAATGCATTTCTAGTTCACTCCCAGACTATATTAGTCACTAGAAATAAAAGTGGAACAGAAGTTAATAACTTTGATACATTTAGCAAATGTAGTTTAAAAATCTTAATAGTTGTAACTACAACTAAATCTATATTAAGTTTCAGCAATAAGCCAGAAGATTCATCAAAGTCTTTTATTCGTAGAAACAATTTTAACAACATTCTTTTCACTTTTTCTGCAAAAATTTACCTATACTACAAGTCTGATATATGAATCAAAGTTGCATCTAGATAGATCTTTGAAAATAGTTGACTACACATAACAAAAAGGAAAGAAGAAAGGAAGGAAGGAGAGGAGGAAGGAAGGAAATATGAAAGTTATATTCAAAGTTGGAAGACTATATATTTTTAAAAAGACAGATAGTCATAATATGTAATGACCTTAATATATAAATACTTCTTCCATGTCAGTGAAAAGATAGAAAACAGTCAAAGATATGTGGCAAGTGGCCTCTAAGGTGGCACCTAATATCCCACTTTCTGTTATTCATGCACTTATATGATTCTTTCCCCTTGAGTATGAACTCTACAAGATCACTCCCTTATAATGAATAAAATGTATCAAAAGTGATAGATGTCACTTCCAAAATCAGATTAAAAATTCTGCCTTGAGCACACTCTCTTACTGTCTCTCTCACCCTTGAGGAAGCCAATTGCTGTGTCATGTGTACCTCCATGGTGATACACAGATAGCAAATGACTGAGGTCTGACAACAGCCACATGAGTGGGCTTGGGAGCAGATTTCCTCCCCCAACAGTTGAATCTTCAGATTAGACAGTATCCTTCATGAAAACTTGACTGAAACCTCATGAGAAATCTTGAGCTAAAGCACCCAGATAAGCTGCACCCAGAATTTTGACCCAACGAAACTGAGAGGTAATAAATGTCTAAGTTGGTGAATTTGGGGATAATTTGTTACATAGCAGTAGGTAAGTATTACAGAATTATAATTATAATTAACACTACTGTACAGTTGATAAACATCAAAGAGGTGATTTACGGAAAAAATTGTTACCCAAGATTTATAAAAATATCTTTAACACCATTAGGAATTTGATAAATAAAAAATGAAACAGTAATGACCACCTTTACAGCTCAAACTGAAATACAGAATAATTTAAAATTTTATTTTCTGAGTTTTAAAAGAAATAGTGTTTGTGTTCATGTTTGTTTCGAAGTTTTAGAGATTTTAAAATTGAAAATGTTAATTTATTGAATGTCTAAAGGGAAGAGAACACAATACATACAAACATGTGTCCTCGCCCCTTGGGACACACATACATTTGTGTGTATCTGTATATTTGTGTTGAGGATTGATTGGGCCTTGCAATAGAAATGCACTATGTCTCATAAAAATAACTCAGAAATGTTTCAAGTTGTTCTTATTATACTGTACACTACTTTAAGTCCTGTCTGTTTCTTGTGGCACCCAGGATTCAAAAATTAAAAGATTTGAGTTCAAGCTTCATCTCTATCATGAAGTTTATGAACTTATATATAATTTTTCTTCCATAGCCTTAGCTCCTTTTCTCTATAAAGTGAACATACTACTCATAACTTTCTGTACAAGATAGTAAAAATTATTGAGATGATGTATGTGAAAAATGCATTGTAAATAGCAAAACAGCACTGTCGGTAGCTCATTGTAAATGAGCAAAGTGATATGTACTTATAAAGTGTTATTGTATTGTAAGGTCTCATTCCCCAAAGTATTTGTGGCTCTAGGGTAAAACTATAACCAGTGAAGGTAAACAGCCTGGTTTTACCCTCCACTGAGTTCTAAAACTAGTCAATTACAGCTCTTGTTTCTAATTTTGAGTGAGCAGAGAACCCTGAAATTCATTAAAGCTTAAAGGTATGCGGCCAAAGAATCCTATTTCTACACAATAAGCCTCATCCTATATGGTTCATCCTTCAGATTTATCCTAGAGATAAATATATGTATATCAGTAAATTACAATTTTTAAAGAGTAGTCATAAATTTGATCTTCACCAAAACTCTGTTAAAGGCAAATGTTACTGTTTTTGTTTGACAAGTGAAGCAATTAAGGGAATAAGTGAGTTCTCTAATGTTACTTTCCCAATAAAACAGCTGGAACGCAAGAATTATGAATTCTAGGGCAGTATTCTTTGCTGTGTGTGTGTGTGTGTGTGTGTGTGTGTGTGTTTGGCAACAGTACTTATAATGTTGAAAAATTGAAGGTAACTCTATGTCCAAAAATCAGGGTGTTGGGCAAATAATGGTACATCAATAAAGTAGTATATTGCATAGCTATCCAAAGTGATAATAAAGAAAGATGCAGGCAATTGCAGGTTAGGTACATTTGCATGTATTTAATGACAATTGTAAGTATTTCTCCAGGAAAACAGGTGCAGGTCAAAAGGAATATGAGATCTAAAATAAAGTGCTAGTATAACATTTTTACTTTTTTATTTTTTCCCATTTCTCATAATTATTACAATAACTTTAATATTTATACTCATAAGTTTCCAAATTAGATGTTTTTCCAAAAATGCCTATTCTTGGCTCACTTTAAATTTTAGTAAACCATCTATCTATTCCACCTGTGCTTTGGCATTTAGCATTTAGAGAGAAAATACTTTGCAAAAGAAACTTTGCAAGAAATATTTCCCCGGAACAGCACAGTTCCCAGGAAAATGATGTGAAATTAGTTTTCTGAGAAAGCATGTATGGAAATATCACATTAGAGGGAAATGTTCTTTTGATGGTTAATCAAGTTGTTTCAATAGCTGAACTCAATGCAGATTTCAATGAAGAAATCGAAAACCTTGTTCTTAAACATCTATTATTTTTTATTTCACCATGGACCCTTCTTAATGGATCTATATTTTTTCTACAAAGGTTATTCTATTCACAGGTAGATGTATTTTTGAATATGTTTAATCAGGGGATATCTTCTCTTCTTTCCATCTTTGTCATCCTTTCCATTCTGAGTGGCATTTCCCTGCCTAAAATTTCAAAGTTGACAGTATAAATAGCTATTGACCTTAAAATGGGGTTGACTGGTGCAATAGAATTCTAATCTAAAAGAAAGAAGAAAGAAAGAAAGAAGAAAGAGAGAGAAGGAAGGAAGGAAGGAAGGAAGGAAGGAAGGAAGGAAGGAAGGAAGGAA
>NW_016815631.1:1440217-1442166 GCF_001698545.2 Rhinopithecus bieti | reverse complement strand
GGCAGGCTTTTGGATGAGTGAGGAGGGATTCCATCTACAGTCTATCATTGAGATGTTCATTTCATTGTGTTGCCTTGGCTTTTAAAACATCTACATGGGTAGTGATAAGCAAACGTAAGGAAAAACCAATCGTAGACAGCTTCATGTGCCCTTGAAATAGATATTACTTGATTTTGCAGCTCACATAATAGCTGATAGAAGAGAACACTTTTTAAATTAAAATTTAAAATATGACGTAAGTCCTTTAAAAAATTCTGAATATAAACTGTTCACCCAATTTTAAAAGTTCATTTACCTTCAGTTGACGATGTAGAAAAGGATAGATAATTGTCGCTGTCTATGTCAACCTTCTAGAGAGCTTTCCCAAATCAAAAAGCATTCAGAAATTTTATTCGGCCTGCAAAATTTTCCTTAACTGCACTCACACTTATTAAAACCACTCCCTGACCATTTTCACCCGCTCTTAGAGCCCTCTATATCATTAAGTAAAAGCCTAGCAACCATTTCCCTGCAAAGATAATAATTTTTTTTCTCACCAACAAAAATTTTCATCAAAATCAAAATGAAGGACAGTGGAAAGCTGTCTAACAGAATGCTAAATTTCCTTCAGGGCTATATCAAGATGATATTAAAATAGCCACCCATGGTAATATTATCTTCATTTTTCACTGTATATGCCATGTAACTGATTTTGTACAGATTTTGGCAGAGATGATAATTTGCTTTGGTGTCATGTCAATACAGTGCAAGTTTAATATCAGATTTTTTAAAAGTTCTGTCTTACCACTGCTATGCTTTGTCCATGAGGTCTAAAGCTTATTTTTCATGTTTAAGCCATAGAGAGAACATAGTAGGAAGAAGTCATAAATAAATAACTAAAGAAACAAATAGCTTCCCATATTGCCTGATATGCTTTCGTCTCCATCCTGACATCCCACACTGACTGATGAGAAAGTTTCTGCAGTGGTAGGCTTTGTCTGTAGGGTTAGTTGCTCTTTATTTTGTATTTGTTATGCTGGGGGAAGGGGTTCTCATCCTGGGAATTTCATGTATTTTCCCCTTCTGGCAAGACTAATAGACTGAAGCTGACAAACATCTATTGTTAAAATCAGAAGCTGCAGACTTCAATTCAGTGCCAGGAGTTATTCGGAAAGACATTTCTTTCCTCATAATGGTACCCTCATTTGTATTTCCCACATCAATTTGGTAATTAAATGAAGCCAGGAAATACTGGAATTCCTCTTACTGCAAATTACAAACTTTAAAAACAACCAGGACACATCCCAGTGGCCTCAAAACTGCCCTGGGTTCAGTTGTCACTGTGTGCAGTTTTATCCTCCAATATTCGCTGCCAAGTAGACTCCTGCTGAGGCTTGACAGAGTCCTCTGGGTATCTGTGTGAGCAGCAACACTTAAAATTCACACTCTGTACCCCTCAGCATTGGCCATTGCTGGAGACTGTTTTCAGACCAGAGAATGCAGCACACTAGAACAATAGAACATTTTCTCCTCCATCTGAACTGAAAATGAAATCTGAAAGGAACTTTGTTTCTCATTTTCCAGTGAGATTTTATAACCAGGCCATTTCTAAGACTTCTTAGCAATGTCTTTAATTGGAGGCAAAACTCTGACAACAAAGCCAAACTTTTGAGGTGCTGTTGAGAAACAGAGCCACAAACCATTCCAGTGCAGTGTCTTGGGTAATTTATGAGATGAGGGTGGTGATAGTGGGAATGATGGTGATAATGTCAGTCAAAGTATTTATTGATTTTTTTTTTTTTCTGGAGATAGCAGTTAAGCAAAGTGAGCAGCTCCATTTAACATATGGTCAGAATTCCCTCTATAAATGATTTTCAGGGAGAACCAACACATTCTATGCTTTTTTTTTTTTTTTTTTTTTTTTTTTTTTTTTTTTTTTTTTTTTTTTTTTTTGTATAGATGTTTTTTTA
>NW_016815631.1:1332651-1438927 GCF_001698545.2 Rhinopithecus bieti | reverse complement strand
TTTTTTTTTTTTTTTTTTTTTTTTTTTTTTTTTTTTTTTTTTTTTTTTTTTTTTTTTTGGTAAGACAGTCTATTTTGAAGTAGAAAGTTTCCTTAGGTACTTTCTATAATAGTAGTGTAGCATCTTACAAAATAATTTCTAGATCTAATACCATATAGGAAGCACAGTCAGAGACAGTTGAGAATGAAGTGTCCAGCATTTTCTAAAGATGATAAGCCACAGGCCTGTGGCAACCTTGGTGGAAAATTTCATTGAATAAATTTCCATTTGAAAGGCAGTTCAATATGGTAGATTCATAGAGTTACCTTACATTGTAATTACAATGTAAAAGTCAAAGGATTGTTTAACAAAACAAACAAATAAAACAAATAAACCTTACCTCCACTCTCAAAAATAGAAGCATGCATTTTGGAGACTCTCTATTGCTTATCCGGGAATCAGCAAAAATTAGAATTCTTCAGCCTAATTTTGTCCTCACCCAAGTCCATAGCAATTTTTTATATGTAAACTGTAGCTTTTATTACCACTTCCTGGGGCCAAGAAGAGTTCATAAGTTGCTCTTTAAGGTGTTCTGAGGGCCAGTGGCAGTTGTTTGGGCTTTGGACCAAGTACAGTTTTGCAGAGTAGCCTACGCTACTCCTGCATAATCAGGAGCTGCCAAAACGATGTCTCCTACCTGCAGGATCAATGTCACATTGCAAGATCATTAGCAGGCTCCTTCCTTAGAGTACAGCTGTTGAGTGGGCTCTTTCTGGTAGCAGCATGGAACAGGACGCAGGCGATGCCAGAGATGATTAAAGAAAGGAAGTACCAAGAGAAGAAATACACAACAGCTGGAAAAAGTACAAGACGCCTTTAGAGATGGTGTGCAAGTCTTTTGAGAAGGTGTCTTAATAAAAAACACATAGCTGAGCTTGGAACCCTAAAAGGAATGAAAGAATAAAAGACCATGGCAACAATTTAAACTCCCTTTCAAGAACTATGTCAAAAAGGCCCATCAGGAAATAGGAGATATTTGAAAGAAGATGTTGTGGGTTAATTTTTTTTTTCCCTACTTTCAAGGCCTCCTACAACTTTAAACTTAATGTTTTCACACTATTATGAAAGTGCCTAATTGCTTCTCTTCCGCAAGAGAGAAGCCTGGTGCCTTTAGAATGTGAAAGTGGGAGGCCCCCAAGAACTTCAGATGAAGGGACTGGTGAAGAGTCACATAATATACACCTACGTACACAGAACATGAGATATGCAGTGTGACCTCATCAACAGAGCCCCTACTGAGAAGTCAGAATACCAATGCATCTACACACCTGAGCCTGGGGCTGGCATCCTGCAGAGATATGAACAAGAGAAAGAGAAAACAGAACAAAAACAAAACAACCTTAAAACTCTTTAAAATAACTCTGGTTCACTTTTAAATTGTATTCATTTATTCTTTCTTTCTTTTGCTAAAAGTTGTCCTCAACATTTGCCAAGCGTGATATGTTTTTCAGCTTTGTTTTGCCACATGACTGAGTCTTTAGTATCGCTTAATGGGCTGGCAGATCATACGGATAGTCAACTCAACTAACTGTAGCCAAAGGTAGGCACATCAGGACATCTAATGTTCACAGTGGGGTTGAATGTAATCTGGTTCCTAACCTGTAGGTGCAAACATTAGGAGTTTGTGAGCAAAATCTCCTCCTAGTTGATTGGTTTAATCTCCTGTCACAGGAACCTCAAATATCGGTGTCTATGTCCGAATACTTTTCTCTGCCTGACACCCTCTTTCTGTCTCATCTAAAATTTCGTCAGTGGAAAGTGTGACATTAGCTCTTGTGTAACTTAGCACATCTAGTTGGCTGAGAGTTAATTTGGATACCATAGTAATTGTTGGTTGAGGTATAACTAAGGCCTAGACAGTTTTGATTTCTAGATCAAGTAATCGACCCAGTATGCAGCTGTTTGCAGACTTGCCCCAGCCAGGCAGAAGGGTGGAAATGCAAATCTTCTCAATCAGAAAAGTTTAGTGTGATTACTCAAAAGAAGGAAAACTAAGAATAGGTTCTGCAATCCAGGTGGCATCCTGCAAGTTACATACTCTTCACCACGTTTTTAATACGCATGATAAAAATAGCTTTTCTTTTATTCCTTTAATAAGTCAGATTGATTCAGGGACTTAGAATGTCTGTCAATTGTATGTCAGAAGTCCCACTTGTTAAATTTTGCTCAAAACCAAAACATCTGGGACATTCAAATGTTGAAATATTATCTACTATGGAGTTGGAACTCTAGAAAAGTATTGCTTCAATCTGTCCCTTGTTTCTGTGTACTCATTTTTCATTAAAAGGGATAGCAAGTGCCCTAAGCTAAATATAGACTGGCAGTTTTTCAATTCCTGGACACAAAGCCACAATATAAGACAGTGATAAACAGAAGGACAAATAAAGAGGGGTTGGGCAATACTATGCTATGTTGCTTTTTCTTTAATAATGGAGTGGCAAAGGTAGGTATGCAGAGTATAATCTAGCTAGTCTCCAAAAGGAAGAAAGATGGCCTGTGAGAATGACCTATGGAGTGGGAAATCTAGCCCTAGCTTTAATTTCTTATGTGTATATGACTCTTTATATGTAATGAATTTTTATTTTAGCCATTGATACGGTTTGGCTGTGTCTCCACCCAAATCTCATCTTGAATTTTAGTTCTCATAATCCTCACGTGTCATAGGAGGGGCACATTAGGAAGTAATTGAATCATGAGGATGGTTACCTTCATGCTGTTTTTGTGACAGTGAGTTCTCACAAGATCTGATAGTTTTATAATGGGTTTCTTCTCCTTTGCTCTCATTCTTCTCCTTCCTACTGCCATGTGAAGAAGGACATGTTTACTTCCCCTTCCACCATAATTTTAAGTTTCCTGAGGCCTCCCCAGCCCTATGGAACTTTAAGTCAATTAACCCTCATTCTTTTATAAATTCCCAGTCTCAGGTATGTCTTTATTAGCAGTGTGAGAACAGACTAATACAGCCATTATCTCACCTTCAGTTTTGAATCTAATGTAATTTCTGCCTACTGGTGGTAGGAAGCACCAGCACTCCAGAACATTTTGTGACATGAATAAAAGCAGAGATTTCCCTAACCACTTCAACTCACTAAACCTGAAAGTTTCGAACACCCCAACCCACCAACACATAATCTATATGCCATGCTCCTCAAATATAATAAAACTGCACAGGTGGGGTTAAAAACTTAACTCTTTAAGCTTGGGCTTTCAATGTTTTCTTAGTGTTTAAGTTAGCCTTAACCTGAAACAGTCAAGTCAAATCCAAATTATTGATTTAAAAAAAATATATCAGTAGAATGGAAAAATCTCAAGAGTGGCAATTCTAGTTTGGGGAAGGAGAAACGAAAGCACTTTCCATTTGAAGACATAAAGAAACATAAGCAAAGATCTAAGAATCCTGCAGTAAAGATATCACTTACATATACTGATATATATTACCCATAAAATTAGTCACGTGTTATTATGCAAAATGTGGTGTTCTTTCTGAGAAGATTCTTCAGTAAGCTTAATCAACAATATTAAATATGAATATAAGGAAAAAATCATTTAACATTGTTGAAAAGTAATTAAAAATATATTTCACCATATGTTTCTCTGTCATTAGTTCACTTCAGAAAACAAATTCCTAACACATTTATTATTCCCCATCATTTTAAAAGAGACCTAATGTTCACATATGGCACTAAAGCCATGTAAATAAAATGAATCAGCTCTGAAAAGAATTTCAAGAAATTTATTTGTCTGAATTCAAAGAATGATATGAAATGACTTAATGTGGAAATTCTTTCCCCTTTTATAAGAAAATTGTTGGTAAGTTTCATTTCCACATATGGCTCATTCAGATTATACTGGTTGAAGGCCATGGTTAATGGACTGAATTTGGGTCTCCTCAAAATTCAAAATTACTAATACTCAATGTGATAGTCCATGGAGGTGGGCCTTGGGTAGGTGATTAGTGCTAAATGAGGTCATGTGAGTGGGTTCCCATGATGGGGTTTGTGTCCTTAAAAGAAAAGAAAGACACTAAAACTCCCTTTCTCTCTGCCATGGGAGAATATAATGAGAAGTCAACAGTCTACAACCCAGAAAAGGGCCCTCACCAAGAACCCAACTATGCTGGTACCCTGATCTGAGACTTCTCTTATCCAGAACTGTAAGAAAGAAATGTCTGTTCTTGAAGCCGCCAGTCTATGGTCATTTGTTACGGCAGCCCGAGCTGACTAAGATAGTCATTTAGAAGGCAGCAAAGTCTATACTACCCCTTTAATGATGTCAATATGAGAGTTTTCCATTTTAAAAATGATTCATCAAACACAGAGTTTTCACTTAAAATCCTGGATAGTGCCTTTACAGAGATGCTCATTTTAGATTATTCAACATGATTTTTTAATTCATGGAAAATATTCAAAAAAAGTATACTTCTTTAGGTAACAGTGAAGCTTCAAATTCACAGAATATAATGTTAGCCAGATAAATCACTTAATCAGAGAAAATATGAAATGAGGGATTGTTTTACAAATAATAACATAATACAAAACTTTTTTTTTTTTCTTTGAGATGGAGTCTTATACTGTCTCCTGGGCTGAAGTGCAGTGGTGCGATCTCAGCTCACTGCAACCTCCATCTCCCAGGTTCAAGCTATTTTCCTGCCTCAGCCTCCCAAAAGCTTTCTTTTTTAAATAATTTCAGCTTTTATTTTGGATTCAGGGGGTACATTTGCAGGTTTGCTATCCGAGTATATTGCATGTTGCTGAGATTTGGAGTACAGATCCTGTCACCCGGGTAGTAAGCATAATTCCCAATGGGCTGTTTTTCAACCCACACCATCCTCCCTCCCTTCTCTCTATAGTAGTCACCAGTGTCTATTATTCTCATCTGTATATCCATGTGTACTCAGTGTTTAGCTCCCACTTATAAGTGAGGACACACAGTATTTGGTTTTCTGTTCCAGACTTAGTTTGCTTAGGATAATGGCCTCCAGCTACATCCCTGTTGCCACATAGAACATGACTTTGTTCTTTTTTATGGCTGCATGATATTCCATGATATATATGTGTGCCACATTTTCTTGATCTAATCTACAGTTGATGGGCACCCGAATTGATTCCATGTCTTTACTACTATGAATAGCATAGTAATGAACATATGACTGCATGTGTCTTTTTGGTAGAATGATTTATTTTCTTTTGGGTATAGACCTAGAAAGGGGATTGCTGGATTTAATAGTAGCTCTGTTTTAAGTTCTTTGAGAAATCTCCAAACTGTTTTCCACAGTGGCTGAACTAATTTACATTCTCACCAGCAGTGTATAAGCCTTCCCTTTTCTCAATAACCTCAGCAACATTTGTTATGCTTTAACTTTTTAATAAAAGCCATTCTGACTGCCGTGAGGTGGTATCTCATTGTGGTTTTGATTTGCATTTCTCTGATGATTAGTGATGATAAGCATTTTTTATATGTTTGTTGGTCACTTTGCATGTCATCTTTTGAGAAGTGCCTGTTTATGTCCTTTGCCCATTTTAAAGCTTTCTGAATGGATGTAACATCTCCCATATTGTAAGGACCAATACTTCATAATTACAGAGCCTGTGCCATATTCTTTGGATGGCATTTTGGCTTTCACATTGCTGTGGCTTTAATGGACCCTTGTCCAACTTGCCTTCTGTTCCTCAGATTCATTCTTGGAATTAGGTTCCAAGAAGATAGAGTCCAAATTCTAATCCTGCTGTATTCTGATCTTGGATCAATAAGTATGACAGAAAGGGAAAATATCTTTTACTGAAACATGGGCAGAATGAGCACTTCCCTCAAAAAGTACATACAAATAAATAATTAAAAATATAAAATATATATATTTAGTAAATTAGTAAAAACCCTAATACAGATAATACTGTTTTGAGTATAAAATTACTAAGGCATAAAATCAGGTTGATACTATCCCTTTATTGGCCACAAAAATTTTTTTTGTAAATTACAAAATTTAATTTAAAAAAGACAGTAACTCTCTATCTTTCTCTTCAAAGGTTTTTCTTCTTGGACTCTTATTTTCCCAGGTTCTAAAGAACAAAAGTACATAGGTGGTACCATTGTGCAAAGTATAAGACCCTGGTCCTCCTAGTGGATTCTAGCTCACAGATTGGCACATAATTTGGGATGGAGTTCAGCATTGCTTATCCCCTCACCAGAGAATTTTTTTTAATGTTTTGTTTTGTTTTCTGTTTTTGTTTTTTTTTTTCAATACACAACTCTGTAACAGTGTTGGAAGAATGGACAGATGGATAGATGTATAGATGATAAACAGATATAGATGGGTATATAGGTGGATGGATATATATTATGTGTCTTTTAAGGTAGGAAGTTTTCAAGAAAGAAATACAAAAGAAAAAAAGTTTGTTGTACAATATTTTTTTATAGAAAACAAAATGCCAAATGATGATGTCCTTTCTAGAAGTCAGATCATCAACAATAAACCTTAATTATCCATGTAGGGATCCGTGTCGCCATTTCCCCGATTGCCCTGACTTACATTTTCTCTCACTCTCAACATCAGCAAGATGGCTGGGAATAAAGCTAGAGAAATAAATGACTAACTGACTCTGCTTCCGGATAGGTCTGAAATCTAACCCCTTCTTACTACTTCTCCCATTAATCACACTAATCCAAACCACCAAGGCCACTTCCCTTCAGTACTGCAGAAGGCTTTTTTTTTTTTTTCCCTTTGGTATTTCACTACATTTTACACTCAATCTAACAGTCAAATTATCCATTTAAAACACAAAATATATTGTCAGTCCTTGGTCAACACCCCGTGTCCCCCGATGGTCTTCTACAACATCTAGAATAAAGCCTAAACATTTTTATTGTGGCTTCTCAGGCCCACCATGGTCTGGCTACTGGGTACATCCCCATATCATATAGGTATTACCTCTTCCTTGTTGTCTCTGTCCCAGACACACTGGCCTATTGGCTGTGTCTGTTATATAATCAGCACAATGCAGGGCCTTTTCACATTGCCTGAGGTGCTTTCCATTCCCTGATGCAGTGTTTGTCCAGACCCTTTCTCATTCTACTCTCTGACTCCACTCAGGTCTCTGAGCAAACATCGCTTCCTCACAACACCTCCTTTGATCCGTCTATCTAAAATAGACACCCCCACTCTTCCCTGTTTTATTTTTTACAGAATACGTATTATATTATATTATCTGGGTTTTTTTAATCTCCTACAATTTAAAATGATTTTCATAAGTAAACAGAACCCTATCTGTCTTGTCTTATACACTTATCTTATACACTTATGTAATAAAATACACCTTTTATTAATTTCTGCAGAGCAGAAGATATTATTCCCCCACTGAAAGAGGCAGTACGCTCCAAGTAGATTATAAAATATATTGGATAAAGAAATGACAAAAGCCTATTTTCTAGAAAAAATAACACAATTTTTCACTCATTTTATGGGATACAGGTAAAGATAGGAATATGAATTTGAATACGTGTGGGAGCATTTCATTCCAATGAAAATTGTTTATCTCTTATGTAAGCTCCAGTTGATCTTTGCCAACTCAAGAAAAAAATTAAAATGAAGATAAAATTTTAAAAATATGGTGAGATAAAGGGACAGGGACTAACCAAGAAGTATAATTGAATTGATCCAACAATCTGAATAGAGTCAAAAAGAAATTATGTTTTCATTCAAGCCCTACTTATAATGAGCACTGTTGAAACATCCTTTCCTTACCACATTCATGTCTCACATATGAATTGAACTGCAAATATGTCCCCTGCATTAAAGTTTTCATTTTAGTCAGCTATGGGGAAAAGCCAGGTTTTTCCTCACATCTCTGGATGATTTTAATAAAACCAAATAAAAAAATAATACTATTGAACATCCATTTTTCTCCAACCACATCCAATTTATAGAAAATTCTATATTTTATCAAAAATATTACAAGAATATGTGAGTTGGTATTCAACCCTTCTTCAGCATTCTATTATTGACTACTTCCTCTCTCTCTAACCCTGTACATTTAATAAAAAGTTTATTTCCTGAGTATGAAAGTTGGATGTGACCTTAAAATGATATGATCTAAAAAAAAATTAATTTTGAACTCAAAATGAAATACACGGAAATGTTTCTGACTGTATCCCTTAGCCTCTCTTTATTTCTGTATTAGTCAGGGTATTAATAGTCTATGCTGCGATATCAAATATCTCCAAAATTGCAGTGACTTGATGAAACAAGCATTTATATCGTGCGCATACGACTGTCAAAATGTATTGATGGATGGCTTCTCTCTCCCCAGTGCGGGACCAAGGTTGATGGAGGCTTCGTAATGTTAAAGATGCACATTCTCTACATATGGTCTTTGTGACCAAGGAAAAGAGAACTGAGTCATCACACCAGTTACTTTTTTGTGTGTGTGTGTGTGACAAAGTCTTACTCTGTCACCAGGCTACAGCCTCAACCTCCCAGATCCCAGTGATCCCCCCACCTCATTCTCCCAAGTAGCTGGGACCACAGGTGTGTGCCACCACACCCAGCTAATTTTTAAATTTTTTGTCAAGACAGGGTGTCACTACATTGTCCAGGCTGGTCTTGAATTCCTGGAATTAAGTTATCCTCATCCCCTGGCCTCCAAAAGTGCTGGGATTACAGATATGAACTACCTTGCCTAATCCCGGTTTTTAATATATAAATAACTAGATATTTGTTTCCTCTGACTGCCAGAACAAATTACCACCCACTTGGTGACTTAATACAACAGAAATGTATACTCTCGCAGTTTGGATTATTAGAAGTATAAAAAGAAGGTGTTGACAGGATTGTTTCCTTCTGGAGGGTTTGATGGGAAACTAGGTCTGTATCTTTCTTTTAGCCTCTTAGCCTCTGGTGGTTTGCCAATAATCCTTGGCTTTCTTTACTTGTAACTGAATAACTCCAAAGTCAGCCTCTGTCTTCACATGGCCTTCCCTCTCTGTTTGTCTGGATCTCAAATCCCCTTTCATTTTCTATATGTATACATATATACACACTATATATATATTTTAATATTTCTATATAATATTCTTTTTTCAACTTTTATTTTAAGTTCAGGGGTACATGAGCAGGATGGGCAGGTTTGTTACGTAGGTAAATGTGTGCTATGCATTTACTGCACAGATCATCCCAGCATTCATTAGCTATCCTTCCTATTGATATCCCTCCTCCAACCTCCCCCCACCACAGGTGCCCAGTGTGTGTTGTTTTCCCCTGCATATGTCCATGTGTTCTCATCCTTCAGCTCTCACTTATAAGTGAGAATGTGTGGTATTTGGTTTTCTCCTCATGTGTTAGTTTACAGAGGTTGATGGCTTCCAACTCCATCCACGTCCCTGCAAAGGAAATGATATTGTTCCTTTTTAAGTATTCTATGGTGTATATGTACCACATTTTCTTTATCCATTCCATCACTGATAGGCATTTATGTTGATTCCATTACTTCACTATTGTAAATAGTGGTACAGTGAACATACATATGCATGTATCTTTATAATAGAATGATTTATAGTCATTTGGGTATATACCCAGTAATGGGATAGCTGGGGCAAACTTTTATATTATATATTATATTATGCTATATGTTATATATGACCATATATAAATATATATAAATTTATCATATAAATTTATTATATATAAATTATATATTTTAGATAATAATATATATCTATTTTAGATAAATAATATATAAATATATATATTTTATCATATATTAAAATATATATTTTAAATATATAAATATATTTATATATAATATATATATATTTATATATATATATAAATCCAGGATTATCTCATCCTGAGATCCCTAACTCAATTATATCTACATAGGCCTTATTTTGAAATGAGGTCACATTCATAGGTACACAATGAGGACTTGGAGATAGCTTCAGGGGACACTATTCAACTTATTACAGTGACACATACAGCTTCCACTTTCAGCTCATCAATCCCAAGTTAACTTCAAAGGAGGCAGACGATCTTTCCATGTGCCCAACAAAAATAGAAGAACTGAACACAATGAACACTATTAATCTCTTCAAAAACTATTAGTGCACAACTGAGAGAGCCTAGAGTAGTATTGGCTCGGTAGTGTCTCTGAAGTGTCTCAGAAGGCAGAGGTGAAAGATAAAAATTAGGAAAGAGACAAGGTTGGTTATAGTCAAAAACAGAGTAATCATTATGAATACCTGTTTCATACATTATTGTTAAAATAGAATAGTGCCTTTACTTTTGATATTTTATGTTGATACAGTTCTAACAAAGCAGTTAAAAGAAATCAGTCTGGTCAAATTTTTTTTTCACATTTTCTTATTATTTGCTATAACGGATTGAATTGTATTCCCTCAATATTCATATGCTGAAGTCTTCACCCTTGATGTGACTATACTTAGAGATAGAGCCTTTAAGGAGGTAATTAAGAATAAAGAAGATTATAAAGGTGGAGATCTAATCTAATAGGACTGGTGTCCTTGAGAAGCAGAAAAGACATGAGAGCAGAATCCTTCTCTGTGTGCAAGTGTGCACGTACAAATCATGTGAAGACACAAGAAGAAAATGCCACCTGCAAGCCATGGAGAGAGGCCTCACCAGAAACCAATTCAGCTAAAACTCTGATCTTGGACTTCCAGTCACCAACATTGTAAAAAAATTAATTTCTATTACTCAAGTCACTCAGTCTGTGGTATTTAGTTATGGCAGCCCAAGCTAACTAATACAAGTACCCTTATATCACACACTGCATCTCCCCATAAAAATTTTAAAATCTAGCTTAGCTGAGGTTCTGTAATAAATCCTACAAATTCCATATGTCTCAACTTACTCAAATCTTACTCAAAGTGGTTATTTTTGCTTTGGGAAAAAATATGTATGTATGTGTAATGTGTATATACACACACACACATATATTTTTTCCCAAAGCATATATATCTATGATATTTTGTTTTAATAGGTTACTTTCAAAGATCCAGTGCTTAAATTTAATTTTTATACATTTCGTTACTTGCAAGTGGGTTTTTGACAAATCTTATTTGCTCAACTTTATTGATGTACCATTGGAGTGCAATAAACTGCACTTTAAGTGTGTAGCATTTGGTCAGTATTGAATATAGATACATCATGAAACAATAGCCACAATAGAGAAAACAAGCATTTCCATTATATCCCATAGTTTGTAACCATTTTTAATCCATTCGTCCTTATAAATCCATCTGCAGGCAACGACTAATCTGCTTCTTATCACTATAGATTAGTTTGCCTTTATATAAATTTAAGTAAAAAGAATCATACACTATGTACTCTTTGTTGTCTAGCTTTCTTCCCTCAGTATCATAAGAAGGCATACAGGAAACAGAAACGTATTACTCATTAAAAAAATAAATTTACCAAAATCACTCATGAGAAAGTCCAGATATCAGAATTATCAGAAGACTTTGAACCATCTGTCTTAAACACGCTGAAACAGCTAAAGAGAAACATGGACAAGGAATCAAAGAAAATAGGGAAAAGATTTATGAACAAAATGAGAATATCAATGAAAACAAAGAAATTATTTTTAAAAAATAAGTAAATGAAAATTCTAGAGCTGAATAGCATAATTATTGAAATAAATACTCATTCAGGAGTTAAAAGTTAATTTGATATCATCTCACGGCAGTTAAAATGTTTTTATCCAAAAGACAGGCAATAAAAAATGCTGGCAAAAATGTGGAGAAAAGGGAATGCTTATATGCTGTTGGTGGGAATGTAAATTGGTACAATCACTATGTTTTGAGGAACAGTTTGAAGGTTCCTCAGAAAACTAAAATAGAGCTACCGTATGATCCAACAATCCCACCACTAGCTATATATCCCAAAAAAGGAAATCTACACATCAAAAATATATATGCATTCCTATATTTATTACACCACTATTCACAATTGCCAATATATAGAAGCTACTTAAGTGTCCATCAATGGAAATGGATAAAGAAAATCTGACACATATACACTATGGAATATTATTCAGCCATAAAAGAATGAAATTCTGTCATTTCCAACAACATGGATAGAACTGGAGAAATTAAGTGAAATAAATCAGTCATAGAAAGACAAATGTTACATGTTCTCACTCCTCTGTAGGAGCTAAAAAAACAAATTTATGGAGATAGAGAGTAGAATGACAGTTGACAAAGACCGAGAAGGGCAGCAGGGTGGAGCAATAAAGTGGGAATGGTTAATGGGTACAAAAATACCATTAGATAGAATAAATAAGCACCAGTATTCTGTACCACACTAGAGTGAGTATAGTTAATAATAATTTATCATATATTTAGAAGTACCTAAATGATTAGGATTGGAATGTGCCTAACACAAAGGAATAATAAAGGCTTCAGGTGATAGAACTAATTACCCTGATGTCATCATTATACATTGTATGTCTCTATCAAAACATTATATGTACCCAATAAATATATTCCACCATTTTATTGTACATAATAGTTAACCATAAATATTTTTAAAAAATTGAAAAAACAAAGTTGGCAAAAGAACTTAAATTATAAATATTAAAGTGGAGATAAAATGATAGAAATATAGGAATGCAGTAAAGAGAATCAATGATACCAATGTTAATCTTTTTTTTTTTTTTTTTTTTTGAGGCGGAGTCTCGCTCTGTCGCCCGGACTGGAGTTGCAGTGGGCCGCGATCTCAGCCACTGCAAGCTCCGCCTCCCGGGTTTGGCAGCCATTCTCACCGCCTCAGCCTCCCGAGTAAAGCTGGGGACTACAGGGCCGCCCACCTCGCCCGGCTAGTTTTTGTATTTTAGTAGAGACGGGGTTTCACTGTGTTAGCCAGGATGGTCTCAGATCTCCTGTATCCTCGTGATCCGCCCGTCTCGGGCCTCCCAAAGTGGCTGGGATCACAGGGCTTGAGCCACCGCGCCCAGCTGTTAATTCTTTAGAAAACATCAACAAAATTGACACAAACTTTTAGTTAGACTAACAAAGAATGAGAGAAAATGCAAATAAATACAATTAGTAATGAAAGCGTAGACTAAGTTTGTACAGGCCACAGGCAGTTCAGGACAGCATTGGATGCGGCCCAACACAAATTCATAAACTTTCTTAAAACATTATGAGATTTTTTGGTGATTTTTTTACCTCATTAGCTAATGTTAGTATTAGTGTATTTCATATGTGGCATAAGAAAATTCTTCTTCCAGTGAAGCACATGGAAGTCAAAAGATTAGTGTAGTAATTACTATAGATCTTACGGAAATAAAAGAGATTAAACTACAATATTAAGAACAGTTGTTTACCGATAAATTCAATAAATAAATGACAAATTTCTAGAAACATACAAATCATTTTAACTAACTCAAGAATAGAAAGTCTCAGTAGACTTGTTACAGTAAAGAGATGGAATCACTAATCAAAAACTTCCCAACAAGAGAAGTCTAGGACCAGGTGGTATCCCTGGTGAATTCTGTCAAACTTTTAAAGAGGAATTAACCCAATGCTTGTCAAACATTTTCAAAAAATAGAAGAGTAAACACTTTCAAACTCATCCTGTAGGCTAACATTTTCTTAATACCAAATCCACATAAAGACATCATAAAAAACAAAAATTATAAACCAATATTTTACACTAATATTGCTTATGAATATAGATGCAAAATTCCTCAAAAATGAATCCAGTGGCATAGTAAAAGGATTAAACATATTGACCAACTTGAGATTTGTCACAGAAATGCAAGAGTGGTTCAAACATGAAAATTACATCACTAGAAAAGGGGAAAATCCTCATGATCATCTCAATTGATGCAGAAAATCTTTTGACAAAATCAAACACAGTTTCATGATTTAAAAAAAAAAATCAGAAAAGTAAGAATAGTCATTCTACAGGCTTAATCAAATCCTTACCAAATTTTTACAACTTTGTTTTGCAGAAAACGCTAATCTTCAAATTCATGTGTAGTCGCAAGAAGCCCCAAATAGCCAAAACAAACTTACGAAAGAAGAGCAAAGTTGGAGAACTCAAACTTCCTAATTTCAAAACTTAGTGCAAACCACACAATCAAAACAGTGTGGTACTCATATAAGAATATACATATGAGCTAATGTAATAGAATTGGAAGTACAGAAATAAACTCATATCTATACCAATTGATTTTTTATATGGACTGAAATCCATTCAATGGGAATAGACTCCAACAGATTCTACTGGAATAACTAAGTTTCCACATGCAATAGAAAGAAGTTGGAACCCTACCTCACATCTTATAGAAAAGTCAACTCAAAATGGATTAACAGCCTAAATGTAAGAACTAAAATCATATAACTCTTAGAAGAAAACAGTAAATATAAGTCTTAATTACCCATGACTTGGAAATAGACTCTTAGATATGATATCAAAAGCATGAGCAACAAAAGAAAAATAGATAAATGAGATCAATTTAATTTAATTTTTAAGATAAAAATTTTGTGCATCAAAGAGCATTATCAAGAAAATGAGAAGACAACCTGCCAGACTGGAAAACTATTTGTTAATCATATATCTGAGAATGGTCTAGCACCAAGAATATATGAAGTACTCCTACAGTTCAACAAAAAAGAACCCAGTCAAAAAATGGGCAAATGACCAGAACAGATATTTCTCCAAAGACATGCAAATGGACACTAAACACATAAAAAAAAATGCTCAACATTATCAGACATTCAGGAAATGTAAATAAGTCAAAGCCACAATGCAATACCATTCCACACCTACTAGAATATAATCAAAATATCAGAAAATTGCAAGTGTTCACAAGAATGTGGATACATTGGAACACTTGTACATTGTGGGTTGGAATATAAAATTATTCAGTGCTGTGGAAAGCAGTTTGGCAGTTTTTTGAAAAGCTAAACATAGAAATACTGTATGACCCAGTAATTCTGCTCCTAGGTATATACCCAAAATAATTAAAAATAGGGACTTAAACATTTGTGAGCCAAAGTGCATTGCAGCATCATTCACAATAGGCCAAAGGTGGAAACAATCTAAGTTTTTTTATCAATGGATGAATGAGCCAGCAAAATGTGATGTATAAGTACAATGGAATACTATTCAGGCATAAAAAGTATAGAGCCTGTTACACGTTACAGCATGGATGAAACCTGAAAACATCACGCTGAGGGGAATAAATCATATGCAATGAGGAAAATATTGTATGATGCTGTTCATATAAAATATCTAAAATAGAAAAATTTTGCATAGACAGAAAGATAAGAGACTATTGGGACTGAAGAAATGGAAAATGGGGAGTTATTGCTTAATGATTATAGCATTTCCACTTGGAATGATGAAAGGCTTTAGAAATACATAGGCTTTAGAAATAATAGTAGTTTGCATTGTAAATATATTTAATGCCACTAAATTTTACACTCAAAAATGGTTAGTATGACAAATTTTACATTTACCACAATCAAAAGTAAGAGTCAATAATTTAAAAGGCTAATATTTTATGGTTTCATATACTTATTTCATTTAAACATTATTCTAACAGACTTAGCATCAGAAATATTTTAATTAATAATGTCATTGAAATATGTATAACATTACATAACTCCAAAACTGTTTTTTCTACTTCTTTTTAGTGACAAAGGAACAGTAGTTATACATGCATATGACATCTTCCAATATTTATTATGTAATATAATTTTGCAAAGCACAATAAGGAAAATCAGAAGTCAAAGAAACACTTGCATATTTGACCAGTGCATTCCCAGCTGCTTACCTTTTAACAAATAGGAATAAATAGCAGAGCAAGGCCTTTGTAATGTATTGATTACTTTGGCATGATATTTATACATACATTTTTGTGAGTACACTAATATTATTGAATACTTTTATCCACAAATAATACCTACCTGCGTTCTCACTGTAGATAATTGGAACACAAGAAAGCAAATACCATCTACCTGTAACTACACCCTCCTACCCCCAGTGCCATTTCTCAGAGAACAATCAGTGTCTTCAGTCATTTTTTACTCTTGGAGATATCAAAATAGACTGCCATATTGAGTTGGGGTGGGGAGTATTCTTATAATGTTATGTTTACCTGGTTAATTTTATGGCATGAAAAAGCAACTGGGAGGACCTATTATATTTTGGAGGCTTACTAGAGATACTGGATATTTTACACACATTATCTTATTTAACACAGCAAAACTTTAAAGTGTAGATCGCTATTCCTATTTAGATATGAGGAGATTGAGGAGAAGATCAAGTGAATTTCCTGAGACCACACAGCTAATAAGTAACACAATCAAACCTTTCTGCCTGTCAAAATGCCTTCATGATAATCTGAAGGGCACGCTAGAAAGGGCAGCTCATTACTAAGAGCCTATACTGCCATATTAAGAACAAAACAGAATGAAAGGTGAGAAGGACAAAGAATGTTTGTTTTTTCCACTCCTAATAGTTCTACAACTAGAAATGGTTTTGAAGTTTGACTTTTTTTTTTTCTTTCTGCAGACAGATATTCGTAGCATCATTTTCCGCAACATTGACAGCGGTGAGTGTGTAGCGGACATGTTCTGTAAGTCTTGTTTCTTCATCAATGTACAGTGATGAAATAAGATAGAAAGGATAGAGAGGAATAGGAGAAATCAGTTCTAGATATTTTATAATCTCCAATAGACAAGAGAAAATGTAGAGTTACTTTCCAATTGACCGGAAGTAGCTAAGAAATTTAATCATGCTGTTTTAACAGGGAATACAGTATCTTCACTAGTCAATGAAAAAATATAAAAGGCTTAAACCAAATTGATTACACCCTGATTCCCCAGATCTACACCACTTCGTGCATGACAGAAGCTTCTGACCTATTTGAATGCTGGAAACAGTGATCCAGGGCAGTCAGAGTAGCCTGACTTTAGCATCAAATGGAAGCAATTCTGCCTTTTGATTTTTTTTTTTTTTTTTTTTTTTTTTTTTGAGAAAATCGCTAACTAGACTAGCAGAGCAGTGTCTTTTGGTCTTCAAAACCTGATTCATCTCCAGCAGAATAATATTGAATTTCCTGATTAGAAAAATTATTTCACTAAGACTTGAAGCAACAGTTCTCTCTCTTTTAACTGTGCCCCTAAACAGGTACAGTTTCCCTCTGGGCTCTGCTGAGCTCCTGTACATGCTTCACTGTTCAAGGGACTTTCAGTAGCTGGTATTAGAACGACTGGGCGAATGTAGCTTACACTGTGGCAAATGATCGGAGCGCACTGTGCACTTCTAGAAAGACCATGCTAGGGAGATACAGTTATTTTATTAACCACAGTGAATTCATTTTAATTTCAGATTAAATCTCACATTTGAGGTTAGCAGGGTCAGAGCTCCCTTGTTTGTATGGTGATCAATTAATACTTTTTTAAAAAGAGGGTCCAATTCACTAAGAAGAAAACAAACTTTCAATCCGGAGTATTTCCTAAAGAGCAAATGTTCACTAGAACTATAAGCAGTTCCTTGTTTGCTTTGTTTTGTTTTTGTTTACTTAGGCATGCTGTCATTTTCAAAAGCTTGAAGATAGAGGCACCTCAAACTCTATATTCCCACAATAGAATTTCTAACTGAGCTGGCCTCCAAGCCTCTGAGATGTCAGATGTCAGATGCTGAAAGAGAACCAAACATTTTTTAAAAATCTTTTTGTTAGGGGAAACTGTACATTTATTTTGCGTGTCTGATACTAGCCTACAATTCTAATACGATAGGACATGCCCATTGGTTACTTTATTGTTATTAGTTGCAGGAACATTTCTTCAAAAAAAAGAAGAAAAGCTTAAATTTTCTTTTATTACATATAGAAGAGAATATTAGATTCCCTTTTTGGCTTTAGTAGCCAGGAATCACACAGGTAAATTTAATACATAATTGTGGATACTATATTAGCCTATATCATTATATTAACTCCAGTTTTTACATTTCACTAATTTCCTCATTTCTACTTGAATAGCATTATCGTATTTCCATTATGTTATTGTATTTTCTATTATGTCACTTTAAAGATATTTTATATCTTTAAAGATATTTGTAAATAGTTGGATTACAAATAAGAAATATAGTAAACATCTTCATATGTTGTAATTTCTACAAGGAAAATTATTAGCAACATTTAATAATCTGCATAAAATATAAATTTTACAAGAATTAGTGGATCACAAAATAGAAACTTTGCAAGAATTAGTAGATCATTAAGAGTATATCAAATAATAATTGCCACTTTGAACAGCATACCCATGAATGTCTATATCTAACTTAGAATAAGACATATTTAGAAACATTATTACTTTCTTGCCTTGTGATGGGCCACCCTTCAGTTTTCTATTGAAAGAGATCAAATGAAAAAACTAAAAGGCAGAAATGAAGTCCACAGGCAAACAGCCCAGGCAGCGCCCTGAGCCTAGTTAAAGATCGACCCCGGACCTAACCGATTAGGTTATCTATGGACTCCAGACATTGTAAGGACAAACGTTGTGAAAGTCTCTGTCCTGCTCTGTTCTGTTCTAATTACCGGTGTCTGCCACATATCTTAGTCCTGGGCCCAGTACAAACACATTCCTCTATTTTGTCCCAAGTTCCTGAGCCCAACACAAACACATCTCCCCCCACACATCTCAGAAACACCACCTAGAGAGCCCCTGATAAGGTCACAACCGTTTGTAGTTTTACTAAATGCGCGGGAACAAATAGAAAACTGTTAATTGTATAACTTAAAATATTAACCAATTACCAGTTGTGATGCTGCAACCAAAAGAATTCCTTTGTACCTCTGTAACCTTACATATCCTGTATGCATCGGGCTATAAAAAGTGGGCACATGCATCATTCGGGGCCCTCTTGTATGTTGTAGAACGGAGGGACCAAGTTCGAACTTGCATTAAAGATCCTTGCCGCTTGGCTTTGACTCTGGACTCTGGTGGTCTTCTTTGGGGAATAAACGGTCTGGGCATAACACTATATTGAGTAATTCAAACCAAAGAACAAAAAACAGTCAGTGTCAGACCACAGTGTAAAACTTCGAGTATTCTGGGAAATAATGTTTATTGAAAGGAAGAGTTTGTCTTAATGAAAGGCAATTATTATGAAATAAATGATAGCAATAACAATATATGGATGATGTAATTTGGTGTAATAAAGAATCCAGCAACCCAATTCTTCAGCTGTTGTTTGTAAACTTAATTCAAAAAAAAATTAAAACAAAACAGTACCATAAAAAGATTTCTTTATACAGATTCATAATGTTATAACATTCAAATGATTATTCTAGAAACATTAAAAATAAGGTTATTTTCCCTATTATTAAGGGCTCCTTTTTAATGGAGTTATTTATTGTATTTTCCTTAAGAGATTATGTCTGTCTGTCTTCTATTGCCAGTTGTTTTGAGTAAAGGGAGCAAGTAAGGAGAAAAAGCAGATCTCTGGTTTCGAAAGTCTTAGTGCTAAATCCAGAAGTCCTCTTTTTTGCTTTAATGCAAGCTACACACAATGACAAGAAAGCCCCCATTCACTTCACCCCTCATTCATTGTTTCTTCCTCTAGTAGCAGACACTCATCAACCATTCACAGTCTCATTATGTGCAAAGTCCAGGCTGACTGCTGCTTTTAGCATAAGGAAGAAGAGCACATTTAAAAAAGCTTTCCATGACAAGGCTTTATTTCCTCACACTATCATTTAAAAACCTTTTAAAGAGCAATCTGGGCCTCTGATGGTAATGTCTTGCCTAGCAATTAGTGGTAGAGGTGCTGCGGTTTAAAAGCCTTTTAAATTATCTTATGAATGGTCTTCCTACAATGGGCTTTCATTATGCAGGGGGAAGTCCAGTACTCCACCCATTTTGGGGGCACAACTTCTTAAGGAGTCATTCACAAAGATTGACAGCTTGAAATTTGCTAGACAAAGTTTTCAGTATAGCATGGCTGCAAAATGATACCCAATTTAATATGGAAATTGCCTTTTTTCTTTGAGTGGACTAACTAGCAAACTTCAAAAGTTCCTTAGATTTGATTCATGTTTATCTGAAGTATATCCAAGGGCATCTGTGAGACTTTGAATAGAAAAAAAGAAAAAAAAAAAGCACGATCTTTTTCCTCAGTAATAGGCCCAAAGTGCTGGAAATGCATCTCTGGCAATGAGGCAGCTAGAACATATTTGTCTCAACTTTGAGCTGTCCCAGCACACAAGTAAAAGAGGAGGAGTTATCTCAGATACGGCTAAGAAGAGAAGCAACTAAAAATACGCTAAGCAAGAGAAGCAAACTAATGACTAAGTAGTTCTAGTGCAAAGCCCGTTCTTTTCATGGATTGTCAGAGATCCTCAGTTATACTGGAAAAGGTACCCCAACTGCAACAATATTGATTAAAAATCAGTTCAACCTCAGGAGCTGGAAAGGGCAACAGGGTTGGATTACAAACTTGAATCGTGGCTCTTTGCATCTCTTCTCCAGTGGTGTTTTCTTTTTGCTACAGAGAAGAATAAGTGAACAAATGTTCTGGGTACAGCCATGCGTCTCTTAATGGCAAGGATACATTTTCTGAGAAATGTATTGTAAGGTGATTTAATGTTTGTGGAAACTTCATAGAGTATACTTACAGAAACCTAGATGGTATTAGCCCACTAACTACCTAGGGTCTAAGGTATAGCCTGTTGCTCGCAGGCTACAAACCTGTACAGCATGTTACCGCACTGAATACTGCGGGCAATTGTAATACAATGGAAAGTATGTAAGTATCTAAACATTTACAAAGTGAGACAGGAGAGATCCCCCCCAATCCCTTCTCGGGACTTGCCACAGAGGTATGGCTCATTTATATGCTCCTACTCCTTGCGAGAGGGGTAGCATGCAAGTGAGTGGGTGCACAAGCCAGGGCAAGTGCTTTTGGGCACTGAGAAGAATGAACCCTGTACCACCCCGACATCATCTACTGTTCCAGCAGCATCTAGGGATTGTCGATGACCTCTGGAGCCCCAGAGGGCACGTGTTACAAACAATGCTCTTTTAGCCTTGCTATCCATGGAAGGCTTAGGTGTTAAACAGCTCGGTGAAGAGTCACTATGATAGTCTTTTAGGGTTCCCACACCAGTGCATCCTGAATTCTTGTCCAGCATCCAGGAAGAATCAGGTTACATGAATGCATTGAAGGATGGTGTATGCAGAGGATTTTACTGAGTGATGGACGTGGCTCTCAATAGGATGGGGAGCAGGAAAGAGGATGGAGTGGGACAGTGGGACCTCTCCAACTGTCCCTGGCCAAACTCCTCTCTGACCAGTCTTTGATGTCCAGCTGCCTCTTCTCTCAACGTTCAGATGCTTCTTTTCTTCTCCCCTTCTCTGCTGTGCTGCCCTGCTCCTCTGTCAATGGAGCTTAGGTTTTTTATGGGTACAAGGTGTGGGGTGTGGCGGGCCAGGGTAGTGTTGCAAAAGGCAACATTTAGGTGGGAAAACATGAATGCATGTCAGGTTTTCTGTAGGTACAAGATGAGAGTGTGGAGGGCCAAGATGGTGTTGGAAAAGGCAACATTTAGGTGGGAAAACAGAAATGCATGTTCTCATTTAAGGCTGCGGGTCCAGGCTTGACAGTGGAGCCCTCGCCAGGGACCCCGCCCTCTTCTACCCAGTATTTTCTTGCCTCCTGTCCGTATCACTAAAGTACAGTTTATAACCTTATGAGTACAGTTTATAATCTTATGAGACCGCTGTTGTATTTATGTTTCATCTTAACTGAAACAGCCTTACACAGTACATGCCTGTAACTGGAAGCATTAGATGGCTTTGCCATCTAAATGCAATTCCCTTAGTTCTTTTTGTTAATGACTGTGAACTTGGTTGCAAAAAGAAATACAACACGCCCAGACTGACGCTGACTCCTCAGCTGAGTAATAGTGAGAAGAAATGTTAAAAAACTAAAGGCTCCAGACTGTCGGAACCAAAGTGGTTTTGTTTTGCTTTTCAGGGGAATCAATCACAGAATCCAATGTCTTCATCAGGCAACAGAATCTAACCCAAATGGTCATCATTTTCCTTCACTCAGAAAACCTGGAGTTCTGGGTAATGCAATGGCATCTGTCTTTACACTATCAGGCTTCCAAGCTGGGGCATCCTTTCTCCTGCTGATTGGTTTATTTCATGAGAGCTTTTCCAGGCAAAACTGATTTTTCTATACCTGCCTGCAAATTTCTGAGTCTTAATTGCTTTGTTAACTTTATACTTAGGCCCCAGTGAACATTCTTCATTAATATTTCAGGAAATAATATTTTTCTTTTGGGTGAAAGTGAATTAGGAGTCAGAAATACTTAAGGTTTTTTTCCCCAGATTCATTACTGATTTATCTGGTAATTTGTTGTGTTCTAGAACTCTCTATGTTTTAGTTTTCACTTACGATTAGATCAACATTATTACTATTTTATTTTTTAATGATGTAATTTTGATAAAGGGTTTTATTGTCCAGCTGGGAAAACATTATACAGAAAGGAAATACAGCATCTTCTTTTTCAAAACAAAGGATAATAAATCTTACCATGTGAATGCTACCAGTTTTCCTTTTCTAATATCTTTTGAATATATGCATATACCCCACCTGCTCTTCTCTCATTGTCTTTTAACAACTGTATGAGTAAAATAGTAACAATGAATCTTCATAATTTGAATAGAAATGTTGGGAAGTCAGTCATTCTGGTCATACCCAGAAAAAATTTTCTTAATTGCTGATCTTCTAGACGGCTTTGATATCAAAGCACTACACATTGATGTGCCTGTTGTCCTCGAAGTGGTACAAGTCAGAGACAGACCGGACTCACCCAATGCCCCAGAAGTCTCAGACACTAAAGACACAACCTGCCAGAGTGAAATTATGCCTGAGAAGGGATGGTGACAGCACAGCAACTGGGGATACTTTCAAATTTCCACGAATTTGTTTTTTATTTTCTTTTTCTGTTAGTGGAAATAAAACATTATGTATGGCTTATGTCTGTTACTGATAAATAGTGTTGGCAATTCCAAACCCTATTCCCTAAAGTATCTAGGGGTTGTCGATGACCCTAAAGTAGATTATTGAGCACTGGGTCAGAAGCCGGTAGCACTGGTTTCTGGTCCTTAGACAGACACAAATTACTTATGTGGACTTAGGGAAGTCACTTGAGCTTCTCTTGCTTTAGTTCCATGATTTGTAAACCAGACACATGGTTCACTATACTCTACTCTCAAGCCTTCTTAGGAAAATTTATTTCTAAATTATTTTAAAAATATAATGTATGAACTTTCATTATATCACTGTGCAACTGAACACACACACAGTAGAAAACCAAAAAAAAAAAAATCTGATTTTACAAAGTCCAAACTAAGTAAACTGTTAAACTTATACTATTGGTACTGCTATTGTCAAGATTAAGCAATGGTTAATTTAAGAAAGATGTTATACCTCGATTATATATATATTCAAACACATAAAATACTGACTGAAACTGGATTGTTATTTTATTATCTTATTTTCATGTTTTGATTTAATTTATTTTATTTTAAGTTCTGGGATACATGTGCAGGACATGCAGATTTGTTACTTAGATAAATGTGTGCCATGGTGGCTTGCCGCAACTATTAACCTGTCACCTAGGTGTTAAGCCCTACATACATTAGCTATTTATCCTGATGCTCTCCCTTGACCCACCCCCTCAACAGGCCCCAGCATGTTGTTCCCTTCCCTGTGACCATGTGTTATTGTTTTGCTCCCACTTATGAATGAGAACATGTGGTGTTTGGTTTTCTGTTCCTCCAGTAGTTTGCTGAGGATAATGGCTTCCAGCTCTACCCATGTCCCTGTAAAGGACATGATCTTGTTCCTTTTTATGGCTACATAGTATTCCATGGTGTATATGTACCACATTTTCTTTATCCATTCTATCATTGATGGGCATTTGGGTTGATTCTATGTCTGTGCTATTGTGAATAGTGCTGCAATGAACGTATGTGTGCACATATCTTTACAATAGAATGATTTATATTCCTTTGGGTATATACCCAGTAATAGGATTACGGGTTCTTATGGGTATTTCTGGTTCTAGGTCTTTGAGGAATTGTCACATTGTCTCCCACTATGGTTGAACTGATTTACATTCCCACCAACAGTGTAAAAGCATTCCTATTCCTAAAGAGCCTTACCAGCATCTGTTGTTTCTTGACTTTTTAATAGTCACCATTCTGACTGGCATGAGATGGTATCTCATTGTGGTTTTGATTTGCACTTTTCTAATGAGCAATGATGTTGAGTTTTGTGGGGGTTTTTTTTGTGTTTTTTGGCTACATAAATGTCTTCTTTTGAGAAGTGTCTGTTGATGTCCTTTGCCCATTTTTAATGTGTTTTTTTTCTTGTAAATTTGTTAAAGTTCCTTGTAGATGTGGATATTAGACCTTTGTCAGGGATTCTTGTGAAAATTCAATAACATTCCTTTTGATTATTTGAGGCCACTAAATCTCTACAGAAAAAGTTACATGCTCAGATTATAGCATTGAAATAGAACTACTAATATGATAAATTTCCAGAATACAATTTTACTTCCTCAGATTAGATAACTGCCAAAGTTGATCTTACCTACTAGGGAAGTTTGCCCACAGTAAGTAATCTGACTGTGCTATTGACATTCTGCCCTTACTGAATTCCTTTTATTTCTTTATAAAGATGAGCATTCACTAGGAAATAATTGGCAGTTTTAAGATAATTTCAGCATAGTCTTTTGTAAATTATTCACAGTGTTAGGGACTACATGACTGTATTAGTAGTCTGTTCTCATGCTGCTATAAAGACATGCCCGAGACTGGGTAATTTACAAAGGCAAGAGGTTTAATGGGCTCACAGTTCCACATGGCTGGGGAAGCCTTGAAATCATGGGTGAAGGCAAATGAGGAGCAAAGTCACATCTTACATGGCAGCAGGCAAGAGAGCTTGTGTAGGGAACTCCCCATAATAAAACCATCAGATCTCGTGAGACCTATTCACTATCACGAGAACAGCATGAGAAAGACCCGCCTCCATGATTAATTACCTTCTACTGGGTCCCTCCTGTGACACATGGGAATTATGAGAGCTACAATGCAAGATGAGATTTGGGTGGGGACTCAGCCAAACTGTATCAATGGGACTATTATAGATTATGGGATTAATTTAACATAGGTATGTAGAAAGGATGCCAATGTATAACAACATAGTAAAAGGAATACAGTTTATAAAATACAAGTGTTTCTCATTCACATACTTTGCTTACATATCATAAAATGTTGTGGCCTACCTTGAATTTGTGCTTTCAGATAAAATGACAGCTTTTCTTCAGCTCATATGTTCTTGAGGATGTCACATAGCAATCTTCAAAAACAGTTGTTTCTTAGCAGGTGCTGCTTGGGAAGGTGCTCACTCATCATGGCAGGAGCAATCATGAAGCAAAATGACAGCAAAGGTAATGCCTATGGAGAGCACTTTATAATCATTATGCTATTTCCTCAGGAACAAGAGAGGGCAATGAACACTGGACACAAATAACTAAGAGGGGCAAAGAAATTATCAGCTCAAGAAATAGAAGTCTGAACAACTCGATGTTGGGTTTTGCAATTACTGCTTTACCTCAACACAAATACATTAACGAAAATGCTACTAGAATTTTTGGATACATTCTACTTGAGATTAAATTTGTTTCTGAGAAGCATAAATGAATAATACTGCTTCTTGTGCATCTCCAACTTGGTCCTTACACTCTTTAACAAGCTGTCTCCTTGCCAGAGGTGCTGTCCTGCCTGGGGAGACATCTAGCAGTAACCTACTTCTCCAAGTGAAAATTCAAAAAGTACTTAGGAATCTAGTATATACTCAGTCCCACACTGCTGAAAGGAGGCTTTGCAAATGTGGTTTCTGAGAGGCAGAGTGTTTCTTGCTAGAGACAGTAGATTTGCTCCAGAACTAACAATATAATATAGGCATTTTCAGTTGACCACCTCTGATTTGTGACTATCACAGAAACTTTACCGAGATGCTTTGTCATCTGAACACCAATAAGATTAACCATTGTACTGTCTCCTAAGATTTCTATCATGAGTTTGACTGCACATATGTATTGTTCATCCCTAAATCCTGGAATAGCAAAGCTCGGCACTACCTCACTGTTTGGCAGATGAATTAACCTAAACCGACCATAATCTGAGCCAAAGGTTTAGATGTATAAACCTAAACCCTAAATCCAGACCACAGATCAGAAAGCTATAGTACAAACCTGGCCTACTGCTTGTTTTTTAAGTAAAATGCCACGGGAACAGAATCTTGTCGTCATTTATATGATTTCTCTTGATGTTTCTGAGCTACCACAGCAGAGGTGAATTGTTAGGATAGCCTGAAAAACCTAAAATAATTCCTATTTGGTACTTTACATAAAAAGTTTGCTACCTTTCCAAGCCAGATGCCCAGGGAAATCTTAGATATCTGAGCACAAGAGGGAACAATTGAATATGTTAATAGAATGAGTAAACCTTATCAAATTCCTAAATGTTAGCAAAAAGAACAGTATGGCCACATGAGGTGACACTGAGAAGAATCTTCCTAAACAACTCTGTACTTTAAGTCAATTTTTATATTGTATTTTCTCATTTCCCTACCATTTATTTAGAAACTACTACAGGTTGGTTCTGTAACTACAGAGATAACAACATATAGATCCTCAATGGCTTCAGGGGATAATGGTAACACAGACATATGAGTAAATACCTACAATGCAGTGGTGCAGTGCTCTAGCTACTGGAATGTATAAAGGGGAAAGTGCTGGCCTACCATGGCAGAGAGAGCTGTGAATGAGAGAGAACTGTTCACATGGAATACACTAGACAACCTCAGATTTGCAAAACAGTAATGGTGTGGATGCAGTGATGGGTAATTCCTGGCAGAGGGAATAGTATAAAGAAAGAACATGCTGTGGTTTGGGAAAACAAAATAACTGGGGAGTATATTAGGCCATTCTTAGAATGCTATAAAGAAATACATGAGACTTGGTAATTTATTTTACAAAGAGGTTTAATTGGCTCTCAGTTTTGCAGGCTGTACAAGTATGGCGCCAACATCTGCTCAGCTTCCAAGGAGGCTTCGGGGAGCTTTTACACATGGCAGAAGGCAAAGTGGAAGCAGGTAGGTCACATGGTAAAAGCAGGAGCAAGAAAGAATTGGGGGAGAGGTGCTACATACTTTTAAATGATCAGATCTCATGAGAACTCACTCACTGTTGTGGTGACAGCACCAGACCATGAGGGATCCACCCCCATGACCCAAACAACTCCACCAGGCCCCACTTCCAACACTGAGGATTACAATTCAACATGAGATTTCAGTGGGGACAAAATTCCCAACTACATCAAGGAGTAAGAGACAGTGAAAGAGAATGGCAAAAGTTGCTACTGGAGAAGAATAGCAATATCAAACCATAAAAACATCTTACATTATATGCTGAGAGGTTTGGACTGTATTCTAGAGCAATATTTCTAAACTTGCCATTGTATCATTAAAGTTATGTTTTTTAAACAAAGAGCTGTCATAATGCTATCTACGTTGCACAAAAATATTCTAGGGGCTGTTTGGAAAATGTAAATGGGAGACAAACATTTGAAGACAGGAGAGCAGCTAGATAGTTTCTGGAAGAGCTAAAGAAAACAATAACAAGGCTCTGAATTAGGGCAATGTCCACAGGGGAAGAGGCCATAGGTTTGAGAGATATTTCTTAGGCAAAACCAACACAGCCTATTAGATGAGATAGAGAAAGTGAGGTCGAGAAAGAGTCAACTGAAAATGATCTAAAGAAGGGCAACAGGTTATCAAGGGTTCATTTGTCCAAACAACCTTGTGTCCAGGAGTTTAAAATGCTGAGGGAATACGACCCTGATTAAACAACTTTCACTAGAGGCAAACAGGAGCAAAGCCATTGTAATGGACAGTCCAGTGGACACAACATGGAGAAAAGCTGAGATCCCAGCATGGCAGCACAGGAGCCTGCACGGACTTTGAAATGAAGGAGACAGATTTCAAAAAGAAGGCTGCGAATGGCACCAGAGATACCCCTCTCCTAGTTTACCTAAAGTCAGGTTTCAGCACAGTTGAAGAATTCGGGAAAGGTAGAGTAGTAAACACTTCCTAAACTTTGTCCAATAACATACACGTTACTCAGAAACAATTCTCCAAGTGAAAAACAAATAGTAATGGTAAACACTAACAACTGGTACTCAATATGTGATCTTTTAATGTCAAATCATTAATGGTAGTATAATTTTTAAATTGTTCACTTGAAAACTTTCCCTGAGGTGAAAAGCAGTATTTAGTCATTTGATTAAATATGTCAACTACAGAAATGAATAAAAAAAGTAAAGAGCAGCCAGTAACAACTGCTATTATTTTGTTATATTCCTTTTTATGCACAAACTATTTTTTATCTAATGTTTTACTTTCCCATATTATAAAATACAGTTTGCCCATATCCTCCAGTTTAACATTCTTTTCCTTATCTTTCAAATTAAAATTGGCTCAAACATCAAATTAATTACAGTAGGAAATCTAATGAATGCTCCGTATATTTCTGGAAATTCTTTGAAGTTTATCTTTTTCCAGAACAAACAGTTGCTGTTTCCAGTGAGTTATTGATGCCTTCTCTGAATTTTGCCACTCTTGGGCACATGCTTCATTCCATACTATCATGCTTTAAACAGCAGCTAATAAATTTTTCACCAATTTACCAGCTCAAGACTGTGTGACCATATACTTTACTGAAGATCTAACACAATAGAAGGCAATTATATTGCTGGTCAGTACAATAGAAGATGTAAAATTGAATATTAGATGTTACCCCTTCTTAAAGTCCTCTCAACCATCAAGGTATTTTATTAATCCAAAATCACTCTCTTTCTTGGAGGAATTCTACTGCCTGTCCTTAAAATAATATTTTTACTACCAATATAAGGATAAATAAATCATATTTTCAGAGCTGAAGAACATTTACACCATAGCATCAGAAAGAGATAAAGGGAAAGTGTAACCATAAGCCAGCAAGTCTAATAATTGACATGTTCATGAGTGTTTTGGAAGTACCATAGAAAGACATTTAGCTCAGCCCAAGTGAGAAGGAGGATCACTAGCTGATCAACCCAAAGTTGAGTCTGATTAAATAAACAGGATTTATCTATGCAGAGAAGCAAAGAGGAGGTAAGAGGACCAATAAGGCAGAAAGATCAGGGTGAGCAAAGGCTCAAGGGCAACAGACAGCTTGGTGTTTCCACAGAGCTAAAATCAGCTAAGTCACACACTAGCATGGAGCGGTCTGGGAGAGAGTAGAGAGTCTACCACGTCATGTGAAGTTGTCTATGCCATTTGCTGAGAGTGGGCAACCATTTAAAAGTTTTGAGAGAAAGCAACATGCTTGCCTTCTAACTGCCTCAACCTCATGGCGTATGGATTTGAGGAAGGCAAGACTGGAGGCAGATTTTGAAAGTGAAAGCAAGAGCTATTTCAGACGAGGGACACTCCTGAACTGGAGCAGCAGTGACATAAATAGAGAGAAATCGAATTTAAAATAGCTGGGGATGTACAACTGACAATGCTTCGTGCATGAATGGGTATTCAGAAAAAAATTCCTATAAGACAACTGATGGATGGAGGGAATAAATTTGACAACATAGTAGATTAATTTTCTTTCTTGGTCAGTAGCCTGCAAAACTGCCATGGAAGAGACTTACTTCCATCTAGGAGACTGAGAACAATTTTTTTTATTTATAGTCCCCACAGGACATTCTGACATCCTTTTCAACCATTCTAAAAGTCATTTCTCACTTAGTGTTAGATTAAAAAAAAAAAAAAAAAAAAAAACTTTTAGAAGTTGTTATGAGCGGGGTAACCATGGACAGGGTATAGGCTTTTCCTTGGACTTTCATTCTTAATCCTGACTATTCGTGTGACAGTACAAGGCATTCATGCTGCCAGGCATCCCAGGGATGACCCAACATAGTTAAAATACTTTTATTCTCTCCTGGCTTTCATCACCTCTAATGGGACCCTAACTTACATATTCTCTTTTATTCTTCATTATTTTTTCCAGGAGAAGATATGCCTGAAGCACTTTCTGTGCTCATACAATCTCTTCTTTCAACTTTATATCTCTCTGAGAAAGAACTTTTATAAACTAGGTTATATAAGAATATCTCAGATGTAAATGCCGATAGAAAAGAGAGGTACTGCAACTTGGGAAAACAACTTTTAAAAATACCCACTGCAGCTTCTTTGTAAGCATGAAGTGGGTATCAGATTCCAGCACAATTACTCAGCAAATGCCCTTTTGAGAAATGAAACTCCTCAAAACTTACCATCACATAAAAGAAAATTCAAAGTTAATAATACCCAGAAAAATGCAAATTAAGACAGTAAGACATGACTGGCAAACGTTAGAAAAATAGAAAATGTCAAATGTAGATGGGAATTTGCAGCTCTAGAAGGCATCTACTCTGCCGGAAGTGTCAGCTAGGCAGCCATACTGGAATACAAGCTGGTGTACGGACTTAGTAAATACACACTGACCCTAAGACTCGGCTTGCATAAAATGTGTGCATATCCCCAACTCACACCGCAGGCGACTCAGCTCTATACGAAGCACTGCTTGTGCTGGTAGGGAATCTAGAGGAACCTGGATGTGTAAAACTGTCGGTGGGTCAGTAAAATATGAAATGCAATTAGAAAAAGAAACATAGATGCACACATGGTACTCAGATGAATATTAAGAACACAGTATTTTTGTGAAAAATGTAGGTCAGAAAAGATGTGTATCAACAATATTATTTACATAAACTAAAATACACTGCACATAAAGCAATGTATGTTTTGCAAGGACATATGTAATAAAGACAAATTAAACACAGTAAGTACTTAGCTGTGCGGAAGAAGTTGTAAAATTTGAATTGTGTCAGCATATAAAGGAAAATAAACTCTAAACAGTCATTTTTCTGATCTTCTGCATTTTCTGTCTTTGATTCCTGACTTCCCCTCACTTTTCTTTTTCTCTTTCTATTCTACCAACAGCTTCTCTCAAATTCAAAAATAAAACTTTGAAGAAAACATGTGGTCAAAATGTGGAAATAGTCCGGGTTCAGTGGGTCACACCTGTAATCCCAGCACTGCTGGGGGCCGTGGCGGGCAGATCACTTGAGGTCAGGAGTTTGAGACCAGCCTGGCCAACATAGTGAAACCCCATCTCTACTAAAAATACAAAAATTAGCTGGTCGTGGTGGTGCACGTCTATAATCCCAGCCACTTGAGAGGCTGAAGCAGGAGAATCGCCTGAACCTGGGAGGTGGAGGTTGCAATGAGTCAAGCTCATGCCACTGCACTCTAGCCTGGGTGACAGAGAGAGAGTTGGTCTCAAACAAACAAAAAACCCCACAACATGTGGAAAATAAGAAATAAACTGGAATTCACAGAGTGTGGTCAGGATACATATGGGATAGCAATTGTAGAATGATGTTTGTGATTTGTTTTAGTGCTGCAAGTTTTTTTTATCAACAATAAGGAAGTAGATATTCATTAGTCATTCAATTCTCAGTGTTATGTCCACTAGTGCTACTTTCAAAACCATTTTGACCATAAAACCACCCAAGGTACTTGTCAAATGGAGAGTCCAGACACCCCTCCCAGTACCCTGATTATTCAGATCAAAAGGTGAAGGGTATGGCCAGAAGTCTGTGCTTTTAATAAACACCCTAAGCAATCATATGAGCAGGCAAGTCGGTAAATACTGGTCAGGCCCATCCAAAATGTTCTTTTCCTTCCAAGAAGGAAGTACCCATTGGCTGCTTTACCGTGAACATAATGATAAAAATGATAGCTACCATTTATTGGATGCTAGTTATGTAACAGAGCATTCATTTTCTCATTGGCACATCACAACAACTCTATGGAACAGGTAATTCCATCATTCACATCTTAAAAATAAGGCTGTGTAGCTTACAGGAATAAATATAATTTGCCCAATAACAAACTAAATTAGTGGTAGAAATGGTCTTGAAGCTGAGTTTACTAGATGCCTAAGTGTATACTCTTAACCATGACAGCATATGATTATTTATTTATTTTACAAGTGTATGGATGATTACAAGGTATGTATGAGGTTGTTTTTTGTTTATTTTTCTATATATTATTAGTAAGCATTCGATAGAATAAGTATCTAGTAAGCATCTAGTTTTCATTAAAAGGCAGTTAACTTGAGACCCACTCACAAAGCACAACCCACACACAGTTTCAACTGCTTTGCCTGTGTTTGGTTACCACCTAAGCGAGGATGTATGTGACGTATCAGGGATTGCCCAGTTATCCCGGTAGTTCTCTCAAAGCCTTCTCTTTGCTCTAGGCTGTAATTATCTCTAAAAGCTAGTATTCAAAGTTGGTGGAGAAACTGTCCTCTAGGAGCAAAAGGAGTATCATTGCTAAAAGGCCACACCTAGACATTGCTGAGTGAAGATCTTGATAAAAACAAGGATTCTCTATTCTTAAGCAATTCTTTTGAGATTTCTGTACTTAGAGAGAACTTTTACAAAATTCCTTCAAAGAGGCAAGCCAGTTATTAATGTGCTGTTCTACATGCTGAAGAGAAGTTATCTCAACTGATTGTACACATAGAGGAAACAAACAGCATTTAAAACTGTTATATTTTAACAAGTATTGCTGTGCCAAAAAAAAAAAGAGAGAGAGAGAGAGAGAGAAAGAGAGACAGTATCCTTAGGGATTTTTTTTCCTCTTTTTTAAAGTTTCAAACAAAAAGATATTATATATAATACAATTTCTTTGTTTTGATTCAAAGGTTATAAACCATAAAATATGACTCAGAGAAAGTTGTTTGGAAATATTAGTAAAAGAAAAAATGGATACTATAGCACTCTAAGTGCAATTCAGAATTAAAGGACAGTATAGAAGACTACTTCCAGGTTATAATTCAGCACTGTCAACAGCTTTTTAAAAAGATAATATTAACTTCCACACATATTTTTACTTAAAAGGCATCAAACTCCTATTTTCATCCACATCTTTGCCAATTGAAATGAACAAAGAATATGAAGATAAGAAACCCTTCATGGACTCAGGGAACTAAGAAGAAAATCTGATCAATTAATATGAGATGTAATAAAGATGGAAACAAATTAAAAGTCTGACACTTATTCAAACACTTCTTTCTGAGAAAAGCCCATGGTTGACATGGTGAGGGAAGGGTATGCCAGCACCCCTGTTTCACATCCCTGAATGGAAGTTATTTATCAACTTTCACCCATTTTCTTTACTATCAAATGATGGACACTGAATTGATTCACTATTTCTTTAAGGTTGCAAACTGGTGATTTCTCATCCTATCATGCTTTCTACTGTTTGCTAGGACTTTTCTGTATAAAACTTTCCCTTACCCATGCTGGCTGTCATTTACCCTGAAATATATTTTATACAAGAAAGAATTAATGCTTAAGGATTTCACTCTAACCGTCAATTTTCTGAGTAATAAATTGATGCGACTCCAAAATATCCAATGAGTTTTTTTGCGTGTCTATTTCCTTTTCATGATGTTTTAATATAAAATACGTTTTAGTCAATCGAAATAACTTTGAACCTCAAGTGGTCCCACCATAGGCCAGTGGGAACCCCTTAGAGCAGGTTCCAGTGTCCTTTTGATGCAAGACCAACAGTGTCAGATCACTTATTTGCTTTCAAGCATAACAACCTGTTCCAGGATCAGTTTGTGTATTTTCTATTTCAAATCCTATATAATGTGGATCCAGATTTTTCAGAAGCAGATTATATGGTTTGAAGGTCCTCATTAAGAAAAAAAGTACAAAACTGTGAATATAAAATAAGATACAAAAGTAAATATTTATATAGAGTGGCAAAATAAATAACAACAAAATAAAGCGTTTTAAAGGTAGACATCCTACAAATATCACAAAATCCAGTAAAAAGACATAATATTGTTACTAACTGTTGAAATACCTCTGTAACATTTTTTCTTACATTTTTGCCTGAATTCTCTTCATATGACAATAATTTTATAATATCTTCTAAGCAGAGAGTAGAAAGGTAAATCCTTCTTTCCTCTATAACACTTCAATAAAAGTGATTATAATTATGTTGGCACAAAAGTGTGCTTTTGCCATTAAAGGTAATAATATTAAGTATTGGGAGAAACTATCAAGTTTCTTTCAGACTCACACTTTAATATTTGGAAGTATTTCCATAGTTAGCTTCTGACTCTGTTTATCTGAAACTTCTTTCTGCTTCATTATTCTCACACTGTTATGGGCATTAGAACACGTTCATATCCTCATATGACCTCAGCTTTGCCCCTCCTTCTTAGGATATTATATTGATTCCCATGGAGAGGCACATTCTATATCAGAACAGTTAACAGTAACATCAAGGGACCATTAACCACATAAGAATATATCCCTCCTCAAATTTTCCTCAGCATGACCTCTAAAATCCCCATGGCCAATTCAAAACTACTCAACCAAAAAGAATTATGGCAAAGAGAAAATCAGAGTAAAACTAATTGCAACTTAAAATATCACAGTTTTGAGTACTTTGCAAACAAATATATGTGTGTGTATGTGTGTGTGTATAGATAGATACATAACCACGTGACCACACTGCTAAGACCTCTCATGAATCTGGAAAGGGCTCACACAAGTGAAACACCCTGCAACTTCAGCTTCTTTAAAGCCACTATAATTTCATCTCAACCTGAAATCAGCCATTTACACAAGGATTTCATTTCCTTTTGTTACTGAATACTCATTGCTACTGAGTTGTCATTGCTCCCAGACATTTTCACTGAAGTTAGAAATACGTATTTTTAAAAGAAGGGAAATAGATGATGTACTTATACTGATGTTTCAATTCTAAATTAAAATTACATAGTTTTTACTTAAATGATTTATTTTTTATACTCGTATGTCTTGTATCTTATGCTGAAAATCTTAATCCCCCAAAGATAATTTTCAGGATAACTCATTTTATTCTATAATAGACATAATATAGATTCCAATGAACAATTCCCAATAATAAGTTGAATTGAGTTTAAATACTGAATAGAATTGTATCAAGGTACAACCCAGAAACAAGTAGGAATCTGGAAGCATAAACAGTGTGAGTGAATTCTAGGGCTTAATGTAACCAGAATAAATCATATATTTGGGAGAGAATGCATGACAACAGATATGAACTTGGCTGAGTGCTAGTTAAGCAGCTTTTACATTATTGTGAATGCTCTTAAAAGCAGATACTTATTTTAATCAGGAGAATAAAATGAATCTGAATTTTTTTAAGTCTGGAATGAAAGAGAGAGCAGACTAGCAAGAGACCAACATGGTGTGAAGAATAAAATAGGGGAGAGCCTCAGTGACTGTGTAAATTAGAAAGCCACCCAGTTCCTGCAAATGCTTCCTCAGGCTCACTCTAACAAAAATCCAGGAGACAATGAACTTCAGCTGGCAGAAAATAACTGGACTTATTCACAAACTTAGGTTATCAGGGAAAAATTATCAGAAAGGAGAAAGGAGATAGAAATAGCAGTTCTCATTTCATCTCACTTCTATTAGTCAATAAATATGTATTGAGATTTTTCTATATGCCAGCAACTGGTAGAAATAGAGTATTCAACAAGACAAACATTGTCCTTGCATTTTGTGGAGCTTATAGTATTGCAAGAAGAATGAATAAATGAACAAAATTGATGAGGCTCCAAAAGAAGCCTTTTAAATTATAAGTATGTGGGATAATTTTGATATTGTGGTTGTTATAACACTGTATTCCAGATGTTGCCCAGGCAAAATGAAACCATGAAAGTTTGGTTCTATCTGTCCTTTTTTCCGTATGTCTTCTCACCTCTCAAAATTACCTCCTATCATTTACCCTGAAACTGATTACCCTCTGTCTTTGTCTTAGACCCAGCTTGATAAGCAATTAAAATGATCAGCTAGGAAACTCAATAAACTAATGCTTACAATTCCTATTTGGTGTAATTATGTCTTAGAGCTGACTCTGTGTTATAAAAAAAAAAAAAAATGTCCCCAGCTCTGTGATTTTACTCCCTTAGTATGATAGACTTTCACACCACGGAGGGCAGAATATGAGTTATTTTGAGTAAAGTGGTATGTTTTATTGCCTCTCAAAACACAAGATGAAGGCAGGGCATGGTGGCTCACGCCTGTAATCTCAGCACTTTGGGAGGCCGAGGCGAGCGGATCACAAGGTCAGGAGTTCGAGACTAGCCTGACCAACATGGTGAAATCCCGTCTCTACTAAAAATACAAAAAAATTAGCCAGGCGTGGTGGTGGACGCCTGTAATCCCAGCTACTCAGCAGGCTGAGGCAGGAGAATGGTGTGAACCCAGGAGGTGGAGGTTGCAGTGAGCCGAGATCGTGCCACTGCACTCGCGCCACTGCACTCGCGCCACTGCACTCGTGCCACTGCACTCCATCATGGACACTAAGAACGAAACTCCGTCTCAAAAAACACACACACACACAACATGAGACCATTTTCAACCTGTAGGGCAGGGCTCGCTGGATTATATAGTATGCTAAAGGGAAAACTCTGTCTTTATATCTTGTGTAGTTACTCCAAAGACACCTTGAGAAGGCACCTTTCTTCATGGTTGGCTATTATTTTCTAACCGGGCCTACACAAAAATTATGGAGACTTTTGCTTTGTAAAAATAAGTACATAAACTGAGCACAGCGGTTCTCACCTGTAATCTCTGACTCTGGAGGCTGAGGCAGGAGGATTCCTTGAGACCAGGTATTCAACACTAGCCTGAGCAATATAGCTAGATCAAGTCTCTGAAAAAAATTTAAAAATTAGCTGGATGTAGTGGCATGTGCCTGTAGCCCCAGCTACTCGAAAGACTGAGGTGGGAGGATTGTTTCAGTCCAGGGTTTCAAGGTTGTGGTGAGCTATAATTATACCACTGCACTCTAGCCTAGTGGTGACACTAGGGTGTCACTCTGGGGTGACAGAGCAAGACCCCATGTCTAAAAAAATAATGATAGTAAGTATGTACATAAAAATTGAGTTTCAAGGTGTTGAAAGATAATTTCTTAAGGTCACATATTTGACATATCTTAAGATGAAAACCAGAACAAATAAGGACATTTGTATGAGATAGCTTTGAATTTTCTGGAAAACACATGAAAAAAGTTCTCTGGATAAATAGAATTTAGCGACTTGAAGAGGAGAAAGCATGGATTTGCTGGTGATAAAAGGAACAACCCGTATAAAACCTAAAATTAAAGAACTGGTACATATTTTTCTTGTATATTTTTAGGGCTAAATATGTTGGACATTTCGGTTTTGGATTAGTACTTCAATAATTTGCAAGTTGGTTTTTTCCACTTTCCATTTTGTGATCTTTATCTTTTAAAAATAATTCTCTAGATTTTATTCTACTAATTTATCTTAGCTAATTTTGTTAGTTTTCCTCACTTGAATTTTGTGCTTCCATTTTTTTTTCACTGCTTGTAGGTGTGAGTTTGAATCAATACAATCATTTTAAATTGTATTTGGCAAATTTTATCTAAAGTCTTAAAATAATTCAGAAACACTGACTTTGTAATTCCACTTCTAGAACCCTCCCTTCACCTAGAAATAAATATAGATGTAGACAAAGACTGAGCTTTAAAAATGTTTACCATGGATTTATAATAGTAATACAGTGAACTGCTTAATTGTTCAATACGGAATGGATTCAATAAACGACTAATATCTATGCCTTAAAGGATTGCTCTTCTGCCCTCCCAAAGCGTGGTCTAGAATGTTCTCAAGGCATCACTTGAGTCTCTTTTCCTCTTAGAATCCTCTCCAACCCCTCCAGGAAGACTTGGTTGACCCCTTTTCTGTACTCATCTAACTGTCCAAACATTGGCAGTCACTCTGCGGTATGATTGTTTTTCTCTTTGCATGCCTTTTCTCCCTTTTCTAGATTATGAGATCTTTGATAGTAGAAATCATGTCTCACTTATCTTTTTATTAGTCTTATCTAGCAGAATGCCTAGCGTATTGTTGACATTAAAAAGCCCTTTATTGGATAGCTGAATCAAGGAATGAGTGTTGGTTGAGCAATTTTGATGACATTGAGCAACAGCACAACAATGTGCAATTCAAAATGCTGCTGATTGCAACTTATAGCTTTTTAAACTCTGACTTAGTCAGACCTGATAAATGCTGAGTATCTTTTCCTAATTACACAAGTAAAACAGGCTAATTCTAGAAAAGTTAGAGGATAGATACATTGTAGATTAAAAACATATATAAATTTCTCATAATTCCAGAAGGATCATTCTTGATTCATTTCCTTCCAGCTTTTTTCCTGATAAAAAAAAAAGGTAATTAGATCAAGGTAGATTAGATAAATAGGTAGATATAAATGGATAGATATAATTGCATAAATACATATGAATAGACTCTTTTTCTGTATTTTAACGATTTTAAAAATAACCATGAAACATTCCAAGGTATTTTGGTCATCATGTTAAATTGCATATGTATATTTCACTTGAAAACATTTACAAAGAACTTTCTTCTTTTTATTTTACACTTCAAGTCACATTCTAGAAATTTTCTATTTTTCTAAGGGAATTTTTTTAAGGTAGTTTGATGACTAAATCAGACTTTATGTAACTTTTCAACTTTGTCTACAATCAGCTGTTGAGTTCCCTGGGCTTTCTTTCTTGCAAAATGTTAGAGATGTCTTGACTTCATTAATAATCTACATAATAATGGAGGGTTTAAGGGTAGCAGACAAAATTAAACTCATTTGTGTGCACTCATTGATAAAGTATGTATTGCACTAAACTTTAACCAGAGTGTCAGTGGAGGCCCTATTTAGCCTTTAGTTTATAGTGTAGTTGATGCAGACAGCCTAGGTAAATTGAAATCATCACCAAGATTTTCATGATTACCACATGATTTAGATGTTCAGGTTTCCTACTGCCTTCAACTGAAGTAGCTCCAAGAGCTATTGACATTTTTATCTGGTTTAGACCAAGAACAAAATCCTGAGTTTTCGTTCTTTGTCAAAATAGAGAAAATTATGCAAAGCATTTTTGATAGCTGTATATTTCATTTAAAAATTGACAAGGAAAGTAATGGAGTGGGTTATGTTCTCAACTAACAGCTGTGGTAAGAATGGGCTGGAAATTTAGGCAGAAGCCATATTACAGAGGCTAACATCTCATTACTATATTAGAATTGCCCAGGGGACTTAATAAAAAACAAAACAAGACAGAAACAGGAGTCCTGGGCCCACTCCAGATTTATTATCAATAAAGAAGATCCCAGAGTCTGCATTTTAAAGATAAAAAACAGTTTATTCACATGTGCACTTTATCTTTAAGAAGCACTGAGCTAAGAACTGTTTGCCTTTAACCAAAGTCAAGAATAGGAAGGAGTGGGCTGTATTGAGATAGAATGGATGAGTTCTTTTCAGGCATGTTGAATTTGAGATATATGTTAGAAATCCCAGTATGGGTTCCCACTGGGAATTTGAAAATATGACCATGTGACTTAAGAAAGCCGCAGAGGTTAGCACACATTTTGGAATCAGATGACCCATCCATCCCATCAGTAGTAATGGAAACCTTGGGCACAGGTGCACCCATCCATGAAGAATGAGCAGAAAGATAAAATATGAGAACTAGAAACCAAATCAAAGGTAGAGGAAGAGAATATTAGTCAGTCATGGCAACTGTAAAGTCCCTAGCACCAAGCAATCCTCTGAGAGGAACTGGAAGGCAATTGGAGATGTAACTTTCTCTGCCTTTTATGAGTATATAACAAGCTGTGATATGGAGAGCATTGCAAAGACAGAAGCCAGGATCAAGAGCAAGGGGCTGCCTTTTAGAAGAAAGACTTCAGAGTAGCATCACCAGATTTTGCAAATAAAACTAGAGGAAGCACAATTAAATTTAAATACAAGATAAACAATTATTTTTGGCATATGTACCAAATGTTGTATGGCACATGCATAAAAAAAAAACTATATGCTTTATCTGAAATTTAATTTAATTTAACTGAGTGTCCTATATCATACCTGGCCACCCTATTCCTGGGTCTTCTTTACCTTTAACTCCCAGTCTGGACACATACTAACTGTGGTTTGAATGATTGTTCTCGAGATCTTAGTGAAAAGAAACTTCAAAATAATTTGGCAGAGGGGTCATCTGATAAATTGATTTGGGATTAACTGACCAATGGCCTTGGAAACACCTATCACCTTCCAAAAAATTTTTTAACATTCTTACTGACCAAGATTTGAAAGCAAATATTAAATGCTCATATTTGTATTATAATTGTAAAGTGAGACTACGTTTAATATGCCGCAAATTGTCTAACAGCAAAATCTCAGAGAAATGGCATGAAAAGACTCTGCTCTTTCTGACAGTATATTGGAAATAATCATAAGGAGTGTCTGGGCAGTGAAACAGGCACAGTAGGGGAGCTCAGCAGAGACTACTCAGACTGGAAGCTATTATCTTTTGTCAAAGAACTCTCATGAACTTGCCACAAAGAAGAAATCCCTAGGCCAGTTCAGAACGGAGTCAAAGGCAAATCTTCAGAACTCATGGGAATGTATACCAGAAATTGGATGCATCTCTTCCCTTTTACATAGGAACACTTCTAGAGTTTTGTGATTATGCTGCACATTGAATCTCTGCCTTCAAGTCTGAACTTTAGAAAACTATAAACCAATTGATAGCAGTGTAGAATTAGTACTCAACCATAGATTAATGACAATTTGTAGAGTTATGTTAGCATGGTAGCCTCTACACTATCCAGATTCCCCTTCAGGAATGAAGACCTTTTTTTTCCCAGCTGCTGAGACTGCTGCCAGAAGGCACTCCTCTGCTGTTAGCCCTCTATGGGAATTGCCTCAGCTAAAGAAAACTGCTTTGACCAACATCTCATCCACTTCCAGAAGCAGCCCTCATCTGATCATCAGTCTCCTAGTGCTAACTCAAGACAACTCTTGGTCAATCTCAGCTTTTAAAGCTCACTGTGACATTAGCTGAGGCCTTTGTCAGACTGCATTCCAGCTCATCTCCTCCCTCTAACAAATTCTGCTTCCTTCACCTCCCCTCACGGGTGTCAATCCCAAGAGCACTTCCTAATGAACGCCTACTAATCACTATCTTAGTCTGTATCCCCAGAAAACCAAAACAGTGACAATATGGCCTTGGGAATAAGGCAATCCATGAATAATTTGAAGACACATGAAGACTGGAGAAAGGAATAAATTCACAACCAGGACTGAGGTGTCTCATTAGTTAGCTGTTTTCACCATTACTCTAGAGAGGATATATTGAGAGTTCATACCAGATCACACTGTTAAGTTACTTTATATCAGAATTTTATAGTTATGTATTTAAGTGACCAATTAATGATATTTAATTAAGAAATCACTATAAAGCAGACACAAAATAAACTGGTTGACTATTTCTTTTATTTCTTATAATAACGTTCTAGTCTCATTGTCGGTAACTAGTCTCATTGCCTGTAACTTACTTTAGAGTACCTTAGTGTGGACAGCGTAATATAAATACGTATTAATCTACATGCTAGGTGCTTTTATTTAACATTTGAAGTACATTAATCAGGTATCCACACTGCAGGAATAATAAATAAGAATTTGAAAGACCCTAATTATGAGTCCACACTGCAGAGATGACAGATAACTTTCAGAACAAATCTTCACATTTGTCTATTAAATATGTAGTAAAGCTTTTGTTAATTAACATAAAAGATGTTCACATATTTTTTCATTTGTGTGTTTTTCAAAATAGACATTTTTTCTCCTAGAAATCCTTCTAGAATATTATATAGGCAACTCTATCCTTGATACAATTTGGAAAAAAAATCTGAGAAGCCCAGCAGCTTAATACAGCTGACGTAAATATGTTGATTTTTAAAATGTTTTGCAAACACTGTCCAGTCTCATTGTAACTTACTTTAAAATAACGTTGAATAATATTAGTGATAGCATCTATGTCCTTTCTGGCTTTAACAGAATGGCTTTAGCATTTTAAAATGATGCCTGCTGGAATTTTGGTAAATAATACATAGAAAACTCCATTCGTTCTATGTTGTACCACTTAATGGAAAATTCTTTTGCCTATTCTAGAAAGTTAGTAGGAGGCTTAGTAAGTACCTAAAACATAGATTTAGTACCTGCTAACTCAAGCCTCCTCACTATTCCTTTTTTTAAAAGTTACTTTTGGTGATTCTTCTTAGATTTTTTAAAAATTCTGTATGAACTTAATGATCATTTTATACAATGTTCCCCCACAATGGGATTCCATACATTATATTTATATATACATTTTGAGAATCCTTACTGTCATAATATTAAGTTTTCTCATTCAAGATGATGTCAATTTGCTGTACAGTAGTAATCACTTCACTATGTATATGTATATGTAAATATTATGTGTTACACCTTAAATATATATAATTTTAAAAGATGATATGTCTTGTCATTAGAACAAATGGACCTAGTAGATATTTACATTAGGCAAGATAGAGTCAGTTTTGTTTAGCAATTAAGGACCTGAACCTTGGACCAGATCACTTGGATTCAGTTCCTGGTTCTGATATGTCCTATTTGTGTGACTCTGGGTAAGATATGTTGTCTCTCTGTATTTTTATTTCCTCTTTTTTATAGTAGGAATGAATAATAATATTTACCTGTTAAGAATTTATTTATATCAAATAATAAGTATAAACTTTGCAAGCCTCAAGTAACCTCAAAGTGAAATACATATGACAGATACACGAAAATTAAAAAGCAATAAATTAAATCATACCACCAGAGAAAATCACCTTCACTAAAAGGAAGACAAGAAGGAAGGAAGAGAAGATCACACACACAAAAAAAGAAAACAAATAACAAAATGGCAGCAGTAAGTCCCTACTTATCAATAATAACATTGATTGTAAATGGATAAAACCATCCAATCAAAAGACATAAAGTGGCCGAATGGATTAAAGAACAAGACCCAATGATCTGTTGCCTACAACAAACACACTTCACCTATAAAGATACACATAGACTGAAAGTATGGAGTGGAAAAAGATATTTCATGCCAATGGAAATAGCTATACTTATATCAGACAAAATAGATTTCAGGACAAAAACTATAAGATGATTAAAAGGTCATTATATTATGCTAAAGAAGTCAGCCCAGAAAATGGATATAACAATTGTAAATATATATGTACCCAACACTGGAGCATCTAGATATATAAAGCAAATATTATTAGAGCTAAAAAGAGAGTTAGAACTCAGTACAATAATAACTGGAGATGTCAACACCCTACTTTCAGCATTGCACAAATCTCCCAGACAGAAGCTCAACAAAGAAACATCAAACTTAATCTGCATTTTGAACAAATGTACCTTGTAGATATTTACAGAATATTTTGTCCAACAGCTGTAGAATAACAAATAACATTCTTTACCTCAGCACATGGATCATTCTCAAGGATAGACGATATGTTAGGTCACAAGTCTAAGAAACATTAAAAAAAGCCTTGAAATAATAATAAACATAAAGCCTGGCTCAGAGTAAATACTATGTGTGTGCTCTTATTGTTATTATTTTATGTCATGTATTTCAATAAAATGTATTACCTTTTCTTTATATTTAGATTGCACTATTATTTTCAAATTTATTGATTGTACAGTTTTCATTGATATTGTGAGTTTTCCCCTTTCTATTATTAGTGATTGTTAATACAGATTTTTTACTTTTTTAATGATAATGTGTCTGTCCGTTTTTCAAAATTTCTTTAATTATTCTATGTAATTTTCACTAGATTCTATGGACTTTTACTTGTATCATTATATTATAACAAAAGAGAATGAAGTAAAGAAAGAAAAGAGAAAAAAGTAAACTAATTTTAACACTTTTCCTTGTTTATTTATAGTGATCATTTCAAATACCCAAAATAATAGAATTAGTGAGAGCACCCATGTCCTTTTTCTGGCTGCATTTTAGAATATTGCTTGCTACTACATGAATTTTTAAAAAAAATGTATATTATTATTTTAGAAGTTTACTTTTCTCTTATTGGCTTAGAGATTTAATAATAATGTTTACTGACTTGCTATTAAATGCTTTTTGACCATTTTTATCACGGCTTTAATAATTATCTCCTATAGTATTTTGTTTGAAATGAAAAGTATATTATTATTTTCTTTGATAACTGAAGTTTCTGAAATATGGCTCTACTTGGTTATAGTCTATACTGTAGATTCTGCTTCCAAATATTTTAATTTAGGAATTTTTGCACTGACGTTTATGAGTAGGATTAACTTAAAGTTTGTTTTTTCATACTGTCTTTATCAGATTTCATATTAAAGGTTTTATTGAAGAAAACCATGTGAAGCTCTCTTATAATATAACATTCTTATTCTCAATGTGTTATCTGTTATGTGAAAATGGTTTTATTTGTAAAGAAATACTTTTGTATTTGCTTAGGGGAAAAGTAATTATGAAGCCACCTCTCTAGTATTTTCAAGTCTCAAGTCTCTATTTCATTTAAAATAGTTTATATTTTATTCAATATTCTTTATTTGGAGTTGTTATTTAATGAAAACAAAACAAAAATTACCCAACTTATCATGAATACAGTAGATAGATCCTGGCTCCAGTCTTTGATCATTGTCCCTGCAAGAGGGATATTCACATAAGCTTGTCTGGACATTCTTATGGAACCCTGAAATACAGAAGTCAAGAATTCCAGGCATTTCCATGAAGATGACAGTGAGCATCAGTTATAAGTTTGAATAAGTAGTGATTTATCAACTCTCAAGTTCTTTACAAAACTGAATGAAACAGGGGAAATGTAATAGTTCCTTAATACAATTGATATTTTTATACCTTTGTGAATTCAACTTTTAAACATTCTTACCTATTGTAAGTGGTAAGCACTTCCTTGGTTACACCACAGAGAATGGGACTTAGGAAGTGACCATTCACTAAGTTCCTAAAAGGAACTCTCACATTGACACAAATTACATGAGAATTCACACTTGGAATCTAGATCATGTATATCTTCCTTGCTCTCAAATGATCTGTAAAATCTGTAAATCCTCTGGTCTGTTAGATAAACTATCCTCACCCATAACAAAATTATTCCAAGAAATCATGGATTTGATATGCAGGTTACACTTTAAAAAAATAAATATAGAACTATTAAATGAAAACTTTACACAGGTAAATGATGGATGATTTATTTAACATGCCAATTTCAGAAATTTTTCATGATGGATAGATACATGTACAGTATGGAAATTATCTATCTGGTAAAAATTCCAGTGCACAGTTTTTTTTTTTTTTTTTCTGAACAGCAAACTTATCTATTTAATTGACTCTCTGCTACCTCTACATGTATGACTCTTAGGGAGCATAAAGCTTAATGTGTCCAAAACCACACAATGGTACTACTGCAAATTTTCTCCATGTCTATCCTTCTGCATCTTTTTCTTCAAGCCACAAACTTGAGATATATTTTTGATTCCTCCTTCTCTCTCACTGCTCATGATCAATTCCTGAGTCCTCTCTATTCTGTTTCTCAAATATTCATTTCATCTTTGCACTTCTCTTAATATCCAGTGCTACCTCTTTAATTCAAACATCTGCAATCTTTTATATGGACAAAAAACTAATTGTTTCTCCCAAGTACTCTGCAAAAATCGCATTTATAAATTTATATTTCTTCCCTATAAATAAATTTCATCAATTTTAGGACAAAGATCAAAAGCCTTGATGCCATCAAAAAATATGTAGATTACATGAGATATCTCTAGCATCATTTCCTCTACTCTCTCTCTCGGCCTCCAGGCTCCAGCTACAATTACCTTTTTTTCAGTTTCTTGAACATGTCAGTATCCATTCTGCCTTACGATTTTTGTTCATGTTGCTGCCTTTACAGGCTTGCTATTCCAATGTTACTTTAACTTCTTAATTTTTATCACCAGAGTTTGAGATTGTTTTATTTTTATGGCTCTTTATCAAATATCTTGTTCATTATAATCTTTTTGAGGATATATATAATGTTGTGTTCATCATTACATTCCTATGCCTAGGATTGCCAGAATTAGCAAATCATTACAGAATACATATTTATTTTTCTTTTCCAAAGCTTATGCAAGTTCCTCATAGCCTAGATTTTAAATGGTTAATTGGTACCTCTTAATGTTACCAAGTATAAAGGATTTTTCTGAAGGGTTACATCCTACCTGGCCTGAGACATACTTGTGCTAAAAGAATTATCCATTGCTCATTTGAAATGGACATTTAACTGAACACTGTATTTTATCAGGCAACCCTACTTATCATACCCAAGTCAATGCCTAGAACATTATAGATGCACTATATATATGTACTGAATAAATGAATTTAGGAATATATTCTATGTTTTGAGATTCATTGTCCTTAAGTCTTTGTTTTTATTATCCATAATATATCATATAACGAATGATGGCAGAGATGGTTAAGAAGAGCTGTGAAAGGGGCAGAATTTTCTAGTAATTATAGTCAATTTTTACAGATGTTCAGAGTGAGCAATTCAAATAGTAGTACACCTTTATGAATGTCACCTGTATGAATCCTAATCACATCAGTATGGACCATGCATTATTTAATTGTAAACCTAATTTAGCAACTAACAACATCTAAACTTCCTTTTCTATTATTGATATAAAGAAGGAAACAATTTCTAATGCAGGGTACTACTTTTTAAGCTAAATTGTTTGGTGAGTTTGAGCATGGAATTGTTAGTGAGACAGTAAGTCAAACTCAAGTTGTTATTCAAATGTAGAATTTTCTAATCAGAAATTGTTTACTGCTATTAAAATTTCTGAAAATTACTTCTTGAATGTGAACTCCTCAATGCACTGACTCTACCTATATTCACAAATGATAATGAGACAAGTTACAATAAAAGCACGAATATAAAAACAAAATAATATCAAATTAAAAGAAAGAGGGTGTGCTAGTTGTTTTCAGTTTGTTCCCACGTCCATAGCTGCCCTTCAATGTCCTGCTTTGGGCGCTGTGATGGGGTGAGGGAGCAGTTAACCTCTAAGAACTACATCATTCAGTCCATTGTCCTCTGTTTATTATCTATTTTATGCTGGGAGGCACCATCAAGAGATAAGAGGATAGGAGAGAGAGAATGAGGTATTTAGACTTTCCTCTCCCTTTCTATCACACTGTTATTTTCACAGAACTACATCCTTCTACAGCAAAACTCCTGTAGAGTGACCACCATTCCATAGGAGCAGCTCTAAAACAGGCCCCTGGTTTCTTTATCCTTCCCATTTAGGCCTGATGACGATAATGGCTACCTGTTCTTTGTCATCCTGTGTGTTTCAACATCCCTTGTTGATTGTCAACTAAAAACAAATCCAGGCTTAGATAAGGAGAAACTTTATTAGAAAAGTCTATTGCGATAAGGAGGATGTCCTGATGGGAAGAATATGGAAGAGTCTCTAAGGTCAGACAGAAATAAGTTGCTTTTATGGTCGGGGGTATGTAGACAAGGCTATAAAGAATCCAGTATGGAGAAATGGAATGTGCTGGAGATGTCATCAGATAGCTGAGCAGGAATTATCTTTCATGGAGCTGTTAAGGAGGAGTTGTTCCATATTCCATTCTGATGCAAATTCAAGCTAAATGTTAACATCAGTTAAGGGACTTGCCTTGTGCAGAGAGAGAGAACTTTAACTACAGTTTGGTCAAATCAGTTAGAAGGTATTTTGTCCAGACAGATCAGTGGGTAGCAATAATTCATGTTTTAATTATGAGTAAAATATCCCTTTATGATGGGGGAAAAGACTTTTAGTTCAAAATTTTGAGTAAAATTGGTTATCTTGTTTATGCATTTTAATTCAACAAGATTCATCTTTTCTCCCAAAATACTAATTGCTGTCTAAAAATTGTGTTAAATAGAATTACAACATGGCTCCTTTGGTTCTAATCTTTCTTTTCTGGATAGAAATTACTGGATGTCTTTGAATGCCCTTGGTTGTGAAGAACTGACTCACTTTTATATCTCAAGAACTAAGATTGAAGAAAATTTATAGATAGAGCCGACCTTATCATGCTTAAATAAGAAGAACACTACTATATTAAAAGTGGCACCTTTCAGAAAAGAGCAGATTCACACTTGTTCCAGTCTAAAAAAAAAAAAAAAGGCTACTATATGTGAGAAGGAGATAAGCACAAAGGCAGTTAACATTTTGAAGCAGCATCATGCAGAAGGAACTTTTTCAGAGGCAAAATTCTAGTTCCTAGTCTGGTACTTGTTAACCATGGAAACATGAGCCAGTTCACTTAAAGACTCTGATGTCCTGTTTTATTTCGTGGAAAACACTGAAGATAATAATATATGCTCTACCAACTGCCTGCAGTTCTTGTAAATATAAGAAATAGATAATGGAACTGAAAGACTCTAATAGCCTGTAAAATTGGAATGGCAATGTAATATGTTATTATAGATACTTAAGAGTATTCTACCAAGATGTGAAAAGAGTTAGCTAAGGATACATGACCCCATATAGTTCTGATTTGACTGAAATATATACAATTTCACCTGTGTTTGAAATCTTAAAGGGTGAGGATTAGATCATTTTATATTACTGAAGTTTGAATGCAGACTTCAATCTTGAATTTTTAAATTTTTAAAAATGAAACGTCCACCTTCTTAAAACTCATTGTTTCACAAAACTTAACAGAAATCAAGCAACTGTAATAAAGAAAAATATAATATAAATAATATTAAAACCTATATAGAGAGGTACAGCCATAATATAAACCACATAAAAATGAAGGTCATTTTTTATTAAATTATCTCTTTGTAATTGCAATTGTAATGTAATTGTAGATTCACATATAATTGTAAGAAATAATAGAGAGAGACCTTGTGTGCACTCTATCCAATTTTCCCCTGTAGTTAAATCCACAAAAATCTAAATCTAACAAAACTGTACTACAATATCACAACCAGGATGTTAGCATTGCTACAGTCTTGGTACAGAGCATTTCCATCACTACAAACAAGGGTCTCCCACATACTGTCCTTTTGTAGTCACATCTACTTCCTCCTCATTCCCAGCCTTAACCCTTGACAACCACTGATCTGTTCTCTATTTCTATATTTTATTTCAAAAATGTTATATAAATTACATTAACATATACATTACATTGTATATAAATTATAGTATGCCATCTTTTAGAATTGGCATCTGGATTACTTCCAGTTTGGAGCTATTATAAATACATCTGTGATAAATATTTATATTCAGGTTTTTGAATAAACTTAAATTTTCATTTCTTGGGATAAATTTTCTATCAGAGTTCTTAGGTGACCAGGTGTGCATTAGTTCATTCTCATGCTGCTATAAGGAGATATCCAATACTGGGTAATTTACAAAGGAAAGAGGTTTAATTGACTCACAGTTTCGCATTGCTGGGGAGGCCTCAGGAAACTTACAATCATGGTGGAAGGGGAAATAAACACGTCCTTCTTCATATGATGACAGGGAGTAGAAGTGCAGAGTGAAGTGGGCCGGGGGGAAGCCCTTATAAAACCATCAGATTCATGAGAACTCACTTACCATCACAAGAACAGCATGGAGGCAACTGCCACCATGATTCCATTACTTCCCACCAGGTCCTTCCCACAACATGTGGGGATTATGGGAACTACAGTTCAAGATGAGATTTGGGTGGGGACACAGTCAAATCATATCAAGGTGCATTATCAATGAGAAGTACTATTTTTGAAAAAAATCTTTTTTTTCTTAAAGTTAGGTCTCAAAAGTGAGCTTAAAATGCTCAATCGACATGCCGTGAACAGATAAGCTGTCATTGAGGCTTTGTTGTTCCATTTATACAGCATGGAGAGAGAAACTTTGGTATTATTCTTAAGTGATGGAAGACTTTTGCAAATGTAAATGAACACTGGCTTCAACTGAAAGTCACCAGCTGCATTAGCTCCTAACAAGAGAGTCAGCTTCCCCTTTGAAAATTTTAAGCCAGAGGAGAATGGCGTAAACCCGGGAGGCGGAGCTTGCAGTGAGCTGAGATCCGGCCACTGCACTCCAGCCCAGGCGACAGAGTGAGACTCCGTCTCAAAAAAAAAAAAAAAGAAAATTTTAAGCCAGGCATTGACTTCTCCTCTTTACCTACGAAAGCCCTAGATGGGATCTTCTTCGAATAAAAGTTTTGTCTATGTTGAAAACATATTTAGTGTAGCCACCTTCATCAATGATCTCAGCTAGATTTTTCAGATAACTTGCTGTAGCTTCTATACCAGCATTTGCTGCTTCACTTTGTACTTTGATGTTATGGAGATGGCCTCATTGCTTAAGCCTCATGAACCAATTTCTATTAACCTCTAACCTCTAACTTACATTTTTCTACAGCTTTCTGACCTCTCTTAGCCTTCATAGAATTGAAGAGAGCTAGGGCCTTGCTTCAGTTAGGCTTTGCCTTAAGGGAATGTTGTAGCTATGCATTTCAGCAGTAAGGTTTCTTATCATCTGTGTGTTTATTGGGGTAGCACTTTTAGTTTCCTTCAAGAACTACTCCTTTGCATCCACAACTTGGCTGTTTGGCCCAAGAAGCACCGCTTTCAGCCTATCTTGGCTTTTTACACACCTTCCTCATTAAGTTTAACCATTTCTAACTTTTGATTTTAAGTAAGACATGACTCTTCTTTCTACTTACAGGCCATTGTAGGGTTATTAATTAGCCTCATTTCAATATTCTGGTCCTTCTCCAAGCAGAGGGAGTGATATGAGGGAAGGGCTACTTAGTACAGCAGTCAGAACACACAAAACATTTATCAATTAAGTTTATCATCTTATATGCACACAGTTCATGACACCCCCAAAACAATTACAATAGTATCATCAAAGATCACTGATCACAGATCACCTTAACAAATACAATAATAACGAAAATGTTTGAAATATTGTGAGAATTACCAAAATGTGACAGACACACAGAGTGAATAAATGCTGTTGAAAAAATGGCATTGAACGTTTTGCTCAATGCAGGGTTGCCACAAATCTTCAATTTGTAAAAAACACAATATCTGCAAGGTGCAAAAAAATGAAGCACAATAAAGTGATGTACGCTTCTCTAAAGTCACCTGTAGTGTTTTGTAGATATTCTGTGATTTGAGAAATTTTCCTCTATTTCTATTTTTTCTGAAAGTTTTTATTATGAGTAATTACTGAATTTTGCCAAATGCTTTTTCTGCATCTATTATTATGAGTATGTGTTTTTTCATCTTCATCCTGTTTGTACAATGGATTGCATTGATTTATTTTCTAATATTGAACCAATCTTGCACATCTTGTAATAACTCCACTTGGTAATGGTATGTCATTCTTTAATACATTGTTGAATTCTATTTAGTAATATTTTGTTAGAAATTTTTGCATCTATATTTATTAGGGTTATTGGTTTGTAGTTTTCCTTTCTTTTCTCTTCCCTTTATCTGGTTTAGTATCAAAGCAATGCTAGCTTTACAAAACATAGTGTGACGTACTCATTTCTCTTCAAATTTCTGGAAAAATACGTAAAATTGATCTTGTTTCTTACGCACTTTTTTTTTTTTTTTAATTCTTCAGTGGAACTATTTAGACCTTGTTGTGGAGTTGAGAATTTCAAAATTCTAAATTCTGTTTTTGTATTAGTTATTTTAACTTATTTAAATGATCTGTTTCAAAATGAGTGAATTGTTATAACTTGCATTTTAAAGAATTGGTCTATTTTATAGATCTTTATTATGATTTTTCTGTTGTAGTTTCACTTCTTTGTGTTCTAATGTTTATCTGTTTTCGTATCTTTCCTTCTGATTGCTTTGGGTTTATTTTGAACATTTTTTTCTAGATTCTTAAGGTGGAAATTTTTATTATTGACTTGAAATGTTTTCCTTTCTAATGTACTGCATTTAATGCTATCAATTTCCCTTTCAGCATTGCTTTAGTTGCTTCTCACAAATTTTGATATGTTCTTTCTTTTAATTTTCATTCAGTTTAATGTATTTTTAAAATTTTTTCTTGAGATTTTCTCTTTGAACTGTGGGCTATCGAAGTGTTGGCCAGGCATGGTGACTCACTCCTGTAATCCCAGTACTTCATGAGACTGAAGCAGGAGGATTACTTGAGCCCAGGAGTTCAAGAACATCCCGGGCAACACACTGAAACCACATTTGTATAAATAATAAAATATTGGCTTGTGTGGTGGCATATGCCTGTAGTCGCAGCTACTCAGAAGGCTGAGGCAGGAGAATCACTTGAGCCCAGGAGGTCAAGTCTGCAGTAAGCCATGATCATGCCACTGCACTCTAGTCTGGGCAACAGTGCAAGACCCTGCCTCCAAAATAAATATATAAATAAATAGTGTTCTTTAGTTTCATGTATTTAGATATTTTCCTGTTATTATTTGCTGTTGGTTCTAGTTAGATTCCATTGTGATTGGAAAACATGCTCTGTATGATTTCCATTCTTTAAAATTTATTGAGGTTTGTTATGGCACAGGATATTGTCTGTCTTGATTTACGTCTGTGGGCATGTAAAAAAAAAAACAAAAAACAAACAAACAAACAAAAAACATATTGTGCTTTTTTTGAGTAAAGTGTCCCAAATATACGTTGATTAGAGTCTTTTGTTTGATGACATTTCTGAGTTCTTCCATATCCTTGCTGGTTTTCTAATTACTTCTTCTATTAAATTGTTGAGAAAGTAATGTTGAAGTATCTATATAACTATGTATTTTCCATTTAACCTTTCAGTTTTACTAGTTCTTTCAGCTTTGTTTCACAGAACAATAAATGTGGATTTGTTTATTTCTCCTTTCTGTTTTATCAGAATTAGCTTCAAATGCTTTGATCTCTCTTATTTAGTGCATCCACATTTAGAATGGCCACGTCTCCTTAGTAACTTGGCTCTTTTATCAATTCACAATGTCTTTCTCTAACTCTGGTAACTTCCTTTGCTACTCTATCTCCTATTTACAAAGCTGTTTGTGATTTCTTTTGACTAATGTTTGTATGTTTTTTCCTCTCTTTTACTTTTGGCCTGCTTATAACATTATATTTGAATTTAGTTTCTTTTAGATAGCACAGAGCTGTGTCATGTTTTTAATTGATTTTTCCAATCTGTATTTTAATTGTTATTTTCAAAGCATTTGCATTTTATGTAGTTATTGATATATTAGGGATAAAATCTGCCATTTTATTTTGTTTTCTGTTTGTTCTCTATTTTTGCTTTTGCCTTCTTTATTCTGCCTTCTAATGGTTTACATGATCATCTTTTAGACTTTCATTTTGATACAGTGTTTTTCTATTGTATCTTTTTATATAGTTTTTCAGTAATTGTTCTAAATAATACATTATGTGTACATCATTCACCATGTACTGCTGGCATCATTTTACCCGTTCAAGTGATGTGGCATTTCCCTTTATGTCTTTTTACCCTTCTGTTTATAATTATCTTAAATGTATTTCCTCTACTTGCATTTAGAACCTTCTGTTTATAACCTAATTGTCTAAAATATTTCCTCTACATGCATTTAGAATCACATTATAATTCTTTATGGAGCCATTAAGCATAATTTAGATATTTAACAGAAAGAAAGTCCATTGTATTTACCCATATTTTGCTTATCATGATCTTTCTTCCTTTCTGATGTATGAAGATTTCTTCCTTTATCATTTTTTTTTCCTGTTTAGAGAACATCTTCAGCCACTCTTTCAGAGTAGGTTTGCTGCCAGCAAATTTTCATGGCTTTTCTTCATCTGAGAAGGTTGATTTCTCCCTTCATTACTGAATGATATTTTCATTGTATTTAGAATTCTGGGTGGACAGAACTTTTCCTTCAGCATTTGATAAATGCTATTTCACACCTTCTGGGCTCCATGGTTTCAGATGAGACATCTGTCGATATTTGACTTGTTTTCCCATATATGGAAAGTGTCATTTCTCTCTTACTGTTTTTAAAATTTTTCCCTTTGTCTTTAGTTTTTATAAGGTTTACTGTGGTGTGTCCAGTTGTGGATTTTTTACAGTTCATTGTGTTCCCATTCCTTCAGCTTCCTCTTTCTGTATGTTTATACATTTTGTCAAATTTGGGAAGTTCCAGTCATTATTTCTTTGAATATTTTTTCAGCTTTACCCCTTTTCTTTTTTTCTGGAATCCCATAAAATTATTATTTTTGTTATACTCCCACAGGTTCTAGCAGACTCTGCTATTTTTTTCCAACTTATTTTCACTCTCTGTTGTTTATATTCTGTAATTTCTATGGCTCTATTTTCAAATTAACTGATTATTTTCCCTTTTCTCTCCATTTGCTATTGAGTCCATCCAGTGAGTTTTTATTTCTGTTATTATATTTCCAGTTTTAATCGTTTCACTTTTTTTTTAACAGTTTACCTTAATTTGCTGAGACTTTCTATGTTTTCTTTGTTTCAAGTGTGTTCATAATTGTTCATTAAGGGATTTTTATGGTAGATTCAAGATCTTTGTCAGATAATTCTAACATCTCTGTCATCTTAGTGTTGGTATCTATTGATTATCCTTTTTCATTCAATTTGCAATTTTCCTGGTTCTTGGTACAATTAGTAATTTTCAGTTGAAACCTGGACATTTTCAGTACTATGCTGTGATATTCTGGATCTTATTTAAACCTCCTTTAGCTGAATTCTTCTGACCCTGCTCTGGCAGGATAAAGTGAAGGTGACACAAAGCAGGTGAGCCCCAAAACTGGGGCTTAGCATAGGAAGGTTCTTGGCTTTGTCCAGGAAAGAATTTAAGGGTGGGCCAGTGGTGTTATACCGCAACTTTTATTGAAGCAGCAGTATACATTAGTACTAGAAGTACTGCTCCTTGCAGAGCAGGGCTATCTATGTCATAGGCAGTGTACCCAGACTAGTAGCTCAGAGACAGCCCTGGAGTCATATTTATACCCACTTTTAATTGTATACAAGTTAAGGAGCAGATTTTGCAGAAATTTCTAAAAACAGTGTGGTAACTTCTGGGTTGTTAGGTTGCTGCCATGGAAATAGGTGGTAACTTTGGTGTGCTGCCATGGAAACGGTTAACTGACATGGCACACTGAGGGGTGTGTCTTTTGGAAAGATATTTCTGCCCCATCTCTGTTTCAGCTAGTCTTCAATTTGGTCTGATGTCTGAGCTCTGCCTCTGGAGTCGAGTCCCGCCTCTGGAGTTGAGTCCTGCCTCCCACTTCTTTCTCCCCTCAGAGATTAGATACTCCTCCTTAACTTTAGGTGGGCTCCATAAAGGTGGAGTCCATCTTTTCTAACTACTTCCTGCTGAGTTTATGGGTGTAGGTCCTGCCTAGCACTAGAGGAACAAAATTCTCTGGATACCTGATCTAAGGGGCCCAAAGGCAGGACACTTTCATTCTCTAGGTCAGTAGGTGAGACAGGTCAGAAGCCTTGTGTCAGCATTGTCTTAACCTGGAACTGTTGTAACGTAGAGGACACACATTTTACTAAGATGTTAAACAAGCCAGGGCCAAAAATTAGTAACAACATGATAGCTATCAAAGGTCCTAGGAGAGGTAAAAACCAGGTGAGACTTGGGAAGGCACTTTTAATAGTCAACCAGATATAGCTGGGGTCAGTGCCCTAGTTATACCTAAGTAACCAGGTAACTTACTCATGCATCTTTTCGTTGTTGTTGTTGTTTGAGATGGAGTCTCACTCTGTCACCTATGCTGAAGTGCAGTGGTGCAGTCTCAGCTCACTGCCACCTCCTCCTCCCGGGCTCAAGCAATTCTTTTGAATGCTAACCTGAGCTTGTCTAGAGTTGTTAACATATATGGAGCAGGTTTTATTAATAATTGCACAGAGTCCACCTCGTTTAGCTGGTAAATAATCCAATGCTAGTCTGCTATTGAGAACTACATTTGCCAAAGAGCCTAGGGACTCTTGAATTCTCTTTAGTGCCTGACCTGTGTTAGTGTAGGGTTTCAGTCAAGTTCTTTAGGGTTGACTCTTGGTAAGCAAACCTGCCCCAGAGTGCCACTAGTCCTATTGTCACTCCAATTTCTGCCTGAATAAATACAATTGCTCATTCAGTTCTGGTGTTCTTGGGTCTTATAGGTTATAGAGTGTGACCCCTGGATGACCCAGGGTACCCAATGTGCAAACTTGCAAACTCTCAAACTCTGTTCCAAGTTTTGTTGTTGTTGTTGTTTTGCTTTTTTTTTTTTTTTTTTTTTTTTTTGAGACAGAGTCTCACTCTGTTGCCCAGGCTGGAGTGCAACAGCATGATGTCGGCTCACTCTGCAACCTCCGTCTCCCAGACTGCCTCAGCCTCCTGAGTAGCTGGGATTTTAGGCATGTGCCACTACGCCCAGCTAATTTTTTGTATTTTTAATAGAGATGGGTTTTCACCACGTTGACCAGGCTGGTTTTGAACTCCTGACCTCAAATGATCCACCCACCTCCCAAAGTGCTGGAATGTTCCAAGTTTTTGATATACAAGGGAAAGCTACTCCTAAAAGAACAGGTGGTTGCCTAAAAAGTGGGAAGTGGTTATGGAGTGTGATGTCTACCTTTTGCTGCCAAGTTGTAGCTACAGAGATATTTTTATCTTGTTCTAATGGCAGTGGTTGAGCAATCTTTGTTTTCCGCAATGGAACAGTACTCCTACCTCCCCACACTAGGCAATTGTTTTGTCCCTGTATGTTCTGATCCAGAAGAAAGCACCATGATTACAAGTAGAATCCCATTTACCTTGCTGTGGCCTTGGGAACTTGGTAAGTAAACTTGGATCAGAACATCACAGGAAAACTTCCACTTATGTGTCATTAACACAACAGGGGGTCGAAAAGATAGAATTACTAGTGCACTGGATACAATTAGTGCAAAAGACAGAATTATTAGTGCACCCAACTTTCCAGGTCCAGGTAATAATTGTGGGGGCTTTCAGACAGAATCTGTTAAGTAAGGGAGGTTTCCATTTAACAACTAGCGTTTTGGGTACTTGGGATCACTAGGGTTAGTTAGAAGGTTTGGGGAGATGGCCATGAGATTTTCTGGAAGATACAACTGTCTATCCTGAAGATGTTGTTGACAAATCCAGCAACCATGAAAATGATTCCTTGATGCTATAATTTTTGAAATATTTACTATAGAGTTTTGTTCCTATCAACATTGTATCAGGGTAATTTGGAGAGCAAACAGGATTAACACTGGCAACATGGTGTCTGGTTGGGCCTTAGCCCAACAGGACAAAAAGAGATATTTCCCAGGAGGAGGCAGCTGGTTAATGTAATAGAAAAGAAATATGGTCAGGAAGAAGAGAAAAACTAATGCTCCTGTTCCGTCTGCAACATCACGTTACCACTTCTGAATGAGAGCTGATTATTTTCAGTAGGTAGCAGAGCTCTTCCAAAGTTTTATAGATCTAGTTCGTAGTGTCCCCCAACCTTGTGCCTATAACTCACAAGAAGCACATTTAATCGTTGCTAAGTGTACTCAATTATTATTTCCTGAAGTTTAACAGCAGTGAGGATACTCAATCGCACCTGAGAGGGGCTCTTCCATTTTGGTTTAGTTGATCCTTGGGGATTCTTCTTTTAAGTTTTAGTAAATCTAAGTCTCCTGGTTGAACAGGGGAACTATTTCTTTTTTCTTTGTGGGGAAAATCGATATTTTATTTTTGTATTGGAGGGCCTTTTGAACCTGGCCTAAATTCCAAAGTGGAGGGAGAGTGTTTGTATAGCTAATTACTACAAGCCAAGACCACAGCAGCTCAACACATCTGTTGAGACAGTCAGTTTTACAACCCCATTTCCTAGCTCTTAGTTTTTGGCTCTTACACAGCTCAAAAGGGGTTCAAGGGCCAAGGAATGCCCACCCGCCTCCACTCTCATTTGGCCCAGAACATCCAGCTGAGTGTTAAGTCCCCTAACTCCAAGTCCCCCTCCCGTGGGAGGCCCACCGAAGGACACGATGGACACGGGGCAGGAAGCACACCACCCCAGCGTTGGCACAGGACAAAATAAAAGCTTGGCCATTGATACTGCCTCCAGCACATACTGACAGAAATGGAGAAAACAAACCAAAAAATCAAAATCCATAGCCCCTTCCCCCACCCAACAGACTGAATAGATGTCCCCGTCCCAACCAAAGGGAAGAGAGTTGGGCAGGCACTCACCAGCCCCCAAAACTCTTCAGGAGTCAAAAAACAAAAGCGACAAGAAGGTTACACATAAAGAAAATCTGAGAACATAGAATTAGGCTATACTGGGAAAGAATGCTGCTCCCACAGACCTCTAAGACAAAACGCTTCAGCACCAGGTCATAATAACAGTCAGAACTGGAGGAGGAAAACCCACAGAAGCTGACAATAAATGCAAAGGAGAGAGTTACATGAATCTGAGAAGCTTCCAAAAGAAATAGATTACAGAATTGAACAATGAAATTTCTGATATTTTATCAAAACAATACCTGAAGAAAATCTGGTTCCAAAACACAGACCACTTTTTCAGAAAACCTACCACAAACCATTTTTCTTTAATCATAGCAAGTTTAATCACAGGACAAAATTTATTTTGTAAATACCCTTTTGTCAACCTTATTACAATGTATGTAGACCACCTATATTTTAATGTGTGAACTTACTGACTTGACCTCTGCTACCTCTTTTTTAAATAACCAGCTATTTTACTCTAGGACAAGAATTTACTATATGAAACCCCTCCTCATACAAAATCGCTGGCTCTTTTTTTCTTTTCATAACATTTATTACATCTCTCTTTTTTCTAGTCATTGGTTTTATTATATTTTGAACATCCTTTTTAATAACCTCTGAATTTGATAAAGATTATCATTTTTCTCAATAAAGAATACATCTCTTTGGCACGTTTTATATAAACCTAGGAACAAGAGATTTTGAACTGCCCACCAGATATTGGCATTCTATAGATGAGAACCATTATACCATTTTAAGACATTAAACCACACAAAAAGTTCACTAAGCCTCTATTCCATTCACATGCATTTAACTTTTCACTTTTAACAGTTTTATCTATACCACCTCCAAGAACCAAGATACCATGCAAAGCTAGTCATCATTTGAAGCCATTTTAACAATTTTAACCCTTATGACATTGGTAATTTATCTAGGTAAAAACTTTAAAGTTAAATTTTAGAAGACACAGCATTCTCATCAAACTATTAAGCTTAGATTAGTCTTATTTAATTTAGTGATACTCTTTTATTTATAAGTCAATTTGATAGCATGTTACATGCAACACACATCATAATACCTATATACACACACCTAAAAAAAAAAACAAAAAACCTTAAATAAAATGACCTATACAAGACAACTGGATTCAAGTTGTTTACAAAATTGAGACCCATTCTCTTGGCCAAATTTTGCTTGCCTGATAGATACGAAGACAACAACAGGCTGGGAAAAGAATCCCATAGCATCAGATAAGAAAGAGAGAGAGCAAATTGCTTTGCTCGAGGGTCCCGAAGCCACTGGAGGGCTTACCCAGCAGTGGAGACACCAAAGAAAAATATTTGGGCAGGTGCTTCTCTGCCACTGCTGGAAGCTGTCTGTCTGTTCGATCAAGGGTCCAAGTGTCAAGGGTCCAAGACCTCCAATAAACTTACTTGACCTAGGAAGCTCTTTGGGGCTAGTGGAAGAAAGTTAGTTCTAGAATCGATGGGGAATTTTTTTGTCTCTCTCACCAGGGACAGTTAAGGTATTCTCATTATCGCTGGCCCTTTTGCTTATCGTAGGCACATTGATTCTGACCCAGAAGTCAGCAAATCTGGGGCTCCTCTCTGGGCATCCCAGTTGCCGATCTCATGACACTTTCTCAGGATGGGTAATTCTGAGGTGGCAGGGTTCTTAAAGGAACTGTCAACAATTATGCATTTTGGCTATGTCTCTTTTTTTTTCACTTTTTTTCCCTGTCCCTATTATTGTAAACTTTGAAGGCTGTGCTTAAGAGTTGACTCAAAGGGATTTGAGGCCCCATTGCTGCTGTTTGTAGCTTCCTCCTAATATCAGGGACAGATTGAGTAACAAAATGCATGCCCAGGAGAGCTTGTCCTTTTGTGGAGTCTGGGGTCTGCTTTAGCATTTTTTTGAGTACCTCAACCAAATGACCCTGAAACAGAGCAGGATTTTCATCCTTTCCCTGAGTTATTTCTCTAACCTTGTCATAATTCACTGGCTCAACCACACACTTTTCCTTCACATTTTCCCATGGCACAGCAAGCAGATGACAACACTTGCAAGTCATGACAAGTTAAATTAAACAACATGATAAACTTAACAAACTCCTCTATAAACTTTTCTAGATCTTCTGAAAACTGGCCAATTTTTTCTTTGTATAAAGCAAATTAGACTAGAAAATGGCACACGTACACTAAGTATTCCTGCATTTTGATCAGTTACTTCCCGCAATAGACACGGTTTGACTTTAGGGGCTGCTATGGGGCCCCACTCCTGGTGGTAGTGGTTGTGCTTACTTTCTTGGGCAGTCGGGGGTGGGGTATAAGCTGGGGCTGGGGGATAAGAAGGGAGGGGTGTCTGATGACTTTGGGGTGGAATCCTTCATTAGAAAACTGACAAGAAACCCCTCAGAATTTGGGGACTGAGGAGGTTTCAGGGAAGGTGTAGGTTTTCTAGTGGGAGCAGCTAGGAATGTCTCCTTTATGCATGGCTTTCTGATGCCTTGATGTCACATGAGCCAGTAAAGGGCCATAAAAGCCTACACATAAGGGACATCTTCCCATTTTTCTTCTTTTTTACAGAATAAGTTCAATTGTAAAATGTCATTATAATGTATAGAATCATGTTGAAACCAAATCTATTAGTTTTCTAATTTGTATTGAACCCAAGCAGTGTTGCAATAGAAAATACAGTTTCTTTTTCTATAAGCTGAATTGGAATGTGCACCAGTAACCTAAAAGACATCCTAGTGGACAGTCTTCTGGGATGCTCATCATTTTCCCCATGACCAAAAGGATTTTAACTGGATACAGAAGTTTTTCTAAGTCTAGGGAGACAGAAAGCAACTGGACCCTTGTTATTTTTCCCTTTTAGATTCCCACTTCCTGCAGAGAAGGTGTAAGTAAGTAGCAAAGCATTACAAAAGCTTATTACAAGCTACAGTTGGGCAGTAAAATGTTTAGCCTAAATTTCACACAGAGTGAGTTTTGGGCAGAGAGAGGGACTAAATAAATGGTGACTGTGGAAGGAAGGAAGGTAAAGATCTAAACAGCATTGCCCAAGCAGAGACCTCAGAAGCCCTGACTTGCTGGAGAACCTACTCAACAATGGAGACACTGGAAAAAATATTCAAGTGGCCACTTGTCTAGCATTTATAGGTGGTCTTCTATCAGGCCAGGGCCCCAGGAACTCTTAGTCCCTTCATCCAAGAGGAGTTTGAGCAAGGCAGTTATAAGGCAGAACACAGGAAGGGGCCACAATTGGTTATTAGAAAACTAATAACTTCCAACTTCAGGGCAGAAAAAGGTGAGACCAATATTCCCCTAGGAGAGGGGGTATAACTCACAATTCTAGAGGGAATGCCAATGCCAAAAACCCCAGAGCATCTGTGGGGAGGCCAATAATACCAATGCTGAAAACACAGAGTGCTCGAGTCTCAGCCAATGAGGGTCCCCTCACCAAATGCCAAAACCCCAGGGCACCTGGGGGTGGACAACAGTGAACCCAAGACCAAGCTGGGGTCACAGAACAACATGACTCTGGCATCCTGGAGTCAATACAACAGGAGACTTCTCACAACCAAGTGTTCTGCCTTAAACAATTGCCCAAACACAATCAACAGAAAGTCAAAAGCAAATATAAGACAGCAAACAAAACATACATTTTAGGACTGAAAATAAAACCACTGATGTAACAATAAAATGGAATCACAGGAGGAAGGACTGAGTGAAGAGGTGACAAGGACATGCTTTGGGGCACTCAAATGACAGGGGACTTTTACCCCTTAGCCAAAGGCTTTTTTTTCCCAAGTTTATACCCAATATCATGGGGGAGGAGACAGAGGGGACACTCACTCATTCACAGGCACAAAAATGGCACTGACCAGTCTTGCATGTGGGACTCAGGTGAAAAACTATACAGGTTGGGTGAGCTTAGCTGCCACGTCAGGGAGCCATCACAGGGACCATTAGCCCACTGGCCTGCCAGGCAGAGCTGCAGGTCCCTAAGAAGCAGCAGCACTATGGCCACTTGCCCATCTGCTCAGCTCTGCTGCTTTCCGGTAAAAATGATGGCTCTGAAAAGAGCCTTTGATTAGTTGTATCGCACTGTTGTGTTAGCAGATCTTTATTGGTATAGCCTCAGTGTTAAAGCTCTTGCAGCCTTAATTACAGACTGTTTTGCAATCTCTCACCATCTCTCCACTCATCCTCTCTCCAATTGCCATCTCCCACCATCTCTAACCAATCAACGTCTTTCCACTGATTGCCACTGTCTTCATCCCTCCATTGGTCAACAGATGATGCAGAGCAGATGGGCACCAAAATTGGGGCTTAGCCCAGTAGGGTTCTTGACTTTGCTCAGGAAGAAATTCAAGGGCAAGCTGATGGTATTAGGAACTTTTATTGAAGTGACAGTGTACAGCAGCAGCAGAGGTACTGCTAGTTGTGGAGCAGGGCTGCTCTGTAGGCAATGTAATCACAGGAGCACTCAGAGGCAGTTCTGCAGTCATACTTATATTCACTTTTAATTATATGCAAATTAATGGCAGATTATGCAGAAATTTCTAGAAAAAGGGTGGTAACTTCTGGGTTAGGTTGCTTCTGGTTGTTAGGTTGCTGCCATGGCAATGGCTGGTCACTTATGGGTGCTGCCATGAAAACGGTAAACTGACATGGCACACTGGCATGAGTGTCTTATGAAAAGGTGTTTCCACCCCTTTCCTGTTCTAGCTAGTTCTCAACTTGGTCCATTGTTCAAGTCCAGTCTCCATAGTGGGGTCCTGCCTCTGGAGTCAACTCCTGCCTACTACTTTAAAAGGGGTTGTGGGGCACTGCCTTTGTACTTGCCAAGTGTGTATAAAGCCAACCCACTCTGCCTTAGTTGGCCCCCAAGGGGGCTGTTCCTCCTTTTTGCTGGGGTGGAGTGGAAGTCCAGACTTTCCATGTGATCTCCACTGATACTGATGGAGGATGGAAGGTCATGAAAGTCCAGCTTCCCTACTCAGCCATTTCTGACACCACCTCAGCAGGAAGCTTGAGGTGCCTTATTACAGTCTTTAGCTCCCCACTTAACTTTTGCTAGGGGGAAGGGACAAAGTCACCCAGGATTTTCTGTGATACTTGTACAGAGTATAGAGGTTACTGTCTAAAAATGTTTTATCATTTTAGGCTGCTCCTATCTAGGTCCTTTGACTAGAAAGGGTAGGCCTTTGTGGGATCTGGTTTTGTCTGCACTGATTGACTCTCTGGATTGCCAGCTTTTTCAAATTTAAGTATTAGACAGACGAGGCCAAAAGAAAACCTGGGATATTCACCACTGTTTTGATTCTTGCATTCCCAGGTTCCTCACTGCTCTGCCTTCTTTTCTTTATGTTTCAGAGTCTTCTTATGTTGTTTTATATACAATGTTCAGGAATTGTAGTTATACTAAGTGGAAGGGACAGGATCAAGGTGCCTGATATAAATCATATTAATAATCTGATAAAGATGTTGTATTAGTCTGTTTTCACACTGCTGATAAAGACATACTTGAGACTGGGAAGAAAAATAGGTTTAATTGGACTTACAGATGCACATGGCTGGGAAGGTCTCAGAATCATGGAGGGAGGTGAAAGGCACTTTTTACATGGCAGTAGCAAGAGAAAATGAGGAATATGCAAAAGTGGAAACCCCTAATAAAACCAGCAGATCTCTCTAGACTTATTTACTACCACAAGAACAGTATGGGGAAACCACCCTCATGATTCAAATTATCTCCCCCTGAGTCTATCCCACAGCATGTGGAAATTATGGGAGTACAATTCAAGATGAGATGTGGGTGGGGACACAGAACCAAGCCATATCATTCCAGCCCTGACCCAACCAAATCTTATGTCCTCACATTTCAAAACCAATCATGGTTTCTCAATAGTCCCCAAAAGTCTTAACTCATTTCAGCATTAACTCAAAAGTCCACAGTTCAAAGTCTTATCTGAGACAAGGTGAGGCCCTTCCACCTATGAGCTTGTAAAATCAAAAGCAAGTTAGTTACTTCCTAGAAACAATAGGGGTAAAAGCATTGGGTAAATACAGCCATTCCAAATGGGGGAAATCGGTCAAACAAAGGGGCTACTGGCACCATGCAAGTCTGAAATCAAACAAAGTTGTCAAATCTTAAAGTTTCAAATGATCTCCTTTGACACCTTTACCTTGCATCTGGGTCACACTGAGGCAATGGATTGGTTCCCATTGTCTTGAGCAGCTCCACCTCTGTGGCTTTGCAGGTTACAACCTCCCTCCTGGCTGTTTTCACAGTCTGACATTGAGTCTCCACGGCTTTTCCAGGTGCATAGTGCAAGCTGTCAGTGGATCTACAGTTCTGGGTTTTGGCAAATGGTGGCTGTCTTCTCAGAGCTCCACTAGGTGGTGCCACATAGGGATGCTGTGTGAGGGCTCCTACCCCACATTTCCCTTCCACACTGCCCTAGCAAAGATTCTCCATATGTGCCCCCACCCCACCTCCCCACCCCTTGCAGCAAACTTCTGCTCAGGCATCCAGGCATTTCCATACATCTTCTGAAATTTAGGTGGAGGTTCTCATACATCAGTTCTTGATTTCTGTGCACTTGCAGGCTCAACACCACGAGGAAGCTGCCAAGCCTTGGGGCTTGTACCCTCTGGAGCCATGGCCCAAGCTCTACACTGGCCCCTTTTAGCCATAGCTGGAGCAGCTGAGACACAGGGCTGAACAGAGCATAAGGACCCTGGACCTGACCCATTAAACCATTTTCTTCTAGGCCAACAGGCCAGTGATGGGAGGAGCTGTGGTGAAGACCTCTGACATGTCCTGGAGACATTTTCCCTATTGTCTTGGGGATTAACATTCAGCTCCTTGTTACCTATGTAAATTTCTGCAGCTGGCTTGAATTTCTCCTCAGAGAATAGGTTTTTCTTTTTTATCACATTGCCAGGCTGCAAATTTTCCAAACTTTATGCTCTGTTTCCTTTTTAAAACTGAATGCTTTTAACAGCACCCAAGTCACCTCTTAAATGCTTTGTTGAAATTCTATGGGCCCCAGGCTTGCCCAGTGGCCTCATGCCTGTGAATCCCAGCACTTTGGGAGGCCAAGGCGGCGCGGTATCACAAAGGTCAGCGAGATCGAGACCACGGTGAAACCCGTCTCTACTAAAAAATACAAAAAATTAGCTGCCGGCGCGCGCTGGCAGCGCCGACCTGTCTAGCTCCCAGACTACCTAGGGAGGCTGAGGCAGTGAGAATGCGCCGTGAAACCCAGGAGCCGGAGCCTTGCAGTGAGCCGAGATCGCGCTACGTGCCAGCTCCAGCCTGGTGCGACAGAGGTGGGACTCCGCTCCTCAAAAAAAAAAAAAAAAAAAAGAGAAATTTCTTATGCCAGATATCCTAAATCATCTCTCTCAAGTTCAAAGTTTCACAAATCTCTAGGGCAGGGCAAAATGCTACCAGTCTCTCTGCTAAAATGTAACGAGAGTCATCTTTGCTCCAGTTCCCAACAAGTTCCTCATCTCCATCTGAGACCACCTCAGTCTGGACCTTGTTGTCCATATTGCTATCAGGTTTTAGGTCGAAGCAATTCAGTAAGTGTCTAGGAGGCTCCAAACTTTCCCACATTTTTCTGTCTTCTCCAAACCCTCCAAACTGTTCCAACCTCTGCCTGTTATCCAGTTCCAAAGTCGCTTCCACATTTTCAGGTATCTTTTCAGTAATGCCCCACTCCACTGGCACCAACATACTACATTAGTCCATTTTCACGCTGCTGATAAAGACATACTCGAGAGTGGGACGAAAAAGAGGTTTAACTGGACTTACAGCTCCACATGTCTGGGGATGCCTCAGAATCGTGGCAGGAGGTGAAAGACACTTCTTACATGGCGGCAGCAAGAAAAAATGAGGAAAATACAAAAGCGAAAACCCCTGATAAAACCATCAGATCTCATGAGACTCACCACCATGATTCAAATTATCTCCCACCAAGTCATTCCACAACACATGGGAATTGTGGGAGTACAATTCAAGATGAGATTTGGGTAGGGACACAGAGCCAAACCATATTCAGATGTACAGTCATTATATAATGACATTAAACACTGCTGTTTCAAATGTTTTGTAAATATTACATGCAATTTGAACCATCTCACAAAATGAAGAATTTTGGGGCAGTTTAGTCCATGAATCAAAGTTCCAGGGATTTCAAGACTCACGAATCTGCATTTCAAAAGTCTAAATCTGTGTGACAGGAGTGACAGGCCCAGCCCAGCCTGAGCCACATTGCTCTTATCTGCTGTCCCTCAGGGTCTATCAGTGAAACTTTCTCACTTGATCACATTAAAAGAGAATAATCAGCCATATCTTGAACTAGTCTGTAAAGAAGTTGCATGAGCTTTAAAGCGGGAAAAGAAATATGTGTCCTAGAATTAAGTTTCTCGAATTTGAAATATGAGGGTACAATGTGATACTTTTCTTTAATTATTTTGTTTTGTCACTCTTATGTAACAACTTTTTCATATTTTATATTCCAAGATGCATCTCACATAGGAACTCACTGAAATACATTATCCCCATTTGCCATCCTAATGAACAAACATACATATAGCCAAAGGATACAGCAGCAGTCTTTTCTCTTGTCTCCTCTGCAGCAAGGTTACCTGCCTCTGGCTTGAATATATAAACTGCTTTAAAACACACACATACACACACACAAAGACATACGCACTTTACAAAAGCACTAGCTGAAGTAATTTTACTTTTAATTATTTCAAAAGTTCAAAAGAAATAATAAATTATTTTATGGACAAATTACTAGGGGAAAATATTTTTAAAAAATCAGAAATATGTAAAATTATAAGTCCCACAATTAAACGTTTTCAGTTAGAAGAATTAGTCAACTGGAAGGGTGATTATCCTAGTAAGAAAGGAAAGATAGGAAGGATCATTGACTGTACAACTCCCATGAGCTCAGAAGACTGAGCAACTCTACTTCACATTCACCGCCTCATTTAATTTTCACAAGACCCATGCAGTAAGCATTATCCCAAATTTACAGATGGAGAACACTGAGGTTTGAGTTCATGTAAATAAGTTGCCTGAACTGTATTCAAACCCTGTTTTTTCTGATAGCATTGCTTATACTCTCTCTGCTCCATCTCCAGAAAACATTACACTACTGCAAACTCAAAATCAAATTATGAAGTGGGGTACATGGGGGATGTTCTTTGTTCTTTCCTGATGGCCTCTCTTACTACTACAGTCATCATCTACCACTCAAACAAGAAGTACTATTTCAAGCTTAATGTTGGGGGAAAGAAAAAAACACTGAGATTAAAAATTATCTCCCAGTTTAATGAAATATTTAATCATAGAAGGTTAAAAGAAACAGGATATTTGTGCTGGTAAAAATTTATTAGAAAACAAGGATAAATATTTGATTAGCTTCTCTAGCCCATCTTTCCTCACCATGTGTCTTCCCATTTTCTACAGTTATAAGAGTTGCCTATCACAAAATGAACAGATTGGTTCTGAAGAAACTGTATCAAAATGAGGGGAAAACATCCCCCACAAAACCCCAACTCTTTTCTCCTAGGGGATGCAAAATAATAAGGTAGTCTTTCCCTACAGTTCTCAAATTTTTTATTGGTAGGCAATAATTGTTCTCCATGTGAGAAATGCAGATAGTAAGCCATAGAGAATAAAGAGTTTTCCCAGAGTTGTACACTATGTCATTGATGGGTAAAATACTTCTGTTTCTGAATTCCAGCTTCTTTCTCACTGGAAAACTCTTTTGTGGAACACATTAGGTTGAAAGATATTGACTAGATTAGGCCTGATGTGTTGAAAAAAAAAGTTTTTCAATATGTTTCTCAAATACTCAGCTTGGAGAAAGCATTACTATATTTAAAAATATATAATAATCACTATCATAAAATTTATTATATATCAGCCAGTGTAAGGCCCTGTATATTTCTATATATCATGTATTCCCACACACACACACAATGATATTTAATGAGTAATTTGACAATATTGAAAACAATACATTAAAAGGTCATCTTATTTAATCATAAAATTTCTAAATTAGATTTAGATTGAATTATAAACACAGATGTTCCCAGATTCATCAAATTAAAAAAATTACTCTAGTTTTGGATATTTTTATGCTGCTGTAGTGAATAGGGACAGTATCTCAAGGAAATAGCAAATTGATATTAACAGCTACCTTACCTTACGAAGTGAAAATTATTGAACATCTTCCCATTTCTTATGCCAACTCACCTATATGTATCTATGCACTCATACACAGGTAGATAAGACATGATGGCTCAAGGATCTAGTAAGAAACACAATGGCAATCCAACTAGAGCCATATATAACCATTACATACACACTGAACAAACAGTTACTCTGTATCACATCATAAAGCACTTGTTTCATTGTTTCTTTTTTTGTGTATCTCAATATCCCTATCAAAGTGACTCTTCTAACTCAGGATGAAAGCAAGGCCAGTGCTACTACTTTTCTGTCCACTTTCAGGTCATTAAACACTGCTTCAATGTAGTAATTACAAAAACAAGTTTCGTTTAATAGTCAAAAGTACTAAAATTCATTTAATGTTATAATTTTTTATCCCCATTGTGGGCCTGGGATAATCAGGAAGCCTGCAGCTGGAGAAAGAGGCACAGTCATGGGCTCCTTGTCTTTTCCCACCTGGTGCTTGACTTATTCTTTTCTAAATACTCAACAGTGGTTTCTGCTCATTCAGGGAGAATGCGGAGATGAGTGGGTGGATGTTGGGGTACCTAGAAGTCTGTGAGACTGGAAAAGAATGGATGGGCAGGTGATTTCTCATTTGAGCAATAGTTTCACAATCTAGCCTCACTGCTCTCAGAAACTGTAACACATTTGAAGTGTACTCTTTTTATTCTGAGTGTTTAGTGGGTTCCTTGGGTTTCGCCCCATTTCTGCCTATCTGTCACATGCCATCTCTGAGAGCGAAAATAAATTTCCTGCCCTTATGTAAAACATTCTGAGACAAAGTAAACATTCTTTAGCTACTTGCGCTCAGTAAGATAAAATAATTAAAACAGTTTACTTATGAAGGCTAACAGCTCACACATCAAGACTACACCAATATACAGTTTGCCCATTAAAATTTGTTTAATGATCCTCTTTTTCCTCTGTTTTCCAATCCATAGCTACTATATATGTTCAATCCCAGGTATATCCTGCCTTAAAATCATTCAGCCGGGCTCTTGGCTCCATCTGCACCCTGCCCCAATTTTCTCGCTTTAAGATAATATTAAGACTGTCAATAAGGTGCCCTCTCTCGCTACAATACGTTTAATAAACTCAACTTTGCTTTTTCCACGAGGTTTTCTAAAGATCTCTGGAGTGGAGGCACCGAATTTCAACCTTGGCCCCGCTAATGCTCCTCATAACCTGGTGTACATTCAGTTTCTCTTGGCTGAAGTCTTTCAGTCATTCCAAGCAACCAGGTTGCATAAAACCTAAAATAATAACATAAAATTTTTTCAGTTGTGCACAATGTTTATTGCATAAGAAACTTTTCTGTTGGTGATGGTGTGTGTGGGGAGGCTAAAAAAAAGCAACAGTGTGCAGAGCAATCTTTAGCATCTGAATACTCTAGATAGAAGTGCCTATTTTCCCCAAAACAATAAAAGAGAAGTGTGAAGCTCTCTCATCTCTTCAAAGTCCACTTCATAAGGCTTGGGGTTAGAGACTAACGGAGCAACACACATTCTCCCTCTTAGGATTTCACAACCCAGATGTTTTCAAAGAAATAGTCCTCAAAAATCCTTCTTTAATTTGTAACACGTAAACTCTTATATCCTCAATACAAGTGAGAACTTCAAGAGGCCTTTAAATAGCTCCGACTATCTATGTTGTGTATATTTTACAGGGCAGTCTGTTTCACAACTCATGGACAAAAGATAACAAAGTTATTTATAATCTTAGAGACTTTGCCAAAGCATTCATTTTAATGGAGATGTTAAGCTCATTTTCCCTGAAGATATGTCTCCCCTTCATCAATAGTAATATAGTTTAGTTTTGTACCTGGTAGATGCAGGTAAAGCCCAAATTTCCTACTCTCCCTTGCAGCTAGTTGTGAATATGTGTCTAAATTCTAACCAGTGAAATTTGAGTGGAAACAATGTATACAACTTCCTTATTACCTATGGAGAGTGAATTTCTTATCCTCCACTTCTCTTTTTTCCTTCACAAGAGCTAGAACATGGACATGTCCTGACCCATTTATAACCACACTGATGAGGAAAGTGCCCTACAGAATGGAGAAATAAGAGTATGAAAAAAATACTGGGTCTACAAAGAAACAGATCAAGTAGAACTTCCAAATTCCAAATTGCTAAACTTTGAAAGAAAAAAAAAATCTTTTTTTTCTGTGCAAATTAACCAATAAACTTCCAATTACACATATAATAACAGAGTTACATCTTAATGACTGATGTCAGCAGGTGGGGAATTAATGTACAGGGGGCACTTAGAAATGATTGACAATAAACTAAGCAGTTAAGAAACGTTTATTTAAAACAAATCAGACACAGTTTGCAGAAGAGAAAAGCTTGATTCTGATTCAAGGACTACAGCAACTCCTCTGAAGTTATTTATAACTTAGAAATAAGGGTTATAAAATCCTTATTTTGTCATTTATTCTATGAGAAAATTTTACAGGAGGTGAAGTGGCTCTACTCCAAAAATCTGGAACTTAATTCTCCACATTACAGGAGAGTTAAGAGTGGTGAATTATCAGCATCATCCTTATCCCTTTCACATTTACTTTCTAGGCTACAGGCTGTTTCTGATTTTGTTTCTTCTTTTTCCTTCATTTATTTTACCCAGCCATTGATTTTTTAAAAAGATTAGGAACAGAGGGTTTACAGTGTGACTTGTCCTATTTCTTTTTTATTTTGTTTTGTTTTTTGAGACGGAGTCTCGCTTTGTCGCCAGACTGGAGTGTAGTGGTGTGATCTTGGCTCACTGCAACCTCTGCCTCCTGGGTTCAAGTGATTCTCCTGCCTCTGCCTCCCAAGCAGCTGGGACTACAGGCGACCACCACCATGCCCGGGTAATTTTTTGTATTTTTAGTAGAGACGGGGTTTCACCGTGTTAGCCAGATGGTCTCAATCTCCTGACCTCGTGATCCACCCGCCTTGGCCTCCCAAAGTGCTGGAATTACAGGCGTGAGTCACTGCTCCTGGCTGACTTGTCCTATTTCTAATTCACCTTTATGATATTGTCACAAATATAAGTTGAGGAAACAATATCCAAGTGACCACATGCTAGCAAAAGTAAAAGAAAAAAGAATCTAAAACTTTGGTATTGCTTTTCAAGTCTATGAAACTTAAGTGCTCAACTTGAACCTAAACTCAGATTCAAATTGTATGAGAAGAAAACTTTTTTTCCTCTTTTCTCTTAGGTTCATTGCCTGAGGCCCTAAAAATTAGACTGAAGAAAGACAGAGTGATAGTAGAGAAGGCATACAAATTTTATTTGATATAATTGACATGCCACAGGAGACTTCTTAGAAAAGAAGTGATGACCCAAAGAAGCAGATAGGGCTTAGAGCTTATATACCATTTTAACAAATAACAATAAATTGTGGAGATGTGACAAAACAAAGGAAAAGGGTTTGTGGCTTCCAGGTAAAGCAAACTATGGGAAGGTAAATATAGGCAGAAACTAATGGAAGATAAGGGCTATCTTAACAAGATTTCGTGTGTCTGCAGGTTCTTCTTGGCACTGATTTTCTGCTTTCTTTTAGCAATAAAACATCCCTTGGAGAGCGGATTTATGGCACTTTTTATTTCTCAGAAGTCTGCTTTAACCCAGCTAAGGGAAGCTCTGGGAAGGTTTCTTTGTGAATCTGTAGAATCTCAAATGTCTTCAGCCAAAATAATTCTTCTGCCCCCCCAAAAAGGCATATATGTAAATAGTATATTCTGATTCCCTTTAGGACATATCTCAGAATATCTTCAGAAGAACCAGAGAGACAGGTGTATCAGGTGTCAATTTGCTCCAGAATTTTTGGCTGAAAGAAAATTTGGAAGTGGGGTTGTTTGAGGAGTCCCTGGTAAGGAATGAAAGTGAGCAGTGAAGAAGGGGCAAGTGGGTGGTACAGTATCTGTTAAGGACCCAGATTGATCTGGCTCAAATCAAAATCTGGAATATGACCTTATGAAATAGAAAGTGCAGACAAAGGTTGGAGGAGCTGTTTTCCTGGAGAAGTTGTAGAACATTGAAACACATGTAATGCTGCTTGAATGACCAGACAACAAGACACAGAGTGAAGAAAACAAAGCCCTATCAGATTGCGGACTCCCCGAGATACAATGCAGCTTTGTCATCCCAAAGGTTTTGTATAAGTCAGAGTTTATCAAAGACACAGAATCAATAGGATACATAATATACAGAGAGAGAGAGATTTATAAAAGTTGAATCACATGGTTACACAGGCTGAGAAGTCCTATGGTCTACTGTTCGCAAACTGGAGAAACAGGAAATCTGGTAATATAATTCAGTCAACGTTTGAAGGCCTGAGAATCAGGTGGCTGATGGTGTAAGTCCTGATCTGAAGCCAAAAGCCTGAAAAACAGAAGCACTGATGTCCAAGGACAGGAGTGGATAGATGTCTCAACTCAAGCAGAGAGAAAAAATTTGCCCTTTCTCTGCCTTTTTGTTCAGGTCAGGTCCTTACTGGATTGGATACCTGTCTACACTGGTGAATGAGGGTCCTTTACCAGTGATCCAGGCATCTCTTAAGTCAGTCAAGTTGACACGTATAACTAACCATTACAGACTTCTAGCTTGATGAGTTGAAATAGTGCAAATAGCTTCTGGAGATCTAATGCATAGCATGATGACTATAGGTAACGATACCGTAATTTGCAAGAGGACAGATCCCCAAATGAGCTTCGGTGGCCAGTTCTTCCCCTTCGTGCTTGCAATTCTTGGGTAGAATGTACTGAGATAAGGAGGAACTGTCCAGAACAGCCAAGGCTTTGTCCTTGTCGCTCCTAGAAAACGATGTCCTATAATGCTTGAGCTCAGTAATCTTAGGGACCCTCGCACACTCACGTGAGAATAAAAGAGAGAGTAGAGTGCTTTTGGGGTTGCTCAGCTGTGGTGTAAAATGGGTCATGTGCTGGTGATACTTCATCCACTAGTGCAGCTTTTCTGAGCTTTGGGGGACTTGGTCACCATAGATCCTAGCATTCTGTTGATTCTTTCTGCCTATTTATGAATCATGAAGTTGCTTTGTCTCACTTGTTTGAGTGTTCTGTCTCACTGGTCCCATAAATCTCATAGCTAGGTTTGCGCAAAACCTTCTGCCAGAGGAAGCTTAGCAGAAATTAGCAAAGTGTTTAACGTTCTCCCCTGGGATTGGTAACCAGTGCATGGAATACTCCTCCCAGGGACTGATAATGATGCACAATATCCTACTTAACATATTGAAAACTTGAAATTGCTAGCAGTGTAAATCTTGTGTTCTCATTTCCAAAAAAAGTAATTATGTGAGGTGATACATACGTTAATTATCTTGATTTTGGTGATTATTTCATAATATATACCTCTATCAAATCAACAATTTATATACCTTAAATATATATAATGAAAACAATGTCAGTATCTCTTAAAGACAAGAGCTTCTTGGGAAATGAACACAACACCATTATCATACAGATAAACAGAAATCAGTCCTTTGTTTTAATCAATTTATTTTAAATCAAATATCTAGTTATTATTCAAATTCTCTCAACTGTATCAAGATTGTCTCTTGTTTTACATGTCATTTGAGTCAGAATTTTAATAAATCTCACACTTTGCAAAAAGAAAAGAACTAAATATCCAGCGTTTTTAGATAATTCCAATGCCCACTTTATTTAATCTTTTGGTTGGTCCACATGGATATTGTATCTAATTCAGAATATAGAAGTAGGGAGGTTGGTTTAGACCAAGTAAATGAGAAACTTTTGGAAAGTGGTTGGCACATTCATTATGACAAAGGAATTCAAATATTATTATAATATTAGTAACCCTGTTAGAATTACATTTGGGGACACTGGAAATACCGGTCAGTGCCACAGCAGCAAGTCACAGTTAGGTTATAAGCAATGTAATCTCTGAAGTAGCAAATTAAGCTGGCAAAACCTGCAATTATTATTTGCATAGTTTTCTAATATATACTCAGGTGCCAATGTGTCTTATGCAGTATTTGGCTTTCCTCTTTGGTTTTGGTATAGAAGAGATTTTGATAAATGCTGCAGAGCATACCTTAGCAAATAAGTCAGAAATGAAACAATGAATTTGAATGGAGCAGGGACCACAGTAGAAAAATATGTTTCTGAGACAATGAATGCCAGTTTGATCCTAGAAAGTTAATAAACAGGCCTTAGATCATAACTAAGAAGGTCCCAAATCCTTCTTTGTGTCAGTGACAGCATCAACTTCTGTTCAGATTGATTCCCGCTTCCTTTTATATTCTTCATTTGGCATAAATGTAAAAATGTGTCCTCGCTCACTTTTTGTGTTTAGGGTTACATTTGCTAAAATTACATTCTTAACTGCATTTTCTGTAACTTTCCATTTCAGCAAATTCACAGCATTGATATTAACAAATATAAGATTTTGAAATCTGCCTTTTGAACCTATGACCTGAAATTATATTTTTAGGTAGCTGGATTACGTCAGTATAAATAACATTAAAATTTTACGAACTACCAGACCTTTTTTTATTGTTTGTTGTCTCATAATTACTCATTTTTAAAATTAGGTCTAGAAAATTATATTTAGCTGGCACTGTTGAATCGCTTTTCCTTTTTGCCAAAGAATCTCTTGTGCAAACAAATAAATTTTATTTCCAAATTATCTAAATGGTATACTTCATGTTCATCTATGCACTGTTCTGTAGCTGTGAAGCACCATACTTCTGGATAACAAAAAGAGAATATATTTTCTACTGATCCATGTGGCAAAAATTCTAAGGGGTTGAACAAATACAACGACTGTGCTAAGCAAAGTGTTTGAAACACTTCTACTTAGTCAGAAAATGTCTATCCATTTGAATATCACCTTTCTCTTGTACACATATAATAGGACTTTGTTTCCCTGGGATTTCAGAATAAGTAACAAGGCATCAGGTGATACGTGATAGAAAAAGTCACCATGATGGGTCTGTGTTCCCAGACAAGTCTCATGTTCAATTGTAATCCCCAGTTTTGGAGGTGGGGCTTATTGGGATGTGACCGGATCATGCGGGCAGTTTCTCATGGTTTAGCACCATCCTTTGGTGCTGTTGTTGCAATAGTGCATTCTCATGAGATCTAGTTGTTTAAAAGTGTGTTGTACCTCACCTCATCCTTTTTTCCTCCTGCTCTGGCCATGTGAAGTGCTCCCTCCTCCTTTGCCTTCTGCCATGATTCTAACTTTCCTGAGGCCTCTCCAGAAGTGGAGCAGATGCCAGCATCTTGCTGCCTGTACAGCCTGTGGAACCATGAGCCAGATAAACCTCTTTTCTTTATAAATTACAATGGACTAATACACTGGGCATCCCAGGCCCATCATGACAAGACATATCTAACAATACCCCTACTGTTTCAGAAAACATGTATTGGCCATATGTACAGCAGCTTACTTCAGGGACATCTAAAAGGCAGCACAGAGCTCCTGATGACTTCTAAGTAACAGAAAGGCCATGAATTATGCTTTGGTTATCTTTTGCCACACAAAAATTTACCCTAAAATGTAGTCGCTTAAAATGACAATAATAATATATTATTTCACACAGGTCTTTTGAGTCAGGAATTCAGCAGTGGGGGGCTCCAGCTCGATGTCTCTCATGATATTGCAAACTTGTTAGGGCTGCAGTCATCTGAAGTCTGAGTGAAACTATAGAATTTACTTCCTAGACAGCTCACTCACATGGTCAGAGAGTTGATGCTGGCTGTTGTCTGGGGGCTTCAAGTTTCTATCCCCTTGGGCTCTTTTACATGGCTACTTGAGTGTCTTTATGGTATGGTTATTGCCTTCCCCCCAGTACACGTGATCTAGGAGACCAAGGAAGAAGTTATGAGGCCTTTTATGATCTTGCCTTAGAAGTCATACAATGTCACATTCACTGTGGTCACACCAACTATCTCCGATTCATTATAGGAGGCAAATAAAGGTATGCATATCAGCAGGAGAGAATCACTGGAGGCTACAAAGGAGGCTGGCTAAGATTATCTAAAGGTTTTTATACGTCATAATTCTTTAATTTAAATTTTAAGTGTTTAACCATGAAAATGTAGAGCTGTTTAAAATAATAAAAATTTGTAACTCATGTACTCTTATCCATAAATTAGAAGGAGTATATCTTCTAATGTCTGTCCTACTCGTCCCTTTACTGGCAAAAAAGAAAGAGACATCTATAAATTAAAAATGTATATATCACACAGTACACAGTGTTCTGCAACACACACTTAAATTATATTTAGTGAGATAATTTAAAAGCATTACAGAAAGTTTGGTAAATTCTAAAATAGTCACCACTCATAACGCCATAAAACAGTGCTGCATTTTTATGTGCTTGCAATACTTGTTATACAAATAAATATATTATTTACATGATGATAGTAATAATGTACATATAATTTTACATCCTAACATTTTGCTTAAAATTCACATAATATTTCCATGTTCCACAATTATTATATTAACTGCATAAAACTTTGAGGATAATGGCAAAATTTGGTGTAGCCATATTAGCGGAATACTTGGATTGATTTAAATTATTATTCAATAGGAATTCATTTGACCACCAACCTATCTCACTAGTTTCTCCTCTAATAACATAGAATATCTATCTAATGTACAACAGTTTTATATAAATACTTTTATTTAGGTGCGGTGGCTCAAGTCTGTAATCCCAGCACGTTCGGAGGCCGAGATGGGTGGATCACGAGGTCAGGAGTTCAAGACCAGCCTGACCAAACCCCACCTCTGCTAAAAGTACAAAACTTAGTCGGGCGTGTGGCCGGAGCCTGTAATCCCCACTACTTGGGAGGTTGAGGCAGGAGAATCACTTGAAACTGGAAGGTGGAGGTTGCAGTGAGTGAGACTGTGCCACTGCACTCCAGCCTGGGCAAAAGAGTGAAATTCCATCTCAAAAAAAAAAAAAAAAAAAAAATGCTGTTATTGCATTTAAATAGTAATCTAATAGATAATACTCTGATCATGTTGTAATATAATTTTATAAAATTGTTACCCTTTAATAAGCTTTCTTATTTCTAGTTGTTGAAAACTTCATAAAATATGGCATTATTTACTTAATCGTATTCATACATATTTTTATGCAAATTATAATTTTAAATCTCAGATATTTTCTTAACTTGCTGAATGATAATCCTAAGGGATTCTCAATTTAATTGGGAAGACAAACAGCACATGCTATAGACAAGTGAGAGAAACAAGAGACTTGATGTCAGCAGGGAAGAAGTAGTGTAATAAGGAAGAAAACTCCCAACTTGATCTAATTTAGAGCCCAGAAGAGCTTTAGGAATGTCTCAGAATTAATTTTTCTATTTATCCAGAGTGAAAGGAGACAATTAAGGTTAAGAAAAATAAAATGTAAATGAACAGATTTTTCTTTTGTCCTAAGCAATATTCTAACCAGTTTCCTAATAACCGAAGGCTTATAAAGGCAAATTTAGCATTAAAATCTTTTATACTTCTTTCACATGTAAAGAAGAAAAGATGATCTCAGGCTGCATATTTAACTTTCAATTATAAGATAATGTTTAAATTAAAATACAAATGGATTATCATCAAAACATGTCAAACTTGAAAATTAGATATTGAAATTAACATGATGTATTATCATTACTGGTTTATATGCCTTTCTTCTCCTATTAACCTGGGAATTCCATCAGAGGAAGATTAATCTTGTATTCCTGTCACCAAAAACACTGTCTGACACATAAACACTCAAGAAATGCTTGCTAAATTGATTTTTTTAATTGTCTCCTAATTTGAATGAAAGTAGGAATTCTCAGCTGACTGAATATAAAACTTGACTTTTTCTCCTATACTACTACTTTATTCTTTTAATTTTAACATCATCAGTGTTCTGACTTTGGTTGCCGACAAGCTTAGTCATCTCCTGTAATTGATTATGTTACAGGATGTTTCTGTTATTACTTCCCGTAATTAATTTGAAAGTATATCAAGCCTTACAATCAAGAAAACATATATATATGTGTATGTGTATATATGTGTATATATATTCATAAACATATATGTTTGCTTAACATTCACATAATGTATATGCATAAGCATATATATACACACACACATATATGTTTTCTTGAACATTAGTCTTGATATACTTTCAAGTTAATTATGGAAAGTAATACCAGAAACATCCTGTAACATATTCAATGTGTGTGTGTATATATATATGCATAAACATATATACACACACATATACACACATATGTATGTATGTGTATATATACATACACTTGTATATGTATAAAGCATACATACATACATATATACAGATATATGGATGGATGCGTTAGGAGCTTTAATAAAGTAGAATGAAAACCACCCTCTCTCACACATCTTTAATCTCACTCTGAAGTCAATCTGTTTTAAATGTTTATGGTTTTAGTTCTTTAGGTGGCTACTTCTACTTCTCTAAATAATATCCTTTTATTGCTTTTATCAGATGTGTTAACTTTAGACCATATTTATTAATTTCTAATCATGAAGTATTAGAAAGGGATTTATTATATATGCATTTCTCCTCACACTGTTTCAGAGTTACATACTATTTTCAGCTGTTTTACTAATGACCTTTGGAACTTTAACTGATAGGCCTATACTTCTATTTCTTGTTTCTTTAACTTCATTTAGTATCTTGACTCCCTGTTGGGAGAGAAAGTCTTCCATAGGTTTCTCGTGCTACACATCCTATTCTGTTTACCCAGCAGGCAAAATCCTGACTGCTGTTTACTAGGATTGTACTTACAGGGAGCAACCTTGACAGTGAGGTGATGTCTCCTTTTGGGGCAAAGAGCAGCCTTGCTTAATACCTCCTATGAAAGATGTGGAATCACCAAGCTCAGTATTCCTCACTGATGACACAATCGCACTGTGTATGCATCATCATGCCAGATCCATTGTGATAGCTGATTTTTGGTGTCAACTTCACTGGTTTAAGAGATCATCAGATAACTGGTATTGTTCATTCTCATTGTATCAGTAGGCACCAAGCCCATCCCTCTTCTACTGACAGGGAAACCCAGGTGGTTTTGCTTTAAATTTGAATGATTGGGCTTTCCCAGGTGTTTCTGTGAGGGTGTTTCCAGAAGATACTGGCATATGAATCATGGACTGAGTAGGGAAAATTCACCATCTATGTGGGCAGACCCCGTCCAATAGACTGGAGGTCTACATGGAACAAAAAGATGCAGGAAGGATGAATTCTCACCCTCTCTTTTCTGGAGCCAGGACACCCTTTTCTTGATCCAGAACAGCCTTTTTCTCCTTCCCTCGAATGTCAGAATTCTAGACTCTCTGGGTTTTGACTCCAAAACCCACACAACCCATTCCTGGGACTTTCAGGACTTTGGCCTCAGGCTGAGGAATACACTCCATGGTCTTCCTTGGTTCTGAGGCTTTCAGACTCGAACTGAGCCATGCAATGGCTTTTCTGATTTTCCAGCTTGCAGATGGCCTATTATGGGACTTAACAGCCTCCATAATCAATTAAGTCAATACTCTTGTGGAAGAGAGATGTATGAAAAGGGATCATCATCCATCTGTCGCTCTGTAGAACCCCGACTAACACATTCATCCACATGTCACTTTGGGGGAAAGGAAAACTGTCCCAAACATAATACTCATGCTGTTTGCTGTGCTGTGAGTAATAAATCTGTTTGTCTCTGATCCAGGAGTCTTGGGTTTTCTGCCAGCATCTTTGAAACAGTAGCAAGCTAACTTCACTTGTAAGTAGGGTAAAATCTAATCATAAACCCAGCATTTCCATCTCCTTAAAATACTGTGAGATGAAACTAATCTCTCTGTCCTTTCTTAAGCCTCTTTCAAATCAAATCTAGCCTCAGGCAATTATGCTCTAACTTTTACATTATCAAGAATTTTAACATTTATTTCACATTCTAAAACTTTAATTTAATTTTTTTGTGCTTAGTCCTAAATTGACTACGTAATCTAAACTCCAATAAAGAGTTTACATTATTAATAGCAATTATATATTTTGCGTTCTAGAATTTTATGTCTTTCTCCATGGGTCCAAGATCCCACACCCTGAACCACCCTAAAGAGGCTATTAATTGAATCAAGAGTCCCTTCAGGGTGAAGAATTGATCCTCCTCTGAAGGAAATCTATTATTTCCCTGATTTCTTTTTTTTTTTTTTTTTGCATTTTCTGTGTTCTGTCTTCCTCCTCCTTTGAGTTAGATGTTATAGTGACCACTCACCTATTCACCTATTTTGACTTCTTAGTTTTGCCCTACAGTCTTAGAAATGTGATTATATTCTATACTTTTAATTGAGCTTTGTATTTATTTAGCATAATTTTTAATCTATAACAACTCTTTCTTGTTCTAATTGAAGCTTTTAGAAAATGTCTTCTCTTTCTAAAATTATTTCTTTTTCTCTTAAGGTAGTTTACATTTTATTTTTAATTTTTTTTTCTCTTTCATATTGACTTTTCTTGATACATCTGTGGTTTGGGATGTACTGTGGGATGCCACCAGTCCTTTTCAGGACTGAAGGATTTATTCCCCCAGTTGCTGTGATGGTTGTCACCTGAACACTCACTCGGTTGTCTCGCTGGTTAGACTGCTTCAGCGAGGGGGTTCCACCTGGCCAAAGGTTATGTGCTTTTCCCAGGGCAGCTCACATCTGATGTCTGGTCAGCAATGGAACATAAAGCCCCCAGAGTCCTTGCCTTGAAAGCTTCGAAGTGTCATCCCAGCCTCAGAGTTCCCTGCAGGGTCAGCAGTGTCCTCATATCACAGCCCAGCTTAACCCTGTACCAAACTTTGCTTTCTTTTCTTGCCCTACAGGTGCTGATCTCAAGAGCACTCCCTCATAAGCTTCCTGCACAATACTCGGTCTCAGAGTTGGGTTCAGGAGAAATCCAGCCTCCGACATGTGATTGATTGTTGGTTCACCCATAGTTTAAGAATTAAAATTGGGAGTCAGTACGAGCTCACGCTGCCATTACATAAAAGAGTAGGTGTGTCTATAATCATCTACCCCAACTGGGAAACATTTCCGGGAAGTCTGTGGGGAATCTCACTGGCTGGCTTCAGCTTAGGGTAAGTGGGCTCGGAGACTACTTTTAGATGTGTAAAACCCTGTCATGCCAGAAAAAGTAGGGCTCTACTTTTGAGCACAATAACTACTACAAAGGTCTTAGCTCTCCTCCAAATTATTTTTAGATAATGTGTTATTGTTTGTTTGTGATATGCTTGGTAGTATATCCCTGGGAGACAGAAGAATCAATCAATATTTCTATATAAAGAAAGTCAACTGTTTTTTAACTTTTTTATTTCTTTATTTTTTTTTGAAACAGGGTCTCATTTTGTTGCCCAGGCTAGAGTACAGTAGTGTGATCACAGCTCACTGCAGCCTCAGCCTCCTTTCACCTCAGCCTCCTGAGTAGCTGGGTCCACAGATGCATATCACCACACCCAGGTAATTTTTTCTGTGTGTGTATTTTTGTAGAAACATGGTTTTGTCATGTTGGCCAGCCTGGTAAACTCAAATTTTTATCTCTTTCTATACCACAATTATTTCCTAAAGGTTTTCCATGTTTCTCCCTGTTCCTGGAGACCCTTCTAGAATATTCTGGGAGCTGATGTCTTCTGATCTGTTTTCTCCGGTAACACTCTCGCACGTTCTTTCTAATTTCCAGAAACATGTTGAAATATTCCATTTCCTGATGGTGACCTCTTACTATACCATTCACTGTATTTAGCTTATATTTCTGTATTTTTATTTCAGTGAGCTCTACAAAAGGATTAGATGTGAAAAAGCACCCAGTCTTCCATCCTAAACTGAAACCACTCTCTCAATTTAAACTCAAATTACTGTACTTCAAAGAGATTTCATATTTTTTTCTGTAAATTGTATAGCATATATAGAATGTGGTGGCACTAGCGCAATCCAGAAAATCAGGAGGCTTGAGTTCAAGCCGCATAGGGCCAAATCACTTCACTGGGTCTCTTTTTCCTTTGTCCAAAATGTTCCTTCAAGGAAAATTATTTAAAAATTAGAGTATACTTTTAAATATATGTGATGATTCCACACTTAGATACAAAACTATGGTGAAAAGAATAAACAACAAAATCAAACCTTAAGTTTTCACAACTGAAAACTAATATTCTATTTCAGTGCTTATTGTGGACACCGGATTTGAATGTCATTCAGAGGCCTCCTAGAAGTATTTAGCTCTAACAGCTTTACTATGTAAATTGCGATTGGCCAGTTTTCTGGGGAAATCCCTCCTGTGTGTTGGTCCTTTAAGTTATCCCTGGAGTTTGCTTTGCTTTGTGTGTCCATGAGCCAGTTATTAATGTGTCCCCAGGAACTTAAACTTTCTTTAATGGCATCTGTTTTTTATTCACAAGTGAATTGATGCATTCACATATGATTTGGTACAGAAGAGGGGCATTCCACAAGCTTCATTTGCTCTTGATTTGGGCACCTCAAATATGTTCTGGCCAGATTCCCTATTACATGGCAATTAAGCTTATTTTTATGAATATGAGTCATCTGCAATTTATTGAACATAACATGGAAACAAATTATTTTAAAAAATGAGCAAAATTGGATCACAGGTCAGATATGAATAGTCTTTATAGTCTTCCTGGGAACATTTTTGTCATTTAATAATTGAAATGTCTAGTATAATTCTAGCCTTTTAAATGTTATTCATCTATATTGAATCTACAGGGGACAAACTGCGAAATTTCTGTTCCAGTATATTTGCTGCCAATATTAAAGCTTTAGATTTTTACTGTGAATAGGCAGGATTTCCACATAACTAGAAATAGATGGTGTTATAAAATTCCATCAACAGGAACTTGTTTATGAGCTGATAGGGACTAATAATGACCTCTTAACAGTGTGACGGCAATAAGCATTTTGGGCTCTCAAATTTCCTTCATAGGAACATCTTTGCATATTCAATTGAATGTGAGAATTATTTTTCTAAAACAGTCAAGTAGAAAATATATAGAAACATTCAGTGCCTTCATTTTAAGGAAACTATGAAACACAGATAATCTTAAAAATGTAGAACTGAAGGAGGACTTCTTGGTCATCTACTTCCAGATCTCCTATCAAAAGTCCATGATGGACACTCAAAATCATTTCTAACTTTGACATTTGAAAGTAAATTTTATGTCCAAATAGAATTTGCATTTTTACAATTTATTTAGTTTATTTTAATTATGCTACTCATTGTGGAGCCAAAATTAGGTTTGGAAACTGGCTCCACGACTTAGTAAGTATGTGACCCTGGGTAAGGTCATTATTCACACTGTGCTCAGTTTTCTCATCTGTAAAATAGATACTGACGACACCTACCTCACAGAGTTGATGTAGAAATTAAAAGACTTCTTACACATTAAGTACTCATAAAATGCAGATACATAGCATACAATAAGTATTTGCTATAATAACAATAATTACTATCATGGCAAATAAAGAGCATATTTTTTTATTTACTTTATATTTTCATTTATTAAATCACTTTGACTTTTTCATTTCAAAATTAGTACTCTGATATCTGTAACTTTCAATGAAATCCTAGTAATTTCCAAATATTTAATCATGTTAATTTTATGCAAAATAATGTTCATTTAGTGAATTCTACATGTCAAAACTTACGTAAAACAACATGGGGACGGTAATGACGAATATGGAGCTACCTGCCCCCAGGGAGCTTATCAGTTAGCAGACTGCTAGCCACATAAATAGAGACAAATGGAGTATATGGACAGTTCTTTACATTCAGTATAGAGAAGAAAGGGGTAAAATTCCACTACATTGAATAGAAAAGAAAGGTGGCATTTGAGATGGAGCTTGAAGGATGTGAAAGATTTCAAGAGACAGAGAAAAAAAGAAGACCATTCATAAAGGATTAAATAAATGACAAAATGCGTAAAATAGAAAGCAACATTGTACTGAAGTGAAGGCATAGCATCTGGTGGTTTAATCAAAATTGTATTCAGAAATATTTAAGAGAGAAAAAGATCTCATGGTCACAAGATTAACTCTTATTATTTTAATGCAACTCATGTATGTAAATTATAAGTCTAGTTTGGGCACTACCTGCTATAATTTATATACAATGATTAAATTACACTTTTACAAATTAAACAAAATGAAAACTACAAAACTGGTAAAATTTCTATCAAGTATACAACTGCAATGTAAGAAATGGTGTTGCATGCTCTTGTAAAACACTCCTCAAAGTGTAAAAATTTAGAGCACAGGTCCTTCTGAATTTGTCCTATGTATTACCACATGCCTTGTGAAAACTCAGTACTTCTGTTATTCTTCTATACCAAAACAACCTGGCACCCTTGATCACAGACACACAGGGACATCATTTGGCAATCACTGATGCTATTACATTCTATACATATTAACCCAATTTCTCTTTTTTTAATGTTCTCATAACATTTAAAGAAGCCCTACTTGATGTCAATATAGTTGTAGCACAAATGCAAATAAAACATGAAAATAATACAATAATTGATCCTAAATATGATTACATATACATATATACAGAGGGAAAGGAAGTAGAAGCCCCAACGGCTGGGAGCTGGGAACTGGCCTAGCACCTACCGCTAGGCCATGGATTCTCTTATTGAGCATAAATGATTTCACAGAACGCTGGTATCAGAAAAGGCTCTCTGTTACCATGGTGGAACAAGACAAAAACAAGACCCCTTCATAATCATAACTGAACACAGATAATACAAAATAAACACCTATTAAAAAAACACAAAAATGATCAATACGACCCTCTTACAACTAACATTAGTGACTGCTGGTTCCTCACCAGAGTTTTAGCTTCTCTCCATTCCTCCTGCATCTCAGATAAAACTTATTAAGATACCAAATCACAGAAGTGCCCCCACTTTCTGGAAGCACCCAATCCAAAGCTTCCCTAGATGCCACCCAAAATTCTGACATATGTCTAACCCTAACTAACCCTCATCCTCCTCACATTCCCTTACCAGTTTCCATGTTGTATGGTCTCACCTACTGCAAGAAACACCAATAAACAGAACTTTGTTCAACAACAGATATGTTTGTTCCTGATGGTCTTTGACTATTGTCCATCGAACATGTAGATGGATAGGTATATAAATAGGTTAGGCAGATATACAATATACTTCCATATATTTACACATACATTTGTTTTCATATAAAGATTTTAATTCTCTTAAAACTTTGAATAACAGAGGGCAAGAACATAAATACTTAAGAGATGTTACTTTGACATCATGTCACTGATGGACTTAAAGATCAATGGACAGGCAACCCTTAAAGAGAAGGGGCAGAACCAAGTGTCAGAAAAGTTAGTGGTTTATTTACACTATTCATGCAGTTTGTTTCCCGATACTTTTCTGTAAGTATTTTCATTTCCATTTTAACTCTTCTTTTCTTTTTTAATAAGTCATTTCAACAGTTAGGCTACAGAATGCTTCCTACACAAAGTATTAGTTTTCTTGTTTGTTTGTTTGTTTTAGTCAAATAAAGATGTGTTAGTATTTTATGGAAAATATGATTTGTGTGATTTTTTTTGACAGGAAGCATACCACTATCCCAGTATGAAAAAGAAACATAGACATAATCCTCTTTCATTTAAGAACACCAAAATAAGCACAGATCTTTGAAAGATGCTTGATTCACGGAAATCATAGATATTTTACCACCTATTAGTCATAGGTAGTAAATGAATCCTGTTCCATACTTGATGATATAACAGTAGCAGTCCATTAACAATTCACATTCTACTGTAGAATATAATAACCCAAACCTTTTTTTTCAACTCTTTGCATTCATTGGTTATCATTCAGATTGTTGTAAATTGTCTTAATTATTCCATGTATATTAATATTTTTGAAGTGCTAAATTTGAAATTTAAAATCTGCTACTATATAAAATATCTAAGTAAAACTATAGGCCAGGAGAGAATGATATTTAAAGTTTGCGGTTGTGTTAAGATAATCAATGTTAACAATTTGGAAAGCACATCGTACTTCTTAAAATGAGTTGGATTTCCAAGAGACCTACTAAGTGGTCAAAGTCTAAGTGCCAGAAAGTGGGATCCAGGACATGGGTAAGCACTCAGAAGCAAGAGTCTGAAGATATATCATCAAACCCAAAATGTTCATTTGTTAGAAAAAAAAAAAGACAAAATATTCTATTAGCCAAAAATCAGTGCAAAGACAAAGATTCAACATTCTTACTTCAAACAGAATATGGATTGATGGTTACAAAGATTCAAGTGTCAGACAGTCAGTGAATTCAGATGAGCTTTTGTATGTCAGAGGTCTGGTATTGAACAATGGAGGCAATATTAAGAGTTCAAAGAGAGGAGGCATCTTATTAGCAAGATTGGCATGACAGTAACGATGCTAGACCAGAAATAGACTGGTTCTAGATATTTCATAGTCATCTTGGTGTCTCAGTCAGAACAGCTTTCAAAGTCTGAGTTAGGGCTAAATCTATGTCTGGAGGATAAAAGTGGTCTTGAGTATGATAAACAGGGAGTACAGGGGCAGAGACAGACACAGCTATAAAACACAATGAGAAATTTTTATTAAAATAACTATTACAATCACACACACTTTGAATCTTCATTATAAAAGTATTCCAGCTCAGGTGGAAACAGCAAAGATTAATTTGTAATTATGTAATTCAGAAGTAGAGGATTTTACTCACATGTCTCTTAATTAAAATTACCAGTTTACCTGCCTGGCTTCATTTCAAAGTAAGTTGGTATATTATTAACTAAATACCACAGATTTTTCTCTGTCTCATATCTTCTAATAGCAGTGACACAAATTTGGAAAAGACTAATTAGCTGAGGCATTAACATATATCTCAGAAGAATAAACTTACCACTTCATTTTCTCAGCCATATGGCTGAGAGATCACACTTGGCATGACCTTTCCAGCAGAGAGGTCAGAATTTCATTTATAAATAGATAATTGGAAATGCATCCATCTGAGCTTCCATGGTGCTAAAGAACGTAAGTGTTTAGAGAGCTTTTTAAAGACCAAAAGGATAAAAATTGTCTTCTCTCAACACCATATGAGCAGGCTTGGGGATTCTGGAAATATTTCAGTAAAATTACATGAAGTTATGTGTTTTTTGTGAGTGAGTGCATGTGTCTTTTATTTATACTTCTAAATATGAAAACAAGTTGTAGAAAATGAGTTGAAATATTTGTTTATAAATACCTTATCACAAATGAATTTTGCAAAATCTCAAGTGGTTTTTGAAACAATGAAAATATTTTCCCTTACCTTTGGACGTTCCAAAAATTTATCTACTTCCTTAGGTTTGCCCTCAATCAATGATTCTCAATCCTAGTCACATATTATAATCACCTTGGAGATTCTATTAAAATGCTGATATTCTGATTTACTCTAATGATTTAGATTTAATGAGACTAGGGTAAGACCCTGGTACTGTTATTTTTTCAGAAGCTCCTCACGTGATTGTAATGTGTGGTGAAGGTTGAAAACTAGTCTAAATGATAGGTGTGGTAAACACAGAGATGTACTCCAATCCCAGATGTCCCTCTGAGGAAGGACTCTGTCCAGCTAAAAGAATTGAGATCAGCAGACAGCCTCAAGCTGTTGGTTCCTTTAGATTTGCCTCAACTCCTAAGAACCACCTTGCCTGAGGTTATGTCTTTCCCACAACAACCCACCACAGTGACTGAGCAAAGTGACCATATAAAAGCCTTGCTGGCCGGGCGCGGTGGCTCAAGTCTGTAATCCCAGCACTTTGGGAGGCCGAGACGGGCGGATCACAAGGTCAGGAGATCGAGACCATCCTGGCTAACACGGTGAAACCCTGTCTCTACTAAAAAATACAAAAAGAAAAAAAAACTAGCCAGGCGAGGTGGTGGGCGCCTGTAGTCCCAGCTACTCCGGAGGCTGAGGCAGGAGAATGGCGTGAACCTGGGAGGCGGAGCTTGCAGTTAGCTGAGATCCGGCCACTGCACTCTAGCCTGGGCGACAGAGCGAGACTCCGTCTCAAAAAAAAAAAAAAAAAAAAAAAAAAAAAAAAAGGAAGACACTCTGATGGGCGAAATTTGCTCCAGAGCTTACCTAGTTGACCAAGGTTTGTCAAATCTGTGACAAAGTTTGACTTCTCCTTCTGCCCTATTCTGTTCCCTTCTCTTACCTTTCACAGAAGTGACAGCCATCTTACACCCCAAACTCCATCTCGGTCCCTGCTTCAGGAGAATCAGTCAGTGACAATACACTCACAGTATACTCACAACGGGTAGTGGAGACCTTTTTATTTACCTCTCATTTTTCCTTTAATGGTTACACATGTGAGCTTTGAAATTAAAATGTCTGGATTCATATCCCACTTCTCTGCAACTTTGGTACTAGTTATGTACCTCCCTGTGCCTCACTTTTCTCATTTGTGAAATGTAGGTAATTATTATTCTTTTTCTGTAGGATAATTGAGAGAACTACAAAAGATAATCTAAGCAGAGTGCTTAACACAGTGTCAAGCATATATTAAATGCTTTGTAAATATTAGCCATTTGCTTGGGAGATTAATTCTATGTCAATTGGATGGGATTATTCTCAACCCTCTCTTAGATTCAGAGAAGGAAATGTGACTCAAGTAAACCATTCAAAGTTTTTATCGGGGTGGGATTTGTTTTTAATGCTTGAAGTGTTTTGGTTTTGTTCTGTGTTTCATTTTCCCATATGGTAGAATCTGTTCCTGGGGCAGGCCGAATAATAACCCCAAAGATACCTGCATTTTCATCCCTGGAGCCTTTGGATGTTATCTTATATGACAAAAAGAACTTTGCATATGTGATTAAATTAAGCATCTTGAATTAGAGATGTTATCCTGAATTGTCCAAGTGGGCCCTAAATGCAATCACAAGTGGCCTCCTAAGAGGGAGGTTGAGGGAGATAACCTGACTACAGAGAGAAAGAAGGCTATGTGACAATAGAAGCAGATCTGAGTGATGCACTCTGAAGATGGAGGAAGGGGCTACAAGCCAAGGAATGCCAGCAGATGCTAGAAAATTAAAGAGGCTCAAATTAAAGAACCTCCATTCAGAGGTTTCAAAAGGAACAAGCCCTACTAACACCTTCCCAGTGAAACTGATTGCACACTCTTCTGACCCACAGAACTGTGGGATAATACATTTGTGTTATTTTAAGGCATTAAATTTGTTATAGCAGCTATGAGAACCAATAAAATTTCTGACCATATAAACATGCTTCCCTTTTGAGAGAAGTTCATCATTGCCTGGAAATTGTTGGAAAGCAAGGCCCCACCTCCCTTCATGGATAGGAAGAGTCTTTATTCTGTGAACCAAATGCCTGAAATATTCAGAGATCTTGATAGTATACCAAGAGACTTATATCAGCTAGCTTAAGCAGATATGAAGTTAATTGAAAGACTACCAAAAAGTGCATAAAAATATGTTGGTAGGATTCAGCTCAACACAGATAAATTCTGTCATATAAACTGATTTGTCTACCACCCAGGTGAGAACCTAATACACAGCAGCAGGGAACAAATTTGAACCTCTTATCTAAGAACAACCAGATGCCTGAGAACAGGCTCATGCCTTCAATACCGTCCACCTTCAAGGGAAACAACCTGCCATCACTAGAAGATAAATTGATTCTGATTTGTATTTTATCATTTGCAAGCCATACCAGTTGTAGCCTTATAGTTTGACTACTGTACCATCATTTTATGCTAACAGCATTGCTTATGACTGGGAAATCATTGTACAGCAAAAGAAGTAAGTAGTTGGGATGGTATTCCAAAGAATCATTGACTTTAAGTGAGAATCAAATAAAATTAGCTGGCTTTATAGAAAAAAAAGAATAACATACGGAAGCCGCAATGAAAGTGCTAGCTTGTAGGAAACACTTTGCTCACCAAGGGTTGCATTCAGCCAAAAGCTGGTAATTCCACCTCACTGTATTGAGCCTGTTCCTCCAACGGGAGGACAAGCAGCAAGGTGATTATATTGCAATAGAGTTAGGGTTATTGACAACAAAATAGAAAACACATATTGCTACTTCACAATGGAAATTCAGAGATTTCTTGGATTTGACGCTCAGTAGTAACAACTGATGGAAAACTATGACAACCTTATAAAAGTAAGTTCACTGAGGGCCCCCAGATCACCCCACTTGACACATAATTTAGCTCCAAGCAACTCAGTTCTTAGCTCAAGTAAAAGGAATTGTGAAGCACATTGTAGAAAAGAATTTATACATGCCAGTTCTAACTCTCAGATAAAGAAACAAGGACTGTAACTTCTACCTACTTTTTCTTCCTTCTTTTATGTGTCATTTATGCATTTAAATACTTAAATTCATCTTCTCTCCATCTCTACTAAAATGTAGACTATAATGGGTATTTGTCAATTTTGAAACACAGCATCTGAAAGTATTTTCTATATGAATGGAATTCTCATTATTTATTTTAATGTAATTTTTTTTTTTTTGAGATAGAATCTTGCTCTGTTGCCCTGGCTGGAGTACAGTGGCACAATCTCGGCTCACTGCAAGCTCCACCTCCTGGGTTCATGCCATTCTCCTGCCTCAGCCTCCTGAGTAGCTGGGATTACAGGCACCCGCCACCACGCCCGGCTAATTTTTTTGTATTTTTAGTAGAGACGGGGTTTCACCATGTTGGTCAGGCTAGTCTGAAACTCCTGACCTTGTGATCTGCCTGCCTCAGCCTCCCAAAGTGCTGGGATAACAGGCGTGAGCAACTGCGCTGGGCCCTCTCATTATTCAGACCTTGTTTAGAGGCAGGACCCATTCATTACAAAAGCAGAAGGGGGCACAGAAACTCCTTATCTGCTCTCTGGCAATTAAAACGCAAGCATAAGACCTACACTACTCTACTCTGATACTGCTATTCAGGAATACATAGAAAGCTTTGTGAGTTTAGTTGAGAAAACAAGAGTTACTTTGGACCAGTTTTCTACTGTCCAACACTAGTAGTACCAACAGGAGGCAGTGACTAGTGGCTTCAAAGCAGCATCTTCATCCATCCTGTGCTGCAATTTGGTATTCTTAGCCTCTATAACATATGCCGGTTTTTCCAGCCCAGTTTCCTAGATCTCTTATTAATTTGGTGGACTACTGAATATTCATTTAATCATTTGTTTTTCTTATTTACATAAGTTATGGATTAAGCTTCCATTTTGTAACCAAGAATCTTGATTGATTCATACAATTGTATAATTTAGCAAGAGTAAATCTCAGGTTGGCAAAATGGCTACTTTTTGCCATTATGTCTGAGAAAGATTATGTCTGAGAAATGGGAGAAGAGTAACAGATAAAGAGAGTGAGAGAAAGCTGAAAACATTATGGGCCTGAGATCTCCCAGTGCCTGAAGCCATCTGCCAATGGATTTTTTAATTCAATTACATGAGCCAATAAATCCCTCTATGCATACTCTACCTTTTTTTTTCACTTTTCTATTTTTTCTGCTTAGGCTACATACAGTTCTGTTTCTGTCACTTCAAACTATAAGAATCTTGAACAGTACACAGGTGTTTCTGGGAAGCATAGCACAAATTTTAGAGTTACAAGGACTCCATGTGTTGCCTGCAGCTTATAGACCAGGTCCTAAGTAACCATCCAAAAATAATCTCTCCCACCAGAAAAATGAGGAAAAGTTTGTTCCTGGTAATTTGAGTTTCCTATGTTAGGGTAAAAGGTGAGTATTTTTTCTCAGAATTATCAGAAACATGTCTGAGAAAATGAACTGAAGAAACACATCCAGTTAAATGCTTCATCAGATCTAAGAGTCCAAGGTAAGTATCCAAAGCCAACATGAGTAAGACATGCAGGAAAAATAAGAATAAGAAAGTGTGGGCTCAAATGAAGAGGCTCAAATGTGAGCTTGTTGGTACCAATTCTGGAGCCAAGTTTTCCATTTGCTCCCACAAATGTTTTGCAAGGATGTTGAATGTCCCTGTAAAGGGACTGAGAGAGCTGGACTAAAAGTAAACTCACCACAAAATGTTGATTCTCACTGACTCTTTACAAGTTGTTTTCCATCAAATTATTAAATAATTGACATTATTGGTAATTGTGTTGAAATCTCCTGCTAAGACAGATTGGATTAAAAATTTAAATTCCACAATTCTCAGCAGCAATCATTCTAAATACCTCCAAACCTTTTGGCTCTCATCCATCATCTGGCTCCTCAATCCTCTTCCATGCAGACCTTTTTGCATTATGAATTTTCTTCTATATAGTGTTACTTCTTCCCTCTCCAGTTTTCTGTTTTATATTTCAGTCCTGCTCAGCAAAAGGATAGTCCACCCTACCAAAAGAGGAAAAGGAAAAGAAAGGAAGAGGAGTTAATAGTTTTATTCTGTTACTTATATTTTGGGGGGAACTTGCTTATGTTGTCACTGAAATATATCTATATATACACCATATACATATACGTAAACAGCCTTTCCAAGGCTGGGCTGTAAATATTCACAAGGAATAGGCAATATTTTGCACCTAACTTTCATAAAACCATCCTTCTAGAGCAGACTGAGCTCCTGGAGCCAGGGTAAGGCGTTGTTCTGACTTGTGGCCAGTGGGACATTCCTAGACGTCTACAGAGAGGAAGTAATGTATTAATTCTTATATATCCCACAATACCTGTCACAGCACTTTGTGAATATAAAAATAACAATTTTTAATGAATGAAATTAAGGAGGTATAGTCCTTAGCAATTGGCAACTGTTTGAAAATTCAGGTATAGGTTTGCAATGAGGAGTAGACATATATACTAAAAATTTAATTATATTCTTACTTGATGATCATCTAATATGAAGCCCTTTTTTCTGGCTATCTTCTGATTTTATGACATTTATTAGGTGTTAACATGTTTTAAGAAAAGAGATATTTTTCATTCTTCATGAGATCATATTGAATTCCATTGAACCTCTTACCAGTTGTCATGTACAGCCATATGTCACATGTTTAGTCTTTTTATTGGCTGTCATAGTCAACTTTAATTGGATTTTGAACAAATGACATTTAAACTTGTGCTTTATTTATCCTGGCTGCCTATAGCTAAGTTAAGGTTTTCAAGGGGTCAGAGCAGTGATTCTCAACTTGCAGCAATTTTGATTCTCAGGAGATATTTGTCAAAGTCTGTATACATTTTTGTTTTATGTTCACAACTAGGGACTGGGGTGCTACTGGCATCTGAGGTCAGGGATGCTGCTAAACATCCTACAATGTGCAGGAAAGCCACTACAGCTAAGAATTATCTAGTTGAAAGTGTGGACAATGCTGAGGTTCAGAGACCCTGGGTTAGGGTAAGGAAGGATATACAATTAATGCACTGTTGTGATGAAAAATATTTCCTAGTGTAATGGTAAAAGTGATTAAGTATTCAACCTTTTCCTGTCTGTGTTCTCTCGACTCACTATACTAATTTCTATTTAGTTCCAAGATGGATTTTGGCATACTAATTCTAATTAACCAAGTATGACTGCATGTAATTAAAAAATTAGAAAGACACAGGCAGCTCGTAAGTAAAAATAAGGAGAATCTTCCTTCAGATACAAAAGATTAGATTTAACGCTTCAACTGATAGAGGAGGAAAGGTGGAGAGAGAGAACAGAGTGGGAGCATTTCTTAGAGAAGAGTATGTTCTCTTTTTGTCATTAGGAAATAAAACTCATCTGCCTAACAAAATTAAATGATTCAAAGAATAAAACACATTACCAAGGTCAACAATTGTGACACCATGGTACAGTTCAATTCATCACTGTACAGTCTTAGATACTATACATATATTTAAATATACTATTTATTATGTTATATAAATATATGAAGTATATATATATAGATTTATTTATAATATATTTATTGTATATCTATATAGATCTCCGTATACATAGACATATGATAACATGTGTGTGTGGGTATACGTAATATATATATATATAGCTAGTTATATATATATATATATATATTTTTTTTTTTTTTTTTTTTTTCTTTTTGGTATACGGAGTTTTGCTCTTGTCTCCCAGGTTGGAGTGCAGTGGCACGATCTTGGCTTGCTGCAACATCCGCCTCCTGGGTTCAAGTGCTTCTCCTGCCTCAGCCTCCTCAGTAGCTGTATATATTTTTATTAAACAGTATTGTCATACTAAGAACAGCATACCAACTAACGTTTCCCACATGTGTCCCTGTATCTAAATGCATATGGCCAGCATACAAAGAAGTCTGCTCTCTTACTATGAAAATGGATAGAAATTTAAACACACTGTTACATTCTAATTTTTCATTCTAGAATTAGCCCAGGCTGAATAATGTGGAAATAAGCATGTTATCAGCAAATGTATAGGCCCATAAGATAAATATGTTTTGCCACAATAAGAATCAATATGTCCATATTCATCAAACAGCCAAATTAGTTTTATTAGACATTATTTCCATGCCTATAAATGTTTGAGGAATCATAAGTGGTTTAAAGAATTTGCAAGGTAGCATACATGTTAAGGTCAAAGTATATGGTGCACTGTGTCCTTTCCAATTAAAGAAAAGTATAAAGTTTGCTTTGAATACAGATATTAGAAATTTGGAGCCTCAGTTGCACACCACCAGATTTTAAAAAATAGATTTTATTAATTCAATACACTTATAGTCAAACATCTCATTGAGAGATGCCTTTTTAAAATCCTACACTTATTTAGTCTTCAAATACCTATTAGGATGAACCATGTGAAACTGCTATTTATCTAGGTCAAACTCTGTCCAATATCAATCATTTCATTGGTTTCATCTACACTTCGATGTCACTCTTAATCTCATTCTAATTCTGCTTTTGTCATTATATAATTTGATGTTAACACATAGGCTATTAATTACAAATAGGACTACTGTATATTCTTATATATTGGCCAGATATTTCCTTTTGCCATTATAAGTAGGAGATGAGTGGTGCTGAAGATTGTGATATGTAAGAAAAAGTGAGCAAAGGCCTATTATCTGTTTTGACATTTGTGTAAGTAAATGCCTCTCTGAGCTACTACAATCTATTTTTTAGATGAGTTTATGATAAGCAACTGAAATTTATTATATCTAATTGAAAATTCACTTAATCACACTCTTAAATCGTTTCCAAAGTGTACTATATTACTGTATTTTATCTGCATTTATTATAAAGTTTTAAAGGTATATTTAGTTCTTTCTCTGAAGTCTATAGCATTTTATTCTTTATCTTCTACAGTGTATTTGATTTTCTAACTGTATCCTGTTTACTCAGTCACATAACATTTTCTACTCCTAGATTGCAAGTACTTGAGGATAGGAGGACATCCTCCAACACCAAATAACAAAATGCATAGGTGTCAAAACTAGTTTTAGTTAATAAGAGAAGTGAAGGAATTTTTAAATATTAAAATATTTTTAATTAATAAAGAAATGAATGAATTAACTACTTTTAAAGACAAGAGACCTAAGGTTTTTACATCATATTTGATATAGTTTGCATGTTTATCCCCTCCAAATCTTGCGCTGAAAAGCAATCCCCAGTATTGAACATGGGGTCTTGTGGAAGTGTCTGGATCACAGAGGTGGTCCTTCATGAATGGCTTGGTGCCATCCCCATGGTAATAAGTGAGTTCTCACTTTGTTAGTTCACATGAGAGCTGATTGTTAAAAAGAGGTTGGGACTCCTCTCATCTCTTTCTTGCTTCCTGTCTCACCATGTGACACACCAGGTCCCCTCTCTTCTGCTATGACTAAAAGCTTCCCAATGCCTCACCAGAAGCCAATCAGATGTCAGTGCAATGCTTGTACAGCCTGCAGAATGATAAGGCAAATAAAGCTCTTTTCTTTTTTGTTTTTTTTTAGACAGAGTCTCGCTCTGTCACCCAGGCTGGAGTGCAGTCATGTGATCTCGGCTCACTGCCAGCTCTGCCTCCTGGGTTCATGCCTCAGCTTCCCGAGTAGCTAGGACTGCAGGTGCCCACCACCACACCCAGCTAATACTTTTTGTATTTTTAGTAGAGATAGGGTTTCACCATGTTACCCAGGGTGATCTCGATCTCCTGACCTTGTGATCCACCTGCCTCGGCCTCCCAAAGTGCTGGGATTACAGGCATGAGCCACCACACCCAGCCCAAATAAACCTCTTTTCTTTATAAATTATAATATGATGTGACCAGTCTTAGGCATTTCTTTATAGCAATGAAATATAGACTCACATATTATTCTTTGACACTCAGTTAGGATTTTAACCCCTATGGACTTATTTATGGACTTATTATTTTGAGAAAAAGTAATGGACAAGAATGTAAAGCAGCACTTCAGTATGTGTGATTTTTAAAGACTGCATTTATTATAGACAATACCGGGATATATTTAAAACTCGATAGAGAGAATGTTATATCAAGGGGAAGTTTTCTCACTCCCCCTCCCCACCTCACCCTCCCGCATTAAAATCCAAAAGAGCAGAGATGTTAAATTAAGAGAAAAGCTCTAAGGTAACCAAGTACAAAGTCAAGAATTTGTCCTTTGTGAATAAAAATGACTAGCTCTCCAGGAGACATATAAAAAGACTGCAGATTTATTGGTGGCTAACAAGCTGCATTTTGTCATAAGTACAGAATCTCTTTTAAGTTATAATTCTTGTTGGATTTACAATGATTTTCCTGATGTCTAATAATTACCTGAAATTGAGAAAAAAATTATAGGAAAAAAATGAAAACCATGAGTAATCCCATTACCCAACAACAAACACTGCTAACACATAGCTATAAATCCTTCTTAACTTTTTACTATGCAAACAAATACACAGATAGCTCTAAAAAATAGAGAGAGAAATACATGCAGAGAGAATGAGGGAGTTGGCAAGTGTGATTGCAGTAGAACCAAAATAAAAGACCAAGAGATGTTGTTTCTTTTTTCCAAGATGGCAGATTAGAAGCTTTCACCATGACTCAGCCTGAAAATAGCAAGTTAGCGCGCAAAGAACCATGCTGTGAGCTTTAATTCAAGAAGAAAAACGGGAATCTATCAGAACCATGAAAAACACCAAGGGAGGAGAATGTGGCAATCGGCCCCCATGATCTGCATCAGCATCTGGTTTATAAAAGTGAGTGAAGCTCCAGTATGTGAGAAAGGGAGAAAGCATGCCCCTGTTCCTCACCTTCCCACTAGGGATCTGAGCAACCCAAGCCGAGAGAGAGCACTTTGCTTCTCCTGAGCCCTGGAGTTAACTTAGGGAAAAGGCTTGAAGATGCAGTGAGGGAAAGACACTGGGAAATGCTGCAGACATTCTCCTACACCCGGGGCTGAGAGCAGGACACCATTTTTAATCTGGGTACATATAAGGGCAGCCATTCTTTAGTGACCCAGCAGTGTGGCCACACAGGTGTTTCAGGCCCAGGCCAGAGACTAGAGTGCCTGCTCTTGGGCCAGGTAGGGGCCTCCACAGACAGAACTCTGGAAAGTCCCCTCAGCAATAGGCACTGGAATTATCTTCTTTCCTATCACAGGCCTGGGGACGGAGGAGAGCTGCTACAGGTGGAGATTTCCTGGGCAGTGAAACTTACAGCCAAGGCCAGCTTGGCAACCAGGATTTGATCTGCATGTGCCATTTCTGGCTGCCGCTAATATCAAGGTGCAGCAGGGCCCTCTCTGCTCCATGTCCAGGGAGGCATGCAGGCATTTGGAACTCCTGGTTGCCTGGACCAGCAGCCTGAACTGTCCCACCCTGCTGGACATAGATCTTGGTGTAGGAGGGCCTTCTTGGCTCCACACCCAAGCAGATCTCCAGGCATTTGCAGTGCCAGTTCACCTGGTTCAAGAGCCTGCACTGCCACAGTGCTTAGACATAGATTGGTGCAGCAGGTTCCTTTCTGCTCCACGCACAGGCAGATTTCCTGGCATTGAGAGCACCCATTCACCTTATTCAGCAGCCTGAGCCACCCCACTCTTCCTGTGCAGAGATCCTGGTGCAGGAAGACCCTCTCTGCTCCATGCCCAGGAAGATCTCCAGGTATTCACAGAAACTGCCAGCTTGATCCAGAAGCCTTAGTTGCCCCACTCCTCCTGTGTAGGGATCCTGGTGCAGGGGGCCCTCGCTGCTCCATGCCCAGGCAGATCTCTAGGTATTTGGAGCATCATTCACCTGGATCCGCAGTCTGACCCACCCCACTCTTTCTGTGCAGAGATTTTGGTACAAGGACACACTCTCTACTTCACACCCAAGAAGCTCACCAGGCATTCAGAGCACCCATTCATCTGGCTCAGCAGCCCGAGCCATCTCACCTTTCCTGAACATAGATTGTGGTGCAGCAAGACCCTCTCTGTTCCATGCAAAGTGAGATTTCCAGGAATTCAGGGTACTTGCTTCCTTGGTACAGCAGCCTGAGTTCACTCCACCCCTCCTATGCAGAAATCTTAGTGCAGGGGTGCTTGGTCTGGTCCATGCCCAGGCAGATCTCCAAAAGTCTGTAGCATCCACTCTTCTGGATTATGAGTTTAGGCCACACCTCTATCCCCGTGCAGAGAACTTGGAGCTAAGGAGGTTTCCCAACTCCACACCTAGGCACACCTTTGTGTGCCTAGTGACTACCCACTGTATTCTCCACTGGCACTGGTGCTTGTGCTTACCGTCAGGGACCTGCTTAGTCTTAATGCCACCATTCCCACCTCCCAGGGACTGAGCAGGGAGCTCAGACAACTGTAAATTCTACAAATCATTAAATTGTCTGAAGCAACAGAGAGCTTCTGTCATTAAACAAGGATCAAGTACTTGCCCAGCCATCTTGGCCTCAGACAGTTCTTACCTATAAGTGCTATCTGTGGATTGGTAGGATAAACTGCACAGTTTAGTACAAAACCTGCTGAAAGAAGTAATAGGGTAGTAGATGCAAAAACAAAAGATCCTACCCAGCATTCTCTACAGTCACATCCCTTAAGTAGGGGTGAAAGAGAAATTGATATCAAATAATAAAAATAATAATAAATAATAATAACATTATAAGAAAAGAAAGAAAAGATCCTACCCACACAAAAATAATTACAAGAATTAGAAGTGTCAGCAGCTCCAGAAGAGAAGAAGCCAGCGCAAGAATTCTAGAACCATGAAAAATTTGAATCTAGTGACACCACTAAAGGATTTCACTAGCTCTCCACCAGTGGTCCTTTACCAAAATGGAAACTCAGAAATGACAGATAAAGAATTCAAAGCATGGATTACAAGGAAGCTTATTGAGATCCAAGACAGGGTTGAAAATCCACACAAAGAAACTTCTGTAGCAATACAGAAAATGAAGGAAGAGATAAACATCTTAAAAAGAAATAAATCTAAGCTTCTGAAATTGAAAAACTCACTGAAGGAATTTCAAAATATAATTTTGAGCTTTATCAATAGATTGTACCAAGCAGAAGAAAGAATTTAAGAGCTAGAAAACAGTCTTTTCAACTAACCCTTTCTGACAAACATTTTCTTAAAAAATTGAAAAAAATGAGCAAAGACTTTAAAGAAATATTAGATTATGTAAAGCAACCAGGCTTATGGATTACTGCCATTCCTGAGAGAGAAGAAAAAGAAAACAATCTGGGATATATATTTGAAGAAATAATTTGAGAAAAATTTTCTAGTCATGCTTGACAGGTAGACATCCAGATATAAGAAATCCAGGGAACACCTGCAAGATATTATACAAAACAAACATCACCAAGTGATACAGTCACCAGATTGTGCAAGGTCAATGCTAAAAAAAAAATCTTAAGGCCACAAGAGAAAAATGGGAAGATCACATACCAAGGGAACCCCATCAGGCCAAGTGCAGACTTCACAATAAAACCTTATAAGCCAGAAGAAACTGGGGACCTATTTTCAGCCTTCTTAAAGAAAAGTAATTCCAGCCAAGAATTTCATGTCCCACCTAAATAAACTTCATAAGGGAAGGGAAAATAAAATATTTTCCAAACAAGCAAGCATTTTTACTACTAGACCAACCTTAGAAGAGCTTCTAAAGGGAGTTCTCAACATGGAAACAAAAGAATGATACCTGCTATCACAAGAGCACACTTAAGTACATAAACCACAAACTCTAGAAAGCAAAAACACCATAGAAACTGCAAAGCAAACAGATAACAACTTCATGATAGGATCAAAACCTCACATGTCATTATTAAACTTGAGTGTAAATGGTCTAAATGTCCCACGTAAAAGGCACGAAGTGGCAGGACAAATTAAAAAACAAGAACCATCTATCTGCTGTCTTACAGAGACCCATCTCACATGTAATGACATCCATAGGCTCAAACTAAAGGGATAGAGAAAGCTCTGCCAGACAAATGGAAACAACTAAAAAAGCAAGGATTACTATTCTTATATTAGAAAAAGAAAAAAAAATGGACTTTAACAACAGTAAAAAAGGACAAAGAAAGGCATTACATAACAATATAGGGTTGAATTCAACAAGAAGACTTAACTAACCTAAACATATACACTCCCAAAGTTGGAGTAACCAGATTCATAAAACAAGCACTACTGTAACTACAAAAGATTTACACAACTACACAATAACAGTGGTCTACTTCAACACCTCACTCACAGCATTAGACAAATCATCAAGGCAGAAAACTAACAAAGAAATTCTGGACTTGACAACCAATTGGACCTAATAGACATGACAGAATACTCTACCCATGAAGCACAGAATATGCATTTATCTCATCTGCACACAGAACATACTCCAAGATCAACAACACGCTCAGACATAAAGCAACACTGAATAAATTTTAAAAAATTCAAAATTGTACCAACAATACTCTTGGACAGCAATGGAACCAAAATAGGAATTAACATCAAGAAGATCTCTCAAAACCACATATGTACTTGTAAATTAAACAACTTCCTCCTGAATGACTTTGTGTTGAACAATAAAATCAAGGCAGAAATCAAAAAAATGCTTCAAATAAATGAAAACAGAGACACACATACCAAAGTATCTGGAATGCAGCAAAAGCAGTGTTAAGCAGAAAGTTTATAGTGCTGAATGCCTCCTAAAAAAGTTAGAAAGATCTCAAATGAATGATCTAACATTACATCTAGAGTAATTAGAAAAATAAGAACAAACTAACTCCAAAGCTAGGAGAAGAAAAGAAATAAGTAAATTTAGAACAGAAATTAAAACAACAACAACAACAGCAAAAAAAACTAAGACCAAAATTCCATATGAAGTATCAATGAAACCAAAAGGTGTTTGTTTAAAAGGAAGAAAAAATTAATAGACTGGTAGATTAACAAAGAAAAAAAAAGATTCAATTAAGTACAATCAGAAACAATAAAGGTGATGTTACAACCAATTCCACAGAAATACAAAGTAGTCTCAGAGATTATTATCAACATCTCTACATGCAGAGTAGAACACTGAGAGGAAATGGAAAAATTCCTGAAAACACACAATTTCCCAAAATTTAATCAGGAAGAAATTGAAACACTGAATAGACAAATACAAAGTTCTTAAATTAAATAAGTCATTTAAAAAACTACCAAGCAAAAAAAGCCTGGAAAAGATGGATTCACAGTCAAATCCTATCAGATAAACAAAGAAGAGTCGGTACCATGAAATAGTTTCTGCTGACACTATTTCGAAAACATCAAGGATGGGGTACTCTTACCTAATTTATTATATGAAACAAGTATTGCCTTGACACCAAAACTTGGCAAAGACACAACAACCAAAAAGAAAATTACCGGCCAATATCTTTGATGAATATAGATGTAGAAACCCTCAATAAGATTCAACAGAATTCAACAGCACATAAAAAGTTAACTCATCATAATCAAGTAGACTTTATTCCTGGGATGCAAGGTTGGTTCATCATATAAAAATCAATAAATGTGATTCACCACACAAACAGAATTAAAAACAAAAAATCATTTGATCATCTCAGTAGACACAGAAAAAGCTTTCATTAAAATCCTATATCCCTTCATAATAAAAATATTCAATAGACTGGGTATACATCAAAAGAACATACATCAAAATAATAAGAGCCATCTATAGCAAGCCCATAGCCAACATCATACTGAACAGGCAAAAACTGGAAACATTCACTTTGAGAACTGGAACAAGGCAAGGATGCCCACTGTCACTACTCCTATTCAACATAGCATTGGAAATGCTAGCTAGAGCAATCAGGCAGCAGAAAAAAATGAAGGGCATCCAAACAGCAAAAGAAGTCAAACTATCTCTCTTCCCAGACAATAAGATTCTTTACTTAGAAATCCCTAAAGACTCCACCAAAATGCTCCTGAAACTGATAAATGTCTCCAGCAAGGTTTCAGAATACTAAATCAATGTACAAAAATTAGTAGTATTTCTATACACCAATAACATTCAAGCTGAGAGCCAAATCAAGAATGCAATCACACTTACAATTGCGGCTAATAAATAAATAAAATAAAATACCTAGGAATACAGCTAATCAAGGAGGTAAAAGATATCTACAAAGAGAACTACAAAGCACTACTAAAAGAAATCATGGATGACACAAATGGAAAAGCATTTTATGCTTATGAATTAGAAGAATCAATATCATTAAAACAGCCATACTGCCCAAAGCAATCTATAGATTCAGTACTATTCCTGTCAAACTACCAATGTCATTTTTCACAGAACTGGAAGAAAATTTTATTCTAAAATTCATAAGCAACCAAAAATAATCCAAATAGCCAAGGCAAGCCTAAGCAAAAAGTAGAAAGCCAGAGGCATCAGATTACCTGACTTCAAACTATATACCAGAGGTGTCCAATCTTTTGGCTTCCCTGGGCCACATTGGAAGAGTTGTCTTGGGCTATACATAAAATACACTAACACTAACAATAGTTGAGGAGCTTAAAAATAAAATAAAATTTTAAAAATCTCATATTTTGACAAAGTTAATGAATTTGTGTTGAGCTATATTTAAGGCCATCCTAGGCTGCATGCAGCCTGCAGGCCACAGGTTGGACAAGCTTGAACTACACTATAAGGCACAGTAAACAAAAGACCATTGTACTAGTACAAAAATAGACACATAGACAAATGGAACAGATTATAGAACCCAGAAATAAAGCCATACATCTGTATCCATCTAATCTTTGACCAAATCAACAAAAACAAGCAAAAGAGAAATGAGACCCTAGTCACTAAATGGTGCTGGTATAACTGACTAGCCATATGCAGAAGGATAAAATGGCATACCTATTTTCACCATACACAAAATTAACTCCAGATGGATTAAAGATTTACATGTAGGATCACTAACATAAAAATCCTAGATGGAAACTTAGGAAACACCATTCTGGACATCAGCCTTGGGAAATAATTTATGACTAAGTCCTGAAAAGCAATTGCAACAAAAACAAAATTGACAAGTAGGACCTAATTAAACTAAATAACTTCTGCACAGCAAAGGAAACCATCAACAGAGTAAACAGACAACCCAAAGAATGGAAGAAAATATTCACAAACTGCATCTAATATAGGTCTAATATCCAGAATCTATAAGGAACTTAATTGAACAATCAAAACACAAATAATCCCATTTAAAAATAGGCAAAAGACATGAACAGGCACTCCTCAAAAGAAGACATACAAGTGGCCAACAAACATAGGAAAAATTACTCATCACCGCTAGTCATCAGAGAAATTCTAATCAAAACCATAATGAGATGCCATCTCACACCAGTCAGAATGACAATTATTAAAAAGTCAGAAAACAGTAGATGGCGGTGAGGCTGTGGAAAAAAAGGAAACACTTGTACACTATTGGTGGGAATATACATTAGTTCAACCCATGTGGAAAGCAGTTTGGAGATTTCTCAAACACTTGAAACTACCATTCAACCCAACGATCTCATTCAGTATGTATCCAAAAGAAAGCAGGTTGTTCTACCAAAAAGACATGGGTACTAACATGTCCATTGCAGCACTATTCACGATAGCAAAGTCATGAAATCCACCTACATGACCATCATTGGTGGATTGGATAAAGAAAATGTGGTACGTATACACAATAGAATACCATGCTTCCATTAAGAAACAATGAAATCATGTCCTTTGCAGCAACATGAATGTAGCTGGAGGCCATTATCCTAAGCAAATTTATGCAGAAACACAAAACCAAATACTGCATGTTCTCAATTATAAGGGGAACTAAACATTGGGTACTTGTGGACATAAACATGGCAACAATAGACACTGGGGACTACTAGATGGGTCAGGGAAGGCTGTTGGAAAACTGTTGGGTACTATGATCAGGACCTGGGTGTACCCTAAACCTCAGCATCAAGCAATATACTCAGGTAACAGACCTGCACATTTGCCCCCTGAATCTAAAATAAAATTTGAAAAAGAAAAAATAAAGTGACACAAGAGCCTGCTGAAAGAGCTCTCAATGGCCAAAGCTGGAATGATTTGAACAACAAAATTAATAAAGTACTATTGGGTTATAGCTGAAATAATAAAATAAATATTCATGATTTCACCTTCATATGAATAAATGATTGAATAAATAAATATATGGAGGAGAAGAGGTGACTCTCCCCTGCAGAGAAATTCCAAATCATTTCTGTAGCCACTCCCTCAAGGAGAAGGATCTTCCATCCTTAAGTGTGGGCTGAGTATAGTGACTTCCTTCCAAAGAGGACAGTGTGCAAAGGGAGTAAAAGAGAAATTTTATGATAGAGAAACCTGACAAACACACCTCAGCCAGGTGACCAAAGGTTAGCGTCAACAGTGATAAGTCCTGCTGATAGTGTGTGGCCTTGATAAAAAGTGATGAGAATGGTCCTTCACCTCTGTGGTCTTCCTCCCAAGAATCCAAAGTAACTCCAGTTTAATAATGAGAAAAACGTTAGACAAATCCCAACTGAGGAACATTCTTTAAAAAATATCTGACCAGTGCACGTCAAAATTGTCAAAGTCATCAAACACAAGGTAAGTCTGAGAAACAGTCACAGCCACAGGGAGCCTAAGTGGATGTGGCATTTAAATGTAATGTGGTGTCCTGAGAGAGATCCTGGAACAGATAAAGGGCATTAGGTAAAAACTGAGGAAATATGAATACAGTATGGACTTTTAATAATTTTTAAAAAGAGCAAGAATACAAGAAATTTTTTAATGCAGAATCAGAATAGTTTCCTACCACAGGCCTATGTTATGCTTTTTCCATTTAACATCATACTTTAGGCATTCCTTTTGCTACTGAAATGTTTCTGAATCGTTTCAATATATTTCTTTCTATCCATATCTCATACTTGATTTAGTCACTTTTTCATTGTTGAATGTCTAGATTGTTTCTAATTTTTTAATATTGCTTTTGTTACAGTGAATGCTTTATATAGAAAATTTTGTTTGCATTATAATTATTTACATAATAGCGTTTCCAAAAGGCAGAGTAAATGGATTATAGCATAGAAACTCCTCCAAAGTTTGGATACGTATCACCAAGTTGTTTTCTAAAAAAAAAAAAAAAAAAAAAAAAAAAAAA